>NW_020174149.1:1322923-1376887 GCF_003031525.2 Neophocaena asiaeorientalis asiaeorientalis | reverse complement strand
TTTTGCGGTGTGTGGGCCTCTCACTGTTGTGGCCTCTCCCATTGCGGAGCACAGGCTCCGGACGCGCAGGCTCAGCGGCCATGGCTCACGGGCCCAGCCATTCCGTGGCATGTGGGATCTTCCCGGACCGGGGCACGAACCCGTGTCCCCTGCATCGGCAGACGGACTCTCAACCACTGCGCCACCAGGGAAGCCCTGCTCCCCACCTCTTGACTCCCTTAATGCTTATATATCCTGTTAGCAGCTCAAAAAACCCTTCCTCAGGGAACCCCTTCCTTGTCTTTCAGAAAAGGCTGGATACTTTTCTGCCTTTGCCGTGCCCATTCATAGCTTGAATCTCAATTTGTAATTATTTGGTCATTTTAAAATAATTTCATTCATCCATTAGCAAGTATTTACTAGACACTTACTATGTTCCAAACCCTGGAATTATATTGAAGAGAAAGTGGGACAAGCTCTCTTTTTTCACTGGGCTTACATTTAAAACAATTTCACGTAGTCCTAGTTGCTATACATAAAATAAGGTGATTTGGTAGTAAGTGACATGAGTAGATGTAGTAGGGTTAGGCTACAGAATTTCCAAGCAAAGGGAAAGGCCAATGCAAATGTCTGGAGGCAGAGACAGGCTTGGCAGTTGGAAGAAGAGGCAGGTTAGTGTGGCATATTTAATTCAAACTGGCCATCGTGTGCCTGTCTCCTTCACTAGATTGCAGTGTCTGAAGCGTGGGCCCCGGCTCCTTTATCTCTGAGGCTTCTTGTACTGAGTCACATTTTAAGACTTGGCTCAGCACTTAGCTCCTTTGGGGAAATTTTGTGTCCCCCCCATCCTGCTTCCTGGCCATCCCTGCCACACAGACACACACCTAGAGTCACCCTGAATAGACCGCTCTCCATTTGTAATTCCATGCTACTGCATTCATACTTTTTCCTTAACAGGAAGAATACTTTCTTGTACTCATTTGTTTTAATACCTCTCTCCTTTCTATCAGTGTCTTGAGGGTATGGATTCTTTCTGATTCATTTAAATATTTCAAATGGCTGGCTTAAATGCTTGTCATAATAAGCTAATAAGCATTCAACACATTTTTTTTTTTTTGCAATGAATAAGACAATGAATGTGTACATGCCTATCTCTACTATGGACTCTATTTTAGTCCTGGTTAAGGTTTCCTGGAAATCAGAATCTGAGATAAGACTTAAGTGGTAATGTGGTTATTGAGATATGCAGTCTCAGGGCCTGGGAAGCGGGCAGTGAGACAGGCAGAATGTGAGACAAATATGAGATGATGTTATCCAGTTGGTTCCCAGGGAGACCAACTAGATGCTTGGCCATGTGAGATAGCTCCAGGTACGCTGTACAGAAAATTCACCCCTGGGGGCCATTCAAAAGAGGGAGCGGGGAGGGAACTGATCTGTTGGCATCATCCTTCCTCTTGTTTCCCATTAGGCAATGTACTGATATTAACACCCCTGGACCACCTGGCCTCTCTGGTGGCCTCTGGGGAAGCTAGATCCCATGCTTGTGTTTCATCTGAGATGCAGTGGGAAGAACCAGAGCTCTGGTGTTGGTCTCAGGCAGTGGGCGCATGTGGGTGCACTCACAGTTCGTTGCTGCACTGGCAGCTGTGATGGAACAAATGGCCGAGGACCTGAGAGGCAGGGGAAGCTGAGAGACTCTGAGAAGGTGCAAAAGCAGTGATTAATGAAATCATCAAACTATATTTCCTCCTGGGCTCCTTCGTTTCAGTCTGTAAGAACATTTAAGTCAACCTAAAAAAATCAACAACAGAAATAAAAAAGAAACAAACTCCTGTGACCCTAAATTCTCCTTCATTTCTCTACCCCATTTTTCTCTCTTTTCTGTCCAAACTTATGTCTAGCCTCTCTGTGTCTCACACTTGACACACCACATGGGGCCAGAACTCGGCTGCCTTTATAGCTCTATGTCCTGTCTGCTCTTACATGGCTTCACTCTCTTTGATCCTGCTGTCACATCTACCTTGAATGGGCTTTTCTGCTTCTTTCTCTCTTTGTGACTCAGTCTAGATGGCATCTTTTCCAGGAAGACTTTGCTGACCCTTCCCCCAGTTCAGAGTCTTGTGCTTCTCTTAATAATCGTGACATCCTGCCCTTACCCAAATCGTAATACTTATCACATTGGTCTAATATGGTATATTTTATACATCCTCCTAAAATATTGTAAGATTGAATTCTCTCACTTTTTTCACTCATATTTATATATTAATTGTTTGATTCAATGTCTGGTTCATATTGGGCAGTAAATAAATGGTTAGACAAAGCTATACTAGTTGGACTAAATGGTCCAAAAATCTTGGGGAGCAATATAGATCTTTTTATCTTACCTACTTTAATCTGGGATAAAAAGGCCAGTAAATATTTCTATTTTCACCTAAACACTAATAAAGTAAACTCAGGCTTTAGTTGTTATAATAAAAAATAATGTTCTAAAAATCTATTGAAGCAATATTTATCTAGGATAGAGTTTTAAAAAATGGGCCTGGTCAATTATTTCCCTTTCTGTGTATGTTGCTTTCCCATCAGGAGGTAGTGTCTATTCCCTCTCCTGTTAAATTTAGGCTGGGTTTATGACTTGTTTTGATCAACAAAATGTGGAAGAAGTGACTGTAAGACGATTAATGGCTTTCATTTTCACCTTGGGGGCATTTAGCTGCGATATAAGTGGTATGTCTACCCTGATACCATGATACTGTCGGGAAGACCAAACTAGTCATGTAGAGGAAATGATGCCACGTGAAGGAATACTGAGGCACCAGATATATGAGTGAAGCCCTTCTGTACTTTTTAGCCCAGCCCCGCAGCCAAGTAAAATGCATCCAAGAGTGTAATGCCATCCACTGCCACCTGGAACAGAATAACCACTCAGCTGAGCTCTTCGAACCAACAGAAATAACAAATCATTGCTTTAATCCATAAAAGTTGGGTGGTTTGTTGCACATCAATGGATTACTGAATTACCAGGTTTAGCTTTTCATTTCCTTTATAAATCTATCTTGATTTGATAACTTAGTACCAAAAAGGTTGATTGTTGATAATGGCCCTAGCTTTGAGGACACTCAAGCATGATCATTCGGTTTACAAGGGTCCATTGAATGTTTATGTGGGTAGAACCTTACAGAGTGCACTATGAGATGGACCCAATAGAACTGTGCACCTTGCCCAGTGGTAATAAACACACAGTAGACCCTCATTAGTTGAATAATGAGTACAAAAGACATATGAGAAAAGAGCAACTGGTAAGAATACTCTAAATAAAGGAAAAGCATTGACATAGTTAAGGATAAACTTACTAACTGGAAATCATATGACTCCCTAGCAATTTGTCCAATATAATGTAGTAATGACAATAACCATAAGAAAATGTATTTTTATGGAGTCCTTATATGTGCCTAGCAAATAGCATCTCATTTAATACTCGGAGCAATCATATAAGATAGTTACTATGATTAAATCAACTTTACAATTGATGAAACTGAAATATAGAGAAGTTAAGTAACTTGTGCCAAGCCGTACAGCAAGAGTTAAAGTCTGACTGAAAAGTCTGACACCAGAGCCTTCACTGTTAACTAATAACTATACTAATATGTAATTTTTGGTTGTATAGTCATTTATATTATAGATGTGTATATATATAACATATACAATATATATAGAATCATAAACCTATGTATGCATATATAAGTATACATATATATTATTTATTTATTTATCTTAGTAATGTATACTGCCGTTCTGAATTGTTTTGGAGCGTTGAGGTAGTGATTAGCTTTGGTAAATGGCATCCCTTTACTGATAGCCTGACCACACCACCCCTCCCCTCCTTCCATCCCTTACCTGGAGGTTGTCATTAGAATAAACTTCTCAAGTCCCACCTACTGCTCATTGGTCAGCCTATGAGCCAACTTGGCCATGTGTATCTATTATTAAAGAGTGACCATCTGATGATAGGACAGAATAAAGACATTTTGAATATAGTGAAATCTGTTATTTGCTCATTGCTACTACCCCAATTAATTATTATCCCCTAGTTTTCCAAGTAGGAAAAATTCTTTTTACCTACTCTGTGATTACTCTTGGAAGATATGCCGTGACCCGAATAGGAGGGTTGGGGAAGTCGACTTTAACCCTTCAGTCAGATACCCATGTAAACATACCAAATGCTATTCCATCTGTCAGCTCTTTGCCATCAGCAGTTATATGACTCACCATGGCCAACCACTGCCAGCTTCAAATTGCTGACTGCCTTTATTGATGTTTTCAGGACCCAAGACCTTTGATTCATGTTCCCCATTAATCTCAGATGCTTTACAGCATATCTAAAGAGAGGAAAACATATTGGGTCAAATTTAGAACTATCTTTGAACTCAGTGGTTGAATCTGCTAAGCCAAATCTAGATTTCAGCCAGTAAAGTAGCTTTGAAATGCTGGTTTGAAAAAAACTCAAAAGCTTTCTTAGATGCCAGTTCCTTGTGAGAGAAAAAGAAGGAAATCTCATTTTAATGACGTAAGTCTAGTTATATCACAAGTACGGCATATTTAATTAATTAATTTATTTATTTATTTTAGTAGTGTGAGAAGTATTACCTATTGAAGATGCTTTGCTGTATACACATATTTAGCCTGTTTTCCTTTTTTAAATACAACCCTATCACCTATTAGAGAAACCATGCATTTGTAAAAATCATATGCTTACATCTTAGAGGATATCTTGGTAATAAAATAATTCTTAGAATTATGAGGCAAAGCATATTAAGATGTTCATACTGGCTTTTGAGTATTTTTTAAAGCTTTTCATCATAATTCCTTGGTGAAGAGGTCTGGCATCAGCCACAACTGTAAAATATGACATTTGTTTTTGAGGCACTTTCACCTTTCTTCCAGTTCCTTTTTGTCCCCCACCAGGAAAACCCATCCTGGGACCCATCCCTCAGTGTTTGAGCTCACAGCAATAACCTATCACTGTTAAAGTCAATAGTTTTTACTGTGGGCAAAACTAAGAAGTTATTAATCAGCCCTTTTCTGATCTTTATGACAGTTCTCAACATTCCACATCTCTCGTTACCTCATCTTCCTTCAGGGTTAGAAAACTTCCTCTTTCCTTCAACATCCCATAAGGTAAGGAAAACAGATACTGAGGATCATTTATTTTTTCATAAGCCAAAACAGCCTTTAAACCAGATATGTACTTTACCAAAATTTGTTAAGTTCTAATTGTGGCAATGTAAGGTCTTAGCCTCTCTTAAACATATTCTTGGGTATTAGAAAATGTGTGGGGAAGTGTTTTGAGGATAAAGGGCTCCTTGAATTGCATGTTTAACCTAAGGGTAGGTCTGAAGTTATTAATGATGTGGAGATTGGAAGGATGTTGTGGGGAAGGCAAAGCCCCCCATGTCTTTCTTAAGAGAACAGGTAAGTCACAGGGCCACAAAGCTTTTCCTATTACTTCTTTGTCCCCTGGCTTTGAGGACTGCATCAAGCAGAGTTCAATAACATATAGATAATTGCAACCAGCCTAGCAATTTTAAGAAAAAATGGTTTAAAAGTAGGGAAATACACAATTATAAAGTAGTTGGAAAGGCTGAATGACCAGGCACTAGGTTGGCCACCATAACCTCAGGATAGAACAGTCTCTCTCCATGGATGCTGCTAATTGTCACCAACAGAAAGGTAGGCAACTGGAAAATGGCCACTTCCTATTGGTCTTAACTGAGATTCAGAGATCAGGAAACTGCCTTGCCATCTTGTTAAAGCTACATCAGCTGAAAATAGATGTGTTAAAGCCACTGCCTCCAGCTGAAAATGGATGTGTCAAAGCCATTGCCTCCATCCCCAAACTTAATTCAAATCCAAATAAAAATCTTACCAATGATTGTGAGAACCTGTCACTTTCAGAGATCTAGCTGCAAGGGAGTCTTGACAATGTAGATTTTTTTAGCTTTCTATACTCTGTAGTACAGAAAGATATTGGAAAAGATGCCAAAGGGAGTCAATCTTGATGTTCAAAATTCAAGTGCTTAAGAACCATTTTTATCTCCCATTTAAAGTTACACATGGCAAAAGAAAGCATTACATACATAAACAAAACATTCCTGATTCGTTTGTTGTAAATGAGGACATTTTGAGGAGGGCCTTTGTTTATTTTTAAGACTTCTTTTGTTTATATTTATTACTGATGTTAATTAGATATTAATATCTAATATGTTTTCTATAGGAAGAATATTAACTGTTAATAAGATTCAGTAATTATATAGTAATTTAATATCATTTGCTTCTCACTAATTCCATATTAATTTCAAAAATTAATAAACACAGTCTGACCATATGATCCAGCTGTCATGCTCCTAAAAATTTACCTAATAAATTTGAAACCTTATGTTCACACAGAAACCTTCAGGCAAATGTTTATAGCAGCTTTATTCATAATTGTCCCAAACTGGAGGCCATCAAGATGTCCTTCCATAGGTGAATGGATAAACTGTGGTACATCCATATAATAGAATATTATTCAATGATAGAAAGAAATGAGCTATCAAGCCACACAAAGACATGGAGGAACCTTAAATGCATATTGCTTAGTGAAAGTAACCCATCTGATGAGGCTACATGCTTATGATTTCAACCAGGTGATATTCTGGAAAAGGCAAAATTTTAGAGATAGAAAACAGATCAATGGTTGTAAGGGATTTGGAGAGGGGGGAGATTGAATACATGAAGCACAGAGATTTTCTTTAGGACTGTGGAGCTATTCTTCATGATACTAAACTGGTGGATATGTGCTACTACTACATTTTTAAAAACTTCTAGAACTACATAGCACAAAGAGTGAACCTTACTGCGTGCACATTTAAAATCAGTTAAGAGATTACAGTATTCATGTCGGAATGCAGAATGATGAAAGAGTACAAGTATTAAAGTGTGTACAAAACAACCTCATTGAAGTGGGGGATTAAGGTTTGTTTAGCTTCCTTTTACTTTCTTTGAACTGTTATAATTTAGGAAATTATGGGAGACAAGACTAAAGATAAAAGGAACTGTACATAAATACTATACTCTAGTTGATAAAGTTGTTTCCAAAGGAGTTTAATTCTGAAACCATTATACTTATGTATGAAGGTTGAACAAATAACATAAATTCATGGCAGATGGTGGAAGCCAGGTTTCTCAGTGTTGAAGCGGGAAGTTATAAAAAAAGGGGAAGGCTGGAATGAACCTTGTGAAAATGGATTAGAATTGGAGGCATCAGTATGACTTTGTATTTAGCTTAATATAGACACAGATGTATATGTAGAGAAATATTTATAGATATGTGTTAATGTACACACGGGTAAGTGTACAGAATTAAGTTCCTAGCTCCATCCTCTGAGAGGACCTAGAAGCTGAAGAGCACATCCAGCCCCGAAATCTTGGTATCTAATATCATTCTCCAATAAAAGAAACAGAGCTGCTTGAAGAATTGCCTGATTCTAGGGCTGGAAATAATCAAGATGAGCCTAGAGCATCTTGTAGTGCTAGAAAATAAGGAAGTGCTCCATAAACAAAACGATGGGGTGTGTTGAAAGGATAAAGGAACCAACTGCAAAAGCTTCCTGTGGCCAAAGCTAAAACAACTTGAACAACAAAATAAACTACATTGGATTATAATCAGAAGTATAGAATGACTATCTAGAGTCTGTACGGATATAAATAAATGATTGAATAATCAAATGGGAGAGAATAGACAAGTTTTCCTTGTGGAATGCCAAATAATTTATGTAGAAATGATTCCATCAAAAAGGTGGATCAGGGCTTCCCTGATGGCGCAGTGGTTGAGAGTACGCCTGCCGATTCAGGGGACACGGGTTCGTGCCCCGGTCCGGGAAGATCCCACATGCCGCGGAGTGGCTGGGCCTGTGAGCCATGGCCGCTGAGCCTGCGCGTCCGGAGCCTGTGCTCCGCAACGGAAGAGGCCATGACAGTGAGAGGCCCTTGTGTACCGCCAAAAAAAAAAAAAAAAAAAACAAACAGAAAACATGTTCTCCTTAAAAAAAACCAAACCAAAAAAAAAAACCAAAAAAAAAAAAAAAAAGGGTGGATCATAACTCCCCACTCCTTATGTGTGGGCTTCACATTGTAATTTCATTCCAAAGAGTAGGCGATTTAAAGGGTAAAGGGTAGAGAGAGTAAATACAATAGAGAAACTTGACAAACACTACCTCAGGGGATGAAGCTTAACATCATTAGCGATGCGTCATGTTGACAGAATGTACCCTTAACATGATGTGCTGAGATAATGCTTTATCACTGTGGTCTTACCCACCCCCTCCCCACAAACCCTCTACCCTAGTCTAACCATGAGAAAGACAGCTGAGGAAATCCAAATAAAGTATGGAGTTTATAATAATTATAAGATTGAGTCATTTGTTGTGTCAGATAGATGATGCTAATATAAGATGCTAATAACATGGAAAGTTGGGTATGGGGTATGTGGGAACTCTGTACTATCGCTGCACCTCTTCTGTACATTTAAACTATTCTAAAATAAAAAGCTTGTTAAAACTGCACCGAAAATCAAAGGAATATTGAAAGCAAGATTCAGGATAGTGTTTGTCTCCAGCAGGGAAAAAGGAGAGGAGTGAGGCACGTTGGGGACTTCATGAAGATGGGTGATATTTTATTAAGTAGGTGATACTTATATTTTATTATTCTTAATATTCACGTATACTTCACAAACGCTTTTGTATGTATATTTTACAACTTTAAAAAAGGAACGTTTACCTGAAGACAAGTGGTACAGAGATGGAAGAAATTTTAAGGGTAGGCTTACTCAGAGAGGTTTTTCTGAGAGGTGATACTTACTCAATTGGCCAATGAATTTAATTAGAATGCTATAGCTATAACTGATTTGGATTGGAAGTTGGAGTATGAAACAGCAATTATGTGATGTGCCCAGTACTTTTATAAGAGGAAAGTTAGAAAGGTCATCTTTCCAATGTGAGAAATTTATTTGGCAGGGCATTTGAAAGGGTATGCTCTGAGAATTATGCATATTAACTCTCTTGATAAAAGCAAATAATAATGCCCAAAGTGATAATAATAGCTACACTTTATTTATGCCTATTATGAGCTCAGTCACAAGCTGACTGCTTTCCAATTCCTGCTGAAGGCTGTGCACAGAGAATTGATAATCTAGAGAGATGTTCAATAAACTTTTATTGCTCTTGTTAGTACTAATTTTATGGTTACTCATATTCTGCCAGCCACTGTACATACATTGTGGTAGGCTGGATAATGAAAGATATCCATGCACTAATGCTCAGAACCTGTGAATATATTGTGTTATATGGCATAAGAGACTTTGCAGATGAGATCAAATGCAGGACCTTAAAATGGGGAGATCATCCCAGATTATATGGGTGGGTCCACTGTAATCACCTGGATCGTCATAAGAGGGATGCAGGATGAGTCAGTCAGTGCATGGAATCAGAGGTTGAAGTGATGTGCTTTGAAGACTGAGGAAGGGTCCATGAATGCAGGCATACAAGCAGCTTCTACAAGCTGGAAAAGACAAGATAACAGATTCTCTCCTTAAGCTTCCAGAAGGAGCACAGCCCTCCAAATCTGACACTGATTTTGGGCTTCTGATGTCCAAAAATTTAAGAAACTATATTTTTGTTGTTTTATACCACTGAGTTTCTTGTAATTTGTCATAGTGACAATAGGGAACTAATACATTATGTTATGAGATCCGACAAGAAGTCTAAATTGGGACTCAGATTCCTCAGTTTATGGATGAAGATTTAGTTTCAGCAAAATTAAGGAATGTGTTCAGCTTCTCTTGGCACAGCTGAGATTTGAACCCAGGATCGTACTCCTCTGAGTCTATATTCTTTCAGCCCTTCTGCCAGCATAGTGCCAAGGCTCTGGAGCTAAGCTGCCTCAGTTGGAATCCTACTTTATTATTTCCAAGGCAGAGTTACTTAACATCTTCAGAAGGAACCATAACTCCATTTTGCCTAGGACTCTTCCTCAACAAAACGGTAGAATAATGGTACTTAACCTAAAGTTTTGTCATAGAAAGTAAAGGAAATAATCTAAGTATTTAGCAACACATCTTCATATCTACCTAAATAGTCTGGAGTCCTTTTTAACCAAATATGTCCACAATTTAATTTATTATCCAAATTCTCAAACCTGCCCCACCTCCTATATAATCTCTGAATTCTTATAGCTTCATCACCCACCTTTTTTGTTGCACCTTCTCTTCTGACCTCCAGCTAGAAACCTTGTCATCTATGACTTCCCCTTCTGCTATACACACATTTTGGAAATCTAGTTGTTCACATGTAAAATACTTCACTTGGAATCCAAGTATGGGCATCACATCTCATTTATACGGTCAACTGTCTTCCCCTCTCCCCTCCCCAACAATCTATTGTAGAAGCCTCTCCTGCTGTTATTACCACTATTTCTAGGATCTCCCCCTTCAGGCCTTAATCTTCCCTTAGAAATTGTTAAAGAATTCCAAAAACTGATTGCATTCAAAGAAAGTCGCTTTTTCTTCCAAGTGCTAGATGAAGCTTCACACTGCCCTTGATGTTGCTGCTAAAGAGAGGCCTGGGGGCTTGTTTACTCTGCAGTGATGTCACTGCTGGTCCAGGTCCCAGCACAGGCCGCAGGTGCCCATGGGCTACTGCTCCGTGGTTGTGGCTCCCTTGGTTCACGTCATCATGCTCAGATATTGTTTCCTAGAACCGTACACCCAGGCCAGGTTGGTGGGTCCTGAATGCATGCAAGCTTTTTTTTGTAAATTACTATAGTTCCCTTTTATTTCTCTTTTTTTTTTTTTTTTTTTGCGGTACGTGGGCCTCTCACCTCTGTGGCCTCTCCCGCTGCAGAGCACAGGTTCGGGACGCGCAGGCTCAGCGGCCATGGCTCAGGGGCCCAGCCGTTCCGCGGCATGTGGGATCCTCCAGGACCGGGGCACGAACCCGCATCCCCTGCATGGGCAGGCGGACTCTCAACCACTGCGCCACCAGGGAAGCCCTATAGTTCTCTTTTTCTAAAAATTTTATTGGAGTTTTTGATTTACAATGTTGTGTTAGTTTCAGGTGTGCAGCAAAGTGAATCAGTTATGCATATAAATATATCCACTCTTATTTAGATTCTTTTGCAATATTAAGCATAGTCTTTTCCAGAACCAACCAAAACCCAACATTTTAGTTCTAGTTCTGAGCCCAAGTCAATAACACAGACACACATCCCCACTCAACACAACTCACCAATTTACAGGAAGTTCCATTCTGGGGCCCTTTCTTTCCTTCAGACATCTTCCTGGTTCATAGTGATATAGTTTCTAATATTTGAGCAGTGTGAGAAGAAAACATTAATATTTTGTTCATAAAATTTTGACAGTTTTATTCCAAAAAAATCTGGGCTCTTCATATATGGTATTTAAGGTTAGTTACTTAACATCTTCAGAAGGAACCATAACTCCATTTTGCCTAGGACTCTTCCTCAACAAAATGGTAGAATAATGGTACTTAACCTAAAGTTTTGTCATAGAAAGTAAAGGAAATAATCTAAGTATTTAGCAACACATCTTCATATCTACCTAAATAGTCTGGAGTCCTTTTTAACCAAATATGTCCACAATTTAATTTATTATCCAAATTCTCAAACCTGCCCCACCTCCTATATAATCTCTGAATTCTTATAGCTTCATCACCCACCTTTTTTGTTGCACCTTCTCTTCTGACCTCCAGCTAGAAACCTTGTCATCTATGACTTCCCCTTCTGCTATACACACATTCTGGAAATCTAGTTGTTCACATGTAAAATACTTCACTTGGAATCCAAGTATGGGCATCACATCTCATTTATACGGTCAACTGTCTTCCCCTCTCCCCTCCCCAACAATCTATTGTAGAAGCCTCTCCTGCTGTTATTACCACTATTTCTAGGATCTCCCCCTTCAGGCCTTAATCTTCCCTTAGAAATTGTTAAAGAATTCCAAAAACTGATTGCATTCAAAGAAAGTCGCTTTTTCTTCCAAGTGCTAGATGAAGCTTCACACTGCCCTTGATGTTGCTGCTAAAGAGAGGCCTGGGGGCTTGTTTACTCTGCAGTGATGTCACTGCTGGTCCAGGTCCCAGCACAGGCCGCAGGTGCCCATGGGCTACTGCTCCGTGGTTGTGGCTCCCTTGGTTCACGTCATCATGCTCAGATATTGTTTCCTAGAACCGTACACCCAGGCCAGGTTGGTGGGTCCTGAATGCATGCAAGCTTTTTTTTGTAAATTACTATAGTTCCCTTTTATTTCTCTTTTTTTTTTTTTTTTTTTGCGGTACGTGGGCCTCTCACCTCTGTGGCCTCTCCCGCTGCAGAGCACAGGTTCGGGACGCGCAGGCTCAGCGGCCATGGCTCAGGGGCCCAGCCGTTCCGCGGCATGTGGGATCCTCCAGGACCGGGGCACGAACCCGCATCCCCTGCATGGGCAGGCGGACTCTCAACCACTGCGCCACCAGGGAAGCCCTATAGTTCTCTTTTTCTAAAAATTTTATTGGAGTTTTTGATTTACAATGTTGTGTTAGTTTCAGGTGTGCAGCAAAGTGAATCAGTTATGCATATAAATATATCCACTCTTATTTAGATTCTTTTGCAATATTAAGCATAGTCTTTTCCAGAACCAACCAAAACCCAACATTTTAGTTCTAGTTCTGAGCCCAAGTCAATAACACAGACACACATCCCCACTCAACACAACTCACCAATTTACAGGAAGTTCCATTCTGGGGCCCTTTCTTTCCTTCAGACATCTTCCTGGTTCATAGTGATATAGTTTCTAATATTTGAGCAGTGTGAGAAGAAAACATTAATATTTTGTTCATAAAATTTTGACAGTTTTATTCCAAAAAAATCTGGGCTCTTCATATATGGTATTTAAGGTTTTTTTTCTCACACTCTCATGTACACCAAGAGATACTGGAAAGGAACAGCTAAAATAACTCAAGGGAATGATCCTGTCAAAACTTTCTGCGGGCAATGATTACCTAGTCATCTTATGTAACCTCTCATAATAAGAAAAATCTGCTTCAAATTACATACACCTCCATATATAGACATTCAGATGATGTAATTTCCACAACTGTTTCTCACTAGTCATTCTATTTCACCTTGTTACTGGATTACACAGTTCTCACCTTTCTGGAAGCTGACCTCTCCTGTTCATATTCAATGTCTTAGTCTTCATTCAAGCCTACATCACTTTTCGCTTGAGACATTGCCTCACCTCCTAACTAGTCTTCTCATCTCCAGACTCTCCCCTTTTTAGTCTGTCCACTACTTAGACATTTCTCTTCAAGACAGAAATAATGGATTATTCTTTCTTTTGCTTAAAAACCTTTTTTTAAAAGAAATTTCTCATTACTTACGGGATCCATTTCAATGTAATTCAACAAATTTCAATATAAAGTCCACTAGAAATGGGCTACAACCTAACTTTCCAGTCTGAACTCCCAGCACTATCATCCTTAGTTACCCAAATCTTCTATATACTATACATAAAAGCCATTGATCCAAAGCATGTGCATTCTATAGACAGCCATTTTTTAAAAGGAGAGAAAAACTGTAAGTCCTTACTTTCCACATTGCTAGCTTACATATTTATATGATTTAGTTGCTATATGGCTTTCATATGTAGATTAAAATGAATTCAGGTTGAAACACTGAGATTTATGTGACATAAAGTATTATGAATCTGGTGTTTCTCAAAATTTAAACTTCATGAATAGTACAATGAAATAATGAGCTTGTTTTCTAAGGCTATGTTTAACATTGTAGGTTGAGAATTCCAATTTCTTTTGAGGTTACAACAAGATAATACGTTTTAAGAATTGGTTTTAGGGCACCAGTGTTAGCTGGCACACGCACTTTACGTGTAATGATTTGGATTTCTTTTGATTTATGCAATAGAGCAGCAAGAGAGTCGGTGAGTAAACACAGATGCAAACTGAATAGATTCCCTGTACTATAGAAAGTAGCCTAGGAAATAACTCAAAGTGCCTTCTCTGTGGAATTATTCACCCAAGTAACACGATAGGGATTTTAAAGAACTGATTGTGTTAGTCTTCAGAGAGAAGGAAATTACTTCAAATTCATTCATTAAAAATAAGTTCAAATAAAGAAAATAGATTCTCAGAGTAAATGTGGCACTAATTAATTGAGCTTTGTTCTCTTACGAAACATTTGTCTCATTATAAACTCTAAATATCTCAGAGAGAAAACTTTGTTTTCCTATAAAATATAAGCTATTTAAATATTAGTGACTTGAATGCGAAAGATTGATAAAGTCACTCATGTTAAAATTAATGAATGTGTAGTAAAATTTTTAAAATAATGTTCCATTAGAGGAGGCTTAGTGGGGACAATAAATGGCAAAATATAGGTATTAATATTTTCATTGCCCCCAGGAATCAGACCAGAAATTGTTATTCTTAAAGTGAAAAATGCAGATAAGCCAAACTCTGTTTTAACTATAAGCTTCTAGTAGTTCCCTCTCCACCACAATTTTTTTTTAACATTCCTTCTGCTAACTTTGGGGTTTTTGTGTTCTTCTTTCTCTACTTCATTTAGGTGCGAGGTTAGGTTGCTTATTTGAGACGTTTCCTGTTTCTTAAGGTAGGATTGTATTGCTATAAACTTCCCTCTTAAAACTGCTTTTGCTGCATCCTACAGATTTTTGGTCATTGTGTCTCCATTGTCATTTGTTTCTAGGTATTTTTTAATTTTGAAATCACTGATTTCTTCAGTGATCACTTCGTTATTAAGTAGTGTATTGTTTAGCCTCCATGTGTTTGTATTTTACAAGTCTTTTCCTGTAATTGATATCTAGTCTCATAGCATTGTGGTTGGAAAAGATACTTGATATAATTCCGATTTTCTTAAATACACCAAGGCTTGATTTGTGACCCAAGATATGATCTATCTTAGAGAATGTTCCAGGAGCACTTAGGGTGTCCAGCACTGGAGCTTGCTGGTCGTTGAGTGAAGCTGGGGGCTGGTGTTGAGATGGAGATCTCTGGGAGATTTTCGCCATTTGATATTATGTGGAGCTGGGAGGTCTGTTGTGGACCAGTGTCCTGAAGTTGACTCTCCCACGTCAGAGGCACAGCACTGACTCCTGGCTGCAGCACCAGCATCCTTTCATCTACACGGCTCAGAATAAATGGGAGAAAAAGTAGAAAGAAAGAATTAGTTAAAGAAAGAAAGAAAGAAAGGAGGGAGGGAGGGAGGAAGGAAGGTAGGGTGGAGGGAAGGAAGAAAAAAAGAAAGAAGATAAAGTAAAAGAAAATAAAGTAAGATAAAATATAATAAAGTTATTAAAATAAATCATTTTTAAGAGAAAAAATGGACGGATAGAGCCCTAGGACAAATGGTGCAAGCAAAGCTATACATACAAAATCTCACACAGAAGCATACATAGACAAAATCTCACACAGAAGCATACACATATGCACTCACAAAAAAGGATAAGGGAAAAAACATCATAAATTTTGATCTCAAAGTCCACCTCCTTCATTTGGGATGATTTGTTGTCTATTCATGTATTCCACAGATGCAGGGTACATCAAATTGATTGTGGAGCTTTAATCCGCTGTTTCTGAGGCTGCTGGGAGAGATTTCCCTTTCTCTTCTTTGTTCTCACAGCTCCAAGGGGCTCAGCTTTGGATTTGGCCCCACCGCTTCGTGTAGGTCACCGGAGGGCATCTCTTCATGCGGGTGAGCAGACAAGCCTCTTGGCTGGTGAGTGCCGGTCGGCCGTGATCCTCTGTGTGGAAATCTCTCCGCTTTGCCCCCCACACCCCTGTTGCTGTGCTCTCCTTCATGGCCCCGAAGCTTTCCCCTCAGCCACCCGCAGTCTCTGCCCACGAAGGGGCTTCCTAGTGTGTGGAAACCTTTCCTCCTTCACAGCTCCCTCCCACTGGTGCAGGTCCCGTCCCTATCCTTTTGTCTCTGTTTTTTCTTTTGCCCTACCCAGGTACGTGGGGGGTTTCTTGCCTTTTGGGAGGTCTGAGGTCTTCTGCCAGCGTTCAGTAGGTGTTCTCTAGGAGTTGTTCCACGTGTAGATGTATTTCTGGTGTATCTGTGGGGAGAAAGGTGATCTCCACATCTTACTCTTCCAGCATCTTCCCCTCCACCAGAATTTTTAAGTGAGGAACAAATAAATAGAAAATTAAATAACTACCAATTAGAGTTTATCCATCTAGGTGCCTTGCACATCTTTCGATGGTAGTATTCATCGACAGAAAAATGGCGAAATGGCTGGCTGCAGTAAGAAGGAAAACCAGAAGCTAGGAAGCTAGCTAGATAAGTCACATGCTGGATAATCAAACCTGAATCCAGGTCATGATAGATAGTCTAGAATGCCTAATAAATAATGCAAACAAAAATTTGAAGAATATGTAGTTTTGATATTTGAGTCTTATTTTAGGAATATGGCTAGAAAAGTCAGGGCAGTTATGAAAAACAATATGGTATTAGGTCAGTTCAAATAGTATGCCTGGAATATAGAACCAATAGTGTGGACATTGGATTTTTATTTTATCAGGGCTTTTGTGCATCTTTTGTGCCTCTACTTCTCACTTAATCTGATCACTTTGTTTTTTTTTTTAATTAATTTTTATTGGAGTATAGTTGATTTACAATGTTGTGTTACTTTCTGCTGTACCTCAAAGTGAATCAGTTATACATATACATAGAACCACTCTTCTTTAGATTCTTTTCCCATATAGGTCATTACAGAGCACTGAGTAGAGTTCCCTTTGCTCTACAGTAGGTCCTTATTAGTTGTGTATTTTATATATAGTATTGTGTATCTTTCAATCCCAATCTCCCAATTTATCCCTCCTCCCCCTTCCTCCCTGGTAACCATAAGTTTGTTTTCTATGTCTGTGACTCTGTTTCTGTTTTGTAAATAAGTTCATTTGTACCATTGTTTTAGATTCCACATATAAGCAATATCGTATGATTATCTGATCACTTTGGCTTAATCCTG
Source organism: Neophocaena asiaeorientalis asiaeorientalis (assembly GCF_003031525.2). NCBI lineage: Eukaryota > Metazoa > Chordata > Mammalia > Artiodactyla > Phocoenidae > Neophocaena > Neophocaena asiaeorientalis. The sequence goes on along the minus strand of NW_020174149.1, from coordinate 1,359,816 downwards.
CTCATTTCTTACCAAAATACTGGCCCTGCCTCCCACCCTGCACACCCCAGTGAAGCCTTGTTTGAATTTTCGAAGTGCAGTTGTTAGCTCACTGGTGTATGTCTTGACATATCATGTTGGCATTGTGAACTCATCTTTATGTCCCTTTTACACAGTCTGGACATTTTAGACTTTCAAGAAATATGTAAGTATTTATTGAATCAGTGAATGCAGTTACGGATTAATATTCTTGGAGATAAATAAGTAGAGAAAATCTGTGCTCTTAGTGGCACTCTGAGATGGACATGGAGAAGCTTATCAGGTGTAGAAAAAAAAAATGTTCACTCCCTGTACCATATCCTCTGGGCAGGCTGGCTACTCTCTAGTAGCAGCAGGAAGCAGGGAGAGTGACAGATTGTGGCCACAGTCACTAGTGACGTAAACCAGCAGACAGAAAACACCTCAAGAGGGAGCCTTGCTGTTTCTCAGCCCAGGGGTTTCTTGACACAGGTGTCTGGACAAGGACAGTGCTGTCGATGTGCACCTGTGAGCACCTAGTTTTTTCACTATAGTCACCACCTCGTCACAGGAAAAATGACACGTAAAGTAGTGCAGAAACTCAAGGCTCAGTGCAGACCTTTTCTGCAGAATCCTAATTACTGTCCTTTCCAGAAATTCTTCCCAAACTCCACTTTCCCACTTTCTTGCAAACAAACACCTCTGAAAATGTCTAATTTTATTGGCTTAGTTCCATATCTTTCTGCCAACAAAACACAAAAATAAACATACTAGTAGCTAACATGGATGATCACAGGCACATCCTTACACGTGTTAGATTAACAACATATTTCAGTCCTTTTTTTAAATCCTATCACTCTCTCCCATATGTTGCTTTAATCCTCAAAATTTAGTACTATCCATATGGTGATGTTTTGACAAACTATAAAAGAATCATTGAGCATAATTCTATAAGAAATTGTATAAAGTTTACTACATATTTAGTGCATAAAGTATAAAACTGTTCAATTTTTTTTTGTCTGAGACTTCTAGTAAGAAGACATTTTATTCTTTTCCATTATTGTTTATCACAGGGTATTGAGTATAGTTCCCTCTGCAATACAGTAGGTCCTTGTTGTTTATCTATCCTATATATACTAGTTTGCTTCTGCTAATCCTAAACTCCCAATCCTTCCCTCTCCCACCCTTGCCTTGGCAACCACAAGCCTATGAAAAAGAACACATATATGTATAACTGAATCACTTTGCTGGGCAGCATAAATTAACATAATATTGTAAATCTTCAATAAAATGTTAAAAAGAATACCTTTTATATTTCAAATTATACATATTCCTACCTACATACATATTATATTTTTTATGTAATTAAAATTACTTCAGGTAATGTTTAACCTGAATGTACAATCCAATAAAGCCAAATTAACATAAAATCATTTTATTATAAGTTAACTACAGTCTAGAAAATATACCATTTTAAACAATTAAAAATATTTCCTATGAGCCACTAAATTGATTTTGTGAACTTCTAGTAGGTGATGGACTATAGTTAAAAAAAAAAGAGAAACCACACACAGTGCATTTTACTGCTTTATAATGGAAGTACTTCACCTTGTTATTCAGTTTTTGAAGAAACCAATTAAAAACCAGTTGTTTCCTCCCTCTTAGAATATGTATATTTAATACTAAGTAAATTGGAAAGAATCAAATGATATTTTACCTGTTTACTATGTAAATTGGGGTTTTGTGTTTCAGCTAAGACTAGGTTCAGTGAATACCAATATATTCAGTAAAAAAAAAAGTATGTGTATTAATCATTCTCAAAATTAATTTTATTATGAAACCATTCATTTCTCTTCAAATTGGTTGATATTACATGTTTCATTGTTACTATAAGTTTTATAGTCCAATAACTGAGCTCACTTAGATGGACAGATAAAAATTCTTCTCCATCAAGAAATCTGATAACTTTTCTCTCCATTTGTCAGTATTGGCTAGCAATGATTCTTATATCCCTGTTTAGGAATTAGTATATTATGACTAATATGCACATCTACCTGAAGAATAAGAGATATTTTATCAGTAAAGAACTGAAAAAAATATTTTTGAAAACAAAGATCAAAGGAGGGCAACAGAGTCTGTGAGAAGACTGCCAAGGCAGAGGTGATTAAAGGTCGATGGAGTGGAAAGAAAAGAAATCAGAGGAGGTCTTGTAGTTTCCATGGACCTCCTAGAAATTCTTACCTCCATTAGTTGAGGCAGCTCACACATTAAAATGCATTTGGATGCTCTGCTAACTGCAACCTGGGCTATCTCACTCAAGGTCTTCCTTATCTGTAAAAAGAAAGGGAAAGGGAAAAGAGAATTTTTGGATAAGGGAGAGAAAGAGAGAAGCATAGGAAGCACAGAGCAGAATAGATGAAAACAAAAAGATAGAGGGTGAAAGTTGAGACATAGAAGGCAGAAAACGAAGGGCATTTGACTTAGAATTTCAAAGTAATTCAGAGTATCTGGGCAAAGCCTGCTCACAATATATATGGATTCTAGAAGCTCTTGTGCAAATTGACTCCCACTGGGGTGCAGAGGAAAGTATCCAGACATTAGTGATAGACACACCTGGAACTGGGTCTAGTTGTGTAACCTTAAGTAAGTTAACCAATTCTGAAGTACAGTGGTCTCGTGTAAAGGGAGGTTAAAAATACTCACTGTGTACCTTTAATGCAGAGATTCCATACAGACATAAATCACTTGACATGTCACGCCCTCACAAATGTGAGTCCCCGTTCTCTTGAGGGCATTTTGTTAAATCTTTGTTGGTATGTTGGAGTGGACTCATAAATTTCCATTTTTATAGTCTGATAATGGAACTCATTCAGATATGTGTGGGTAATAGAGTGTTCTAGTTAAATGTTACTTAGATAACATGGATACACAGCAGTTGTCTAAATCATGTGCTCAACCTTGACTACATATGTTTACCCCAATAGAGCGTCTTTTTACAAGTTGGTTAGAACTTCATCAAAATTTAAAACTAAATAAAAGCAGACAGAGTAATTTTTCTAATTACTACTGGTTACCATTTTAACTCTTCCCCTTCTGTGCTGTAAAAATGTGTTGCTGTTATGATGCATGAAGTAAAGTTTGCTCTCAGACAATCTGGCAATAATATAATTTTGTAAAGTTTTAAAAAATGCAAAAACAGCTGCCTGCACAGGATTTGTGCTCCTGTCTGTAGGGCCATACAGAGCCATGATACTTCTGTTCAACTTAATACTATATAATTCTGAGGATGTATATGGAGACGGCAGTGATATCCCAGGTGGGCAGAAGGATAACGATATAGAAAAAGTTGTATTTCTTCATAGAGTTTTGTCCTCATGTTTCCTTTATTCCTCCTACTCAACCAAAACATCCATTCCAATATGTCTGCTGAATCTGTTTTTTCTTATGTCACAAGTGGGTTTTTTCCCTGGTTTAAATAAAATGGGAAAAAATGTCATTCTAGATACCTTAAGTCACATCAGTTACTTACTCCTCAGAGTAAAGAAATAAATCAAATTCCTCTGCGAGAGCCAAGCTCAAAGGTGCGTAAGCAGCGAGAACATAAGAAGGTAGAGCTCTCATGAGAGGCGGTACAAGTAAGACAAGAAAATGATGCAGAACAGGGAGACTTGGTGGGAGATGGGGGTATTGTGTCACTGAGACAAATTTAAATGAAGTACAGTTAATCCATCAAAATATACTACTCCAATAACAACATATATATTTCATACATATGAAATATGTATAATCTGAATTCTAAACCAGGATGTATTAATATTGTTGCATAGAATCATATAGAGATTTGATAAAAGAAAAATTTCATGAGACAGATAATTACATGTGATGATAACATAGAAAAAAAAATTTCAAGGTGCTAACCACTTGAGTGTGCGAGCTTTCTCTGCTGTTTCTTCCATGGCATAGTCTATTCACATAGAGGCAGATTATCCTTTACAAATGAATGTCAAATCCTATCACTCCTCCTCACTGTTTCCCATTTCACTGAGAGTAAAAGCGCACATTCTTAAACTGTTGCCAGGACTGATTCAGTATGGCCCTTGCCTCTGACCTAATTTTCTATCTTACTCCTTCATTCTGTTTCTGCCACTCTGGCCTTCTTGGAGTTTCTGGAACACACCAGACATACTCCTGCCACTTTGCTGTATCTTTTGTCTGAAATCCACTTCCCCCATACATCCTCATGGCTAATGTTCTCATCTCCTTCCTGTCTTCACTCCATGAGGCCATTCCTGAGCAAGAAATGTAAATAGAAAACTCCTTTGCTTCACTTGTTTTCCATAGCGTTTAACACCTTCTGACATGTTATGTGCCTTACTGTCTGCTGTTTGGTCCAATGCTATATGACTATCATCTAGAACAAGTCTGGCACACAGTAGGAATTCCATAAATAGTTGGTGAATAAATGGAATAAGTGAAAGAATGAGCATGGCATTCTACATTTCTTTATTGTCATGCTTTCTTTGAACACATAAGGATCATCTATATGTTTATAAACATTTATATCCACCTAATCACCATGAATGTGTCAACATACAACACATAGAACAATACTTTTAAATGCTTGACTATAAATAAAGGCCTCTTACTGACATTAAAACCAACGCATTTATAAATAACTGAAAAGCTTGCACAAAATGATCCATGATATATATATATATTTTTTTTGAAACTTACATGATAATAAATATTCAGGTATCTGGTCAACTTTCCTTACCTTTAGTTCTGAGTACATTTTTATTTAGATCCTTTTATTTGATTCTTGGATTAGAAATCATTACACATGATGAACCATTCAGGTACCTTAAATATATATATTTAAATGGAAATGAATAAAGATATGGGTACTGCATTTCTATTAGACTTTACTGACTTTAAAAAAGGAAGTTGAACAAAATATATTCGAAGATTTATATAAGCCAGAACACTTAAGAAATAGTTTGAAATTAAAAGACTATTATAAATGGAGAAATTTTTTCATTTTCATCTATGAACTTCATGATAATAAATTTCAGTTAAATTTGGTGATTCCGAGAGCATTGGTTAAGCACCTGGTGTGCACCAGGCATTGTGTTAAATGTTGGGAAAAAACAAGAAAAATCCCTTTGTTATTGAGACGTGAGTAATATACTCCCCTTCCAGCTTTAGACAGGTATATGAGCTAGTAATTACAATACTATATAAAAAGTATTGATACAATGTCTTCTGTACTTTAGATGGTCATCACATATTTCTGTTCTCCTTATTAAGTTAATGCTAATAATTTTAAGTGCAAAAGAGATTAGCTGTATTATCAGGTTGATCCATGGGGAAAAACTTCATATAAATTTGTCCTGCTTTTTGTTTATATTCAGGGCAAACAAAGGAAAAATATATGTTTAAAATAACTATTCTATAAGATGGCTCAAAAAAGTAATTTAATGATAAATATTTCTAGAGGTTTGTGACTTATTTTCAATTTATCATATGTATATTCTGTTTTTCTTTCCTTTTTTCAAGTTGTTAGTGGCTTTTTTCTACCTTTATCCAGACTAATCTCTTGGTACTCAAAAGGTATAATCATATTGAATCGAGTTTTTTCTTCAATGGAAATAAAATGGAAATTTTATGAATGAGCTACCTTTTAATATAATTCATTAGAATCAGAGCTCAACATTTTATCCCTTTTCAATATTTTTTCAACATTAACATTTCAATATAAAATCAAAGAAATAATCATTTAGGACCAAGTACATTAATTCAGTTTACTTGTCTGAAGGGAAGTTGTATAAACCCAAGGCTTAAAGAAATTATTTTCTATTCAGTGTATTGACAATTCATTTCTCATTTAATTACTGATATATTTCCAGGAGTTTTTAATAATCACTTTCTATAGAATTCACCAAATCTTGGAATTAGTGTTTGTTCTTCATTCCATAAAATGTATAACATTACCAGCATAAAGCAAACCTGCAAATAAGAAATAACAAAAGCAGCTTTAATATTTGCATTCCATTTTCCTTAATCATGGCTTTAGGATTAACTAGGAGAAGATCTTTGCAATTATCTTGGTAATTATTTTTCTCTTCTTCTTATCCATCTACATATTTATTGGTGTTAAAATGGTTATATAGACTTGTTGGGTTGGAGGCAGAGCTATTCTGGGTTAGATTTGGTTCAAAGATAAATTTTCAGGGGATAAAATTGGAAGCTACAGGCCTTAAATAAATTGGCCACTCAGTACATGTTTGTTGAATTGAGTTAGGTTGCAAAAATTCAGACTTTGAATTCACATAGTTTTTCTAGTATTGTTGGAGTAATCATAATGAATACTTAGAGATATGTTTTATTCTGGTAGTTTAATATGTTGCTAAAGACAAAAATAATATAAAAGCATAAATGGTAAATAATTTGGGGAAATAGAGACTACTGATTTTGGATGAAAATAACTTACATGGTTAGAGCAGAAATAAGTGGGCATTAGTCAATAAAAATACCGTTTGTCTTCCTTCAGTAAATTGCATTAAATAGAGGCATTTTGATGTTGAGTAAAAGTTAATGTGGTCAGTCCATTAAGGGAAGGGTGATTAATGTTTTCCGAGAGCTTACGTAAAAAATGTACTAGAGAAAAAATAATTTCCTACCTCTCTTCTACTTTAAAAATCATCAGTTCTGAAAGTAAATTTATTTAAATACTGTGTCTTGTAAAAGAAAATATATTGTAATACATGAGAGCACGGCTACGTTCTTTTAAAATACGGAGATGTATTTATTTCTGAGTTTCAGTCAAAGCAAGAAATAAAAGCAGTAAATCCCAAGGTGACATTTGCTATCTTTCAACACAAAACAATGTGAATTTTCTGTTCCAAAGGTGGAATACTAGTTTGTGATTTTAAAAGAATCTTTTTTTGTATATTAATAAACTACTACTATAATAATAATGACAACAACAAAAGCCAACACTACTATAGCATTACTGTGTACCAAGAATTAATTTAATCCTTCAAATAACTCTTTGAGTGAGGTGCAATTATTAATGTCCATGTTATAGGTGATGAAGTTGAGGCACCGACAGATTAATTAATTACCCCAAAGTTATAAGGCCTTTAACCTTGTAAGTGGTAGAGACGGCATGTAAAACCAGGCAGCCTTGGCTCCAGAGTCCACGCCTGTACCACTGTTTTTTTTTTTTTTTACAAAACATGAAACCAAATCCCATGTGCCTGAATTTTAGCCTTCAATTCTCCCCTGACAAACCCATTTATTCACTAACAAGGTCAGTTTTAATCACCAATTAAATAAATCCATGTTAACTGACTTCATTCAGTCAGAAAAATCAGTCTGTTCAATCAAACAGCTGGTTTAAATATAATTTTTTTTAACTGCATTGACCATATGACTAAATTGGCCAGGACTACGCACAAAAACTGCCGGACTGTGAATTAGGAGCTTAGGAACAAAGAATCTTGGTGAGATTCCTAGTTAGTCAGTTAATATTTACGGAATGCCCTCTTTGGGAGGGTAAGAAAAGATATATACGATGTTTTGTTCTGGGTGCAAAAGTAATTGCCGTCTGGCGGGAAGCTTATAGTCTTGAACTCCAAAACTTTGAAATTGATGCTTGACTGATGATACTGTTCTGAAATCATTATGATACAGTTCACAGGCCTTGTTTTGTTTTGTTTTGTTTTGTTTTTTGCCGCGTTGGGTTTTCATTGCAGCACGTGGGCTTTCTGTAGTTGCAGCGAGCAGGGGCTACTCTTCATTGTGGTGTGCAGGCTTCTCATTGCGGTGCCTTCTCTTGTTGCAGAGCACGGGCTCTAGGCGTGCGGGCTTCAGTAGTTGTGGCACGTGTGCTCAGTAGTTGTGGCTCGCGAACTCTAGAGCGCAGGCTCAGCATTTGTGGCGCATGGGCTTAGTTGTTCTGCAACATGTGGGATCTTCCCGGATCAGGGCTCGAACCCGTGTCCCCTGCATCGGCTTCTTAACCACTGCGCCACCAGGGAAGTCCCTGCAGGCCCTATTTTTAAAGATCTTTTCTGTAGTCTAAGTGTAGTGGATATATGTGTTATACTCTGGTTGGCTCTCTAGTGTTTTGGGTCCTGTTTTTCTTCTGAATTATACTTATTTCAAGAAAAATAATTAATGCCTGCATTTTGTAATTGAAAAAAAATCACAGCTTTTCTTTCACAGATGGCTAAAAATAATCATATTAAACTTTGGCAAGCACATCTTTTATTACCTGAATAAATGTTGCTGAAAATGTGTTTGAAACAGATTAAAAACACTTCTACCTTTGTTCATGTAGTCATCTATCATTTTCAGAAAATATCTGTTAGAACTCAAGAGTATCTTCAAAGCTTTCTAAAAATATTTTATTGGAGTATAGTTGATTTACTTTGTGTTAGTTTCAGGAGTACAGCAAAGTGATTCAGTTATACATACCCATATATTCATTCTTTTTCAGATTCTTTTCTCATATAGGTTATCACAGAATATTGAGTAGACTTCCCTGTGCTAAGGCGTTTTTCAAAAATATACATGTTGACCAATTTTTTCTTTTTATGCTGACTTATACTTTGCCAATCCTCCCCTCTCTCAATTGACTTTATAGAAGACTTTTGAGAAGAGGGGGAACATTTCACCTACTATGAACATCATATGATTATTTTTAAAGATGTGTTCACTATCCATTCAAGGTGGCATGATGTGATGAGAATAATACCAGCTCAGGAGTGGGGAATATGTCCCATCCTCCATCTGCCACTCTCTTACAGTTCAATAAGGAGCAATTCTGCTTATCTCTGAACATTTCTATTTATTTATCTAAAAAATGATGGGATCGGGACAGATAAAGTATAAAATTTGATCATTTTTGAAGTATTTCTTGAGACATACAACACTGCAGATAGGGCAAATTCAAAGATTTAATATGGCAAGTATCCTGACCGCAAAAAGATTACCATTCAGTGAAAGTAGATGAGAAAAGGGAATCAATATTTATTTTTAAGAAGTTACGATTTGAAACAAATGGCAGATATTGGTTGCAAAATAAAGCCAAACATTCTCAGAACAGTTAGAGAACCGAAACCAAATTGTTCCCTCCCTGTATTTTCTTCAACTGTACATTTTGCTCTTAGGAAGATGACCATGATTAAAAGGTCATCGGATGAAAAAGTATCTTTTCTTCTCTACATGAGGGTAACAAGAGTGAAGAATACGCTTTCTTTGACTCGGGTGGATTCTTATATTCAAATTGCTGAGTATTTTCCAAACCTGATGGAGAAGATAGTGATGTCACAGCCAATTTACTAGAGTGCTTTTCATTGTGCATCAATAAGCACTGAAAAGGCAGAAAATGGCAGGGCAGGACATAAAGAAGGTGATTTTCTTTGTCTTCCTCTTCTTCCTCCTTCTCCTAAAATTACAGAGCAGACTTCATTTTATTTCCTAGTAAATATTCCAATACCACAGTTAGCTTATGTTTTATTATAAAGTCATTCACCAATTCTCTTGTTCAACTTTCCCTAATTCAGGAGATTTTACATTGCACAGGCTTGGAGTTTGCTTGATTGCCTTGTTAATGCTCTTATTCCCTAGCAATCGTTTAGTTTGATTGATATTTTTTATACAGCCTAATGAATTCCCTTCACTTGAATTTCATTTACAATTTTTTCCCTACTTCCTAGCAATCAATTTGACTTGGCTATTTACTTCCTGACCTGTTGATATTGCAAAATTTCTTAAGTGCACTAATTACCTTCATGTCCACATGCAAATTTGGTTTTCTCCACATATTTAACATTTTTATTGTTAAATGGCTTTGCGTAAACAACTGCGTCTTTAATGCAGCTTTGTACGTTTGCTGTCAGGTGGACAGTAGCTGGAATTTATAATTGCTTATTTCTAACTTGGAATGTAAAAAACATACTACATTATCACGATATATATTATACCTATTATTTTACAGAAATCTCCACTATATTAAAAAACATAACCAGGGGAAAGACTGAATTGGTAGATACAGAAAGACTGTGGAGACAGCCTCAGGCTATCTTAGAACACAGCAGGCATACCCTGCACATCAGGTCTCTCTCTAACCATTGTGAATTTTTAAAAAATAAAGTAGGTCACTAAAAATGGTCTCTGTTTCTGAAAGTAATTTCGGACAGCACTGATAAACTGAATAAATTCTTCAGTATTCCAGACAGTCTGAAACAAAGATCCCTCAATTTAAGTTGCATCAAGTTGAAGTAGAAGCTTCTTTGGAATATCATATTTCTAATAGTTCTCTGAGAAATGTAATTTTATGTCTGCTATTAAAGCAATGCTTTGCTTAATTCCACGAACTGTCATACTCACTTTAATAAAGATTTTACACTCAAATAACTCTGGAGTATCTTTGAAACATGGGAAATTAGTTCTCCAAGTGGTCTATTCAGTGTCTGGTAAATAGTAGATGCTCATTCAAGGTAGAGAAACTTCTCTCGGATCTATTTTATAACCTAAGAGTTTCAAACTGTGAATCTTTATGCTTTCCTTCTTTTTATTTAAGTAAGAGTACGTTTCATCTGCTCTCTACCTTAAGCAGGTAGGTATAATCCTACCATTGGCTCAATATTTGTGGAGACTAGGTGCAATGCAAGTGTGATTGAAGAATCAAAAGGAAAGATGTTCTGCAAAATGAGATCAGTGTCTCTCTACATCTGGTAGTCCTATCAGCTGTGAAAACTCAAAATATTCCTTCAGCAGTGCTTTCTGCATGCCTGAATCTTCCAGGTATCATTAGAGTTAAAAGTTTCAAATCTAGAAGAGTAATAAACACTGTGTTGCTGAAATAACTTTGGAATAAAAACAATAGCTTAATTGGCATTTATATAAAGTGCGAGAGTGGTTGCATGAAGGTCAGATAATCATGAAAAATTTAGAGGATGTAATTTATGATCTTAATCCTGGCTTGAAGAAATTTATGGATACTTTAGTATAAAAGGAGAAAACAGGGCTTCCCTGGTGGCGCAGTGGTTGAGAGTCCGTCTGCCGATGCAGGGGACACGGGTTCGTGCTCTGGTCCCGGAAGATCCCACATGCCGCGGAGCGGCTGGGCCCGTGAGCCATGGCGGCTGAGCCTGCGCGTCCGGAGCCTGTGCTCCGCGACGGGAGAGGCCACAACAGTGAGAGGCACGCGTATGGCAAAAAAAAAAAAAAAAGAGAAAACAGCAAAATAATATCAGGATGACAGTTTATCTGGAGGCAGAGAGGTTAAAATGGGCACTCGAGCCTAAGCGAGAGGAAATTACATAGTATGAAAGGACACTCGCAGAAAAGTTCAAAATCATAGCCTAAGGAGAATTTTACCTTAATACACAATACAAAGATACTATTGGGGAAAGAAAAATTTCCCCCTACCCTTTCTAAGTTCTTCTGGCTGGTCTAAGAATTAAATTGATGTGAGACAGATTAACAGAAGAAAAAACAAATGTAATTATGCACGTGTGGGGCGTCAGAACATGAGAGTTTTCAAAGACAGGTAAGATGAGGAATATATGTAATCCTAGACTAAGGAGAAGGAGGTAGGGGTTTGAGACTTCAAAGGGAAGGAAGACAAGTCAGAGGGAGATGAAAAAGAGCAAATGCTTAGTAAACACATGTTTATAGGACAACGATGGGGCACAGAAAGGAATTTTAAGAAACAGACCTTCCTAGATTCTTCCCTGTCTACCACATCCAGCCTATATTATACTATAGTTAACTATGGTGATAGCACCCTTCCTGTGACAGGTCCTCTATCTAAATTGTTTTAGGCCGTTGGGAAGGTCAAAGGTTATTTGAGTCTTTTGGGCCTTGATTGTTTTAAGCTTGAAATAATCCACATGCCAAAGAGATAAACTTTAGGGTGGCAGATTTTGCTCTTCTAAAATGCCTTTCCTTTTTTTGACATGATAAGCTTTTTAGCATCTGAATATTTCTTACTTTGTTCACCCCTTTGAAGAAGGCCTTCTGCCTATATTTTACCATTCAAATTCTATTTCTTGTTTAAGGCACAATACAAATGTATCTGCCTCTGTGTGTGTGTGTGTGTTTGTATATACATGCTTAATAATATGTATATATACACACACACACTTAATAAATTATAAGACTACAGCACCCCAGAGTGTATATCTCTTATGGTCCACTCACTTAACAATTAATCTGTTATTGTTTCAGGGCAGACTTTTATTTTTGCTGTTATTTTTAATTGAGTATAGGTTACATACAAAAGAAAACAAAAATCTTTGCTGTTGTGTTTCGTAGTTTGTTCTTTTGTGTTACTAAGTAATATTTATTGTATGAATATAAAAAATTTACTTATCCAGTTTTCTATCACACATCTGTGTTATTTCCAATTAGAAAATGATTGGTGTATGTTAACTTTGTAAGAAACCCTGAAAAGAGTTCTCCAGGGGGTTGTACTATTTTGCAGGCCCACCAGAAATGTGTAAGAATTCCGGTTGCTCCACATCCTTGTCAACATTTATTGTTGCTGGTCTTTTTGATTTTAGCCACGTTAACAGTTGTGAAAGAGCATTGTTTTATTGTAGTTGAAATTTGCGTCTCCCTGATGACTAATTATGTTGAATACTTTCACATATGCTTTCTAATCATTGGTATATCTTCTCTTGTGAAGTGTGTGTTCAAGTCTTCAGTCTGTTTTCCATTGGGTTGCTTGTTTTTTCATTGTCGATTTTTAAGAACTCTTCATACATTCTGGATACAATCTTATGTCAGATATATATATATATATATATATATATATATATATATATATACCGAATATATTTTTCCCAATCTGTGTCATACCTCTTCGTTTTCTTAAGTTTCTTAATGTTGTTTTCTGGTGATCAGACATTTTTAATTTTGATCAAGTACAGTGTACCAGTGTTTTCCTTTTATGGTTACTACTTTGTGTGTATGGCTTAAAGCAACGGTCCTCAACCTTTTTGGCACCAGGGACTGGTTTCGTGGAAGACAATTTTTCCACAGGCTGGGGGTGGGGGGGTGGATATGAGGATTCAGGCAGTAATGCAAGCGATGGGGAGCGGCAGATGAAGCTTCCCTCACTCGCCTGCTGCTCACCTCCTGCTGTGTGGCCTGGTTCCTAACAGGCCACAGACTGGTACTGGTCCATGGCCAGGGGGTTGGGGACCCCTGGCTTAAAGGACCTTTGCTGACACACAGGCCACAAATACATTCTCCCATGTATTCTTCTGGAAGTGTTATAGTTTTAAATTTCACATTTTGTCACATAGCCATCTCGGATTAATTTTTGTGTATGGAATGAGATAAAGTTCATTTATCTCCATTAAGCCTTATGGGGTTTTTTTTTTAGCAAAATTTGTTAATAAGCTCTTCATTCTTTGTATCAGTCAATTTTTTTTCCCATGAAAGCCTTATCTTCTTAACTCAGTTGTAAGTCTGTTGAGAACTGAGGTTGTTTTTTCATATTTCTTTTTTCTTCATGGTATAGATTTCCATTGGAGTTTTTTGCTTTTTTAAAAATAAAAGTTGTGTTTGATGTGATGATTCTAAATTATTACTATTATTATTATTATTAGGCTTAAAGTGCTTAGTTTTACTTACCTAGATTCATTTATTAAAATGAATCACAACTTGTAATAGGAGTTGCAGATGGAACAAAAGGAGAAAACTATAAAAAAAGGAAAGATCAGTATTTATTAGCTGCTTTCTCTCAGAAACTGTTAGAATAACCTTTTGGAATTAGACTGGTCTTAATATTTTCAAAACATTAGATGAGGTTTTTTGCACTATTAACAGCTTAGGTAGTTTTTTGGTCAATGAAGACAGCATTCCTTTTTTTACTTACACAAAATAAGTGGCTTCACAAGCACACAGCAGTATCTGATGGATTTACCTCAGTGCTTTGCATGTATTTGCATTTATTTAACTTCCATTGTGCTGTATGATTCCTTGAGAGATGAGATTGGAATGTAAAGAGTTAATGAAATCATTGTAATATTTTAAAAAATATTATACCTCTCTTTATGAAAAAGATGCAGGTGTAACATATTTAGGAAAATGTATTACTTAAATTCATTACATCTGCCAGTTTCTGGAAATGGTACAAAGAGCAGTATCATTTCTATTCTTAAGAAGCTTAGAATGTGATGAATTTTTTTAAGCATCATCTGTACTCTTAAGCAGTATATAGTCTTTTCGTCTACATGACACAAATGGACTTGCTGATGAAATCATTTAGGTAACTGTCAAAATGGTCATAATTTCTAGCAAAAATAGTAAAAGATAACCTGCTTTCCAAGAAGGCTGACTTTACTTTGTGAATGCCTGAGGATGGCTAAGAGGCTATGGCTGTTAAAGTGTCAGGCTGTAAATAGAGGGGACTGAGCAAAGTTGTCATGGGAAATTGGCAGACTTTTCCAGAAAGGGAAAAGCACTGATTGTAGTTGAGGTCTGGGCCTCTGTGGGAAAAAGTCTTATTGATTCCCATTGAATGTGCCTAAGGGGCTGCTAGATGCTAGGTGGGTTTGTGGGCAGATGTTCTGCCTGTTTCTCTACAACTTCCCTTACACTAGTTCCACTTTAAATTTAGGACTTCAGATAACTAAGGGTGACAAATTAAACTAAAGTTTGAAATTGAAAATGAAGCTCCTCTTATGCAAACTTCAGCTTCACTTTTATTCCAATCAAAAAAATTGAAAATCTAAAATCCCTTAGAGGACTTCAGAGGACTTTTCATACTAGAAGTGTCCATGTCTGGCACAGCCTCCCAATTTTCCTTAGGTTTTTTTTTTTTTTCTTCCCTCTTTTTCACTAATACCCCTGCTAATTCCTCTAATTACAAATGAGATAAGTGTGGCCTCAAAAGGTTTTCTTTCCTGGGGACAAATGACCAACACCAGACATGGAACACCAATCTTTTGACCCTAGGCAGGGCCTGATCTGTCTCTGAGATACATTAGAGACTGCCTGCTGAACCACCAACACAGTGATTAGTAGAATCTCTCACACAAATAATGGCCAACCTTAAAAAAAAAAAAAGCCAGTTATTTTATTAGTAAAGTGAACTTATTCAGGAATAGCGGAGAATTGCAACTCAAGACAAGTCAAATATGGAGAACCATAGGCAAGTCCTAAGAACAGAGGAGAGGGTGTGGCTTTTGTAGAGGAAAGGAGAAAACTGGAGAGGACTGTGCTGCCTCTTCATTGACTGCAGGTGGTGGGCAGATTGTTGTTTCTGGGTCAGAAGGAAATCTTTCCTCCTGCTGGTGTCTGTAAGCTGCGGTGGGTGATACTTGCCTGAGAACTCTCCCTTGAGGGCTTCCAGACTCCATTTTAAATGAGGTTTCCTTTATTCCTTTCCTGTTCCATTTTGGTTTCTTTTCACAGTTCACTAATACATGTTTTAATGGTTATGTTTCATTGTAATCATATAGAAATAACTGAGACTCATTAATAGATAAATGAAAAATGGAAACAGTCCACTGCAAATTGAATATGTGGAATATTTGAATTTGAATATTTTCATATTGAATTGAAAACCCACCTAGCATCTAGCAACCCCTTAGGCACATTCAATGGGAATCAATGACTTTAATTTTTCAAAAGATATTGTTGACAAATGGATTATATTTTAACTTAAATGTGATTTGTATTTTGGTATACATCTTTGTTTGTTAACCAATTTAAGTTGTAGAAGAAAATATAAATATAGGGATTTATTAGCATACACAATATTACATTCTTATAAAAATTCTTTACTCTAAGTTAGAATTTAAAATGTTTCCAATTGGGAACCTTATTTCTAAGTTGTATATAGATTTAGATTTAACCCAATCCAGTTTTTAAAAACTGGAATGGCCTATAGCACATTATCTCTCTCTGCCTTCTTTTAGCAAGCAGTTATTATTTATTGACCTACTAAGAAGAGTTGGATTAGATATATATACTGTATGTATACTTTTAGGTAGCTGGGCACCATTTTGATAACATTAATCAAGTATTACAAGAAAATAAGTTGCTTATCTTTAATGGGAATTTCTACTACCCCTGATTTTTATTTTAATAGTACAATTACCTAACAATACAAACATTTTCCAGATACATGTCCTTACACTATACACTGCCAATAATTTTACCTGCTCTGATGGGCAGTGTTGGTTTATGAATCCTCAATTCTCAAAATGCATATTGTCACAAACAGAATCAACGACATATTAAAACTATCTCTGGTTATGCATGAAATGCTCTCGGACAAATGTTCCCAATAGAGATTCTGTTCCACCTTATCTAGAAAATTAAAAATGAGTACACATGATGAACAAATTACATAGCTGAATTTAGAGGCTGAGATGGCCTATGCTTTTATAAATGGAAGGAAGATTAATGGAAGAAAATTATATTAGGTATCTATTTATGAATTTTTTTAATTTTCAGAAAGAGATTTTTTTCATTTCATATTTACCTTTTATGTTTTAGAGCCTTACAGAAGTTGAACCTTAAAGTGTAGGTTAGTGGACACTGAATTATTTTCAATAGCTAGAACTTAATATGATCCCCCCAAAAGCTAGGAAATATTTAAATATAGTGTTATATCAGAAATAAAAAAGAATTGGAAGGATGTGAATACAGTTATTTAATGGCAGTAGTTAAGGTTCATTCCCCCAAATTAAATAGACACTTGCTGAAGTTGTACATTCATCAGAAAAATGAGTACCGTAATAATGCCTATAATGTAATGCTTAAAACTATATATTAAAAATGTTATGAAGGAATTTGTGCCCTATAGTACAAAAGGTTTAGTTAATCAGTGGTATCAAAAATACTTCAAATGGCTCCAATGAAAATTATTTGGAATGTATATATTTAAGATTATAAATCATCTTATACATATTTTGTAAAGAAAGCAAAATATCTCAGTCTACTTAAAAACCATATTGGTCGTTTAAAATGAAAACTCTTTTGGGAGAAGTTCTTGAGCTGTATTGACTTCTAAGACACTTTTGGCTTTTGTAGGAAGAATACGGGAGGCCATGGAGTTTATGTGTTTCATTATTTATTTCAAAATTAATGTGTAGGACTGGATCCCAGGTTCTTTATGTGTAGGTTGTGTCACATGTGGAGTCAAGATATAGACAGCTCAGATTTGAACAGTTTGAACTCACCTAGTAAATGTGAATGAATGATAATCACTAATTCTCATAAACACTTAAGGATTTAAGTAAAATAATGTTTATAAGGTGTTTTCTGAGAGTCGTGTACATTATAACCTGTCATAATGATATTGGTAATGAAAGCAATGCCTGTGGTTGTAATTGACCATAATTGCCCCACTGTATCGTGTTGCTACTGAACTACTTTGGAGATTCCATGCACCTTGGAAGACTTAGTTTGACAAAGAAAAATTAAAGATTATGTCTTTGACTCGATAGAATAAGACACAAACATCTTGTGCTGCTGACTTTTTTCCCACTATTTAGAAATCTGAAGGAATGCCTACTTAATATATACAAGTTAGATTATATCATATTTCTCTGTGGCTTTTATTACTGTCATAATAGCATTGAAATGTTATAGAGTCCTTTATTTAGTAACGTTTTAATCTGTTGCATTATAAAAGAGAATACTCTGTACTTTCAGACAGATATTATATTATGAATCACCAACATCTACTCAAAATTTAAGAAAATTATGCAGTGTGGTTTTGGAAGGAACATAATATCATTCATATTAAGGCTATGTGTATATTTATGAGTTTCAATAATATAGTTTTTAGTGTTTTTAGTGAAAGATTATTTGTTCAAATATGCAGGGCTAGGCTCTCCAACTGACAGAACTAGCTGAAATATAATGTGCTTTAAAAAATTAATATTTAACTGATCTGAATACTCTGACTGCAGTAGTCACAAAGCTGTTGTTGGAATCTGCTAAAATGTTGACATTTGTACAAAGGCTGTGGTTGTACATGTTGAAAATAATAAAGAATATAAAGATTCTACAGAAAATACAGCTGAACATTTTTGTTATGGATGTTTTCCAGTTGTGTACAACATTTTGGTCTGACATATTATTTGATTTAATTGGTGATAAGAGAGATTCAACAGCTTCCTCTTTTTGAAGTGTATCTTTGGAATCAAGAGACCAAAGTTCTGTTCTCAGAATAAAGTGACACCCATTATACAGACCTCATATAAACTCAACTATTTCTTTAGTATAACAATGATTATAAGATATTTTCTGAGAATCTTGAAAATTGCATCAAGATTGCCAGGCTAAATATGATGACTAAGTACTAAATTTTGATGATATAATACAAAAAAGATGTGTGGATGCATGGGTAGTTTCTGGCCATGTGCGTGGTTCTAGAGGATTGCTCTGAAAACCCGATGCCATTTCTTCCATTTTATTTTTTAATTAGAAGAAAGTTGTGAGCAAATTGAAGGAAATCCAGAGAAGTTGTGAAGATTTGAGTTATTCAGAATACATAGATAAATCAGGAAATGTGGAGTCAATAACCAAAAGAGAGGAAAGTACCATTTAAAGAAAGAAACGATTAATTTGAGATTGATCTAGAAATAATAAAAATAAATGAAGGAATATGTGGACATTATTATCAGCAAAAACTACCTTAGTAATGAAACTTGAGTAATAAAAGAGAGTGATTCCTTATGGAAAGGTAATAGAATTTCTCTTCACTTCGAGCATTTTGAAACTCAGAAAGATAAACCATCAGCAGCGGTGCTAATGTCATCCAGAAAAAACAAGATAAGCAGCTAGGGAATCTCAGTTTTAGTTTCACAGGTCAATAAATCCTATTAAAGAAACATGAGAATTCATTGCCTTGTGCTTTTAAGGAAGTATAAAATTTTCAAATTATTGCAATATTTGAATTACATAAGCTGTTGAATTTGCAGTTTTTTGGGTTCAATTCAGTTATGATTAGGAGATTTTAGATTTCTTACTATCAAGTCAAAATTCAGGAGCAGCACTGGCTGATTCATTCAAGGGGCGTCTTCTGCGTTAAATTTCATGATGATTCTTTGCATGAGTTATCGCTCTATCTGCTGAGCAGAGTTGAGAAATAAGTGTCTTATTTCTCTAGAATTTTACTTTAATTGTAAACATTTACAGAAAATGTATACATTACAATAAAATTTACAATAAGATTTAAAATTTCACAATGGAAAATGATTTGTAGAGAATCATTCATGCCTCTTCATATTCAGAAATTAATGTAATTAATTGTACTGCTCTCAAACATTATGTAGTAGTTTCTCAAATGGGACTAGACTGGTTGCATATATTCATAAATCGAGATGAATTTTTATTTTGGTAAAATGTTCTACGGCTTCAATGCCTAAGGCTAGTGAGAAAATATAGAGTCTTCCCGATTCTGTGGTAAAATGAGTGTTTCCCAGTGAGCTTGGATGTATGCACATCTGTTTTTGTAGTGAATTCTCTGACTATATTTCTTACATACAGAGTGGAAAGCATTTGAAACCCTTCAAAGGAATATATGGGATTCAGCAAAAGGCAACAGAAAGGATGACAATTTTTAGTTGACTTGGGCTAGGAAAATCAAGTTAGTTAAAGTAATGCTTTATTTGGGGGAGGGAATTTACATTGCTCAGCTTTCCATCCTGAATCATATTATTTATTATTTCTGGATATGTTATGTTTCACTTTAGAGCTTCATGTTTAAATATAACTGTAGAAGTAGCATAAGCTGTATTTCTAGATCCTTCTTTATGTGCTTGGAGAGTCTTGGATAGATCTTATTCTTATAAACTGTTGATGTTTTTAAGGCAAACTTGTTCACTAAGAAGTATAGTGAAAATAAAAGAAAATCTTAAAATAATTGGGATTTAGTTATCGGGTAATATGAAACATTCATTCATTGGAATAGAGAAGAAAGGGAATTTTAATGATGCATGGGAAAATGGAAATCAGGCTCAATCGTTAAGCAGAAAAAGATGTACTCCGGACCAAAGGAGTACTGATAGCCCATATATTGAGAAGGATGGTATTCTTTTTTATCTATCTATCTAGATAGATAGATAGATAGATAGATAGATAGATAGATAGATAGATATAGTTTTTTGGGTTTTTTTTTTTTTGCGGTACACGGGCCCCCCACCGCTGTGGCCTCCCCCGCCACGGAGCACAGGCTCCAGACGCGCAGGCCCAGCGGCCACGGCCCACGGGCCCAGCTGCTCTGCGGCACGTGGAACCCTCCCGGACCGGGGCACGAACCTGCGTCCCCTGCATTGGCAGGTGGACCCTAAACCACTGCGCCACCAGGGAAGCCCCTATCAATATATTTTTAATTGAAGTATTGTTGATTTACAATGTTGCGTTAACTTTTGCTATACAGCAAAGTGATTCAGTTATACAAATATATACATTTTTTTATATTCTTTTCCATTATGGCTTATCATAGATATTGAATATAGTTCTCTGTGCTATACAGTAGGACTTTGTTGTTTATTCATTCTGTATATAAAAGCTTACATCTACTAACCCTAACCTCCCACTCCATCCCTCCCCCAACCCTTTCCCCCTTGGCAACCTCCAGTCTGTTGTCTATGTCTGTGATTATGTTTCTATTTTGTAGATAGGTTCATTTGCATCATATTTTAGATTCCACATGTAAGTGATATCACATGGTATTTGTCTTTCTCTTTCTAACTTACTTCATTTAGTATGATAATCTCTAGTTGCATCATTTTGCTGCAAATGGCATTATTTCATCCTTCTTTATGGCTGAGTAATATTCCATTGTAAATATACCACATCTTCTTTATGAGAAGGATAGTATTCTTAAAGCAAGACATTTTAACATCCATTGGGTCCCTTTCAAAGGAAGCACTCTCTAATACAACATTAAAATTTTGCTAAGGAAAATGAGTTCTCTTTTTTAAAGACTTGTTATATTGGCTCACAAGTAGCTATATTTTAGTATCTGTGATTCCAAAATTTTCAAATTGAATGAAAGTAGTTTTAGTCTAGTTTATTTCCTGTGGTCACATAGATCTGATCCTAGATTGACTCAGAATCTATGATCCAGGTACACTTCATCATAGCACTACTAAAACTGCAAAAATAATAGATTTCCCTGCTGTAATAATTCTGATTAACTGCCTAAATTCTGAAAAAGCCTGATTCTGAATGTTAGTCATGACCTCCTATATCCTAATCATTACACAGATCAGTAGAGAAGAAAAATAGTTGAATTTGTGTTCAGACATGTGTTAAGTACAGAACCCACCAGAGGTGAAGTTCTGTCCTTTAAAGCAGTTCAAAAGAGGCAACAGCCAAGAGCTCTGAGCCTGCATATTATGAGGTAGTCTTGACAGATGTAGAAAGAAGAACTTTAGGTAAATACAATTCAAGCATAGTTAAGGATCACCAAAATACAACCAGATTAAGTACTGAAGTTAGTACAGAAGGTTTAAAAAAACTCTTTAAAATGTAAAACTATTTTTAAAAATCAACCTAAGTCAGGACCCTCCTTAATAATTGTCTGGTAATTTAGAAATTGTTGTCTATAAAATTATATTGTTATTCAAAAGGAAGCTAGCTCTTGGTTTTATATTCTTAATTTTACATAATTGGACTCATGTTAGAGATTTTTACTACTTCTATAACATTACTACTAACATTCATCTGGTAACTTTCAAGCTAGATGTGCCATCTCACTATTACCAGGTTTTGGTCTGGTGAGGGCAGGCAGTGTTCCATGGGGCTGAGTGACAAATGAGCTAGATTGCAGTTCATTGTGACAATTGAATCAAAAGTTTATTTTCAGATATAGTATCCAATAGACTCTAGCAATAAATGCATTTATGTAACTGTAATTTTATTTATCTTGTACTATTCTAAAAAATATTCAACGCAGTTTGCAAAACTGTGCCCTCTAAATGAGAAAGGTAAATCCATGAAAAAAATCTAGGAGAGACAGAAATGTGGTTACAACAATTAAAACGAAGCAAGGAGTTTAAGTTAGCAAACCAAATGCACGTTGTCACAGTGCTTACCGTCGCTGCAGGTGAACGTTTAATTTGACTCTCGGTTCTCCAGGGAACAATGGCAATAAGAAACAGGATCAGTCGTTTTCCTCTACCCACCTGATAAAAACAAATTGTCTAGAAATACTGAAACATAGATATTTCTCTTATGAGCCTAGTAAAAAGGGAACTATAATTTTACCAAAGTTTTAGGAAATATGGTACATGTGTTCAGATATGCAAAGATCAAATCATTCCCGATTCTACACATAGCAGATAAAGTAAAATAGTGTGACTCCACATTTTTTAGGAAACATTTTAATCCTTTCCCTCAATGTAACATAATAAATATTTATATTGTGTTTCTTACTACAAATCTTAGCAAATTATATAAAGATGGTGTTTATAACCTATTTCCTATAGGACAGGCACAGTCAAGAGTTTAGCTGAAATCAAATTTCTAATACCAATTTACCTGAAGATCTTCATGACTTAAAATATATTTTATAAACACATGTAGAGTAGAATAAACCCCCATGTAATTAAATGATTCTATCCATAAATGGATTATACAAATCTCAAATCTAGACTTAGAAGTAAGCTTTTTGAATCATCTAATTCATTTGCTCTTAAGCTTCATTCATGCTCAGAATATCCTAGGGTATTAGAAAATTTCAGACTCTACCACAATCTATTGAATCTGAATCTACTTGGGGAGCAGTGTGTGTAGGTGTTGTATCCAGGAGGTGGAAGGTGGAAAGAAAAAACTGGAAAATTGAACCTTAATAGGAATCACCAGGGAATTTTGATGATGATTTAAATATATAGGAAGCAATCTAGTGAAAAACCATTTTATAGATACAGAAAATCAGTAATTCGTTCATCTATGTGCATACATCTATGTGAACAATTCAATGTAGGTATATAATCGTCTAAGAATAATTAAAATAAAAATAGATACTGTCCCTATCTGCTAAGACTTTGTAACCTAAAGACATGGTATGTGTAAATATTTGCATGACAGTTCAACTCAACAGAGAAGAAATTGTCAAAGTCAGTGGTGTAATTAGCAAGATGTATAGCAAGAGCTATAATATCATGAGAAAAGCCCTGCTTTGGAAATTATTGTCATAGCTCACAGAATTTTTCTGGAAATATGTGTCCTCCTGGATGAGAAAACTGAATTAGATTTTCTCCAAGATCCTTTGGCTCTACAATGTTAAGAGTCTGTTATTTCAGAGAAGGGTGGTGTGAGGTGGAAGGATGTGTAGATGGCACTTGAGGCCTGGTAAATGGATAAAGTAAGGATAGACAGAGAGAGAAACAGAGCTGGTGGAAGAGGAAGAGTGAGTTAACACGAACAATGGGGTGGTCAAGTTAAGTATTAAGATTTATCAATAAATTCTAAGATATAAGCAGTTTACAGACATGGGTGAATCCAGGAGGCCTCTGGGACTCCAAACTTAGCTCTTAAGGTCCTACCTTCTCACATCAAATGCACCTTCTGGTCCAAAATAATAGAAGAGGTGTCTGTCTGTTCGAGGCGTGTAGGTGACCTCATTCAGTAGGGAGTGTTTTAGATGATAAAACATCTCCATTTTATACACAAATAATTATATAGCTTATCTGACATTTTTAGGGAGCCATACTCCATAAATCCATAGATTCTAGGTTTGTTTCCTAGAAGATATCCAGAAATCCCAAACCACAGACCACCTACTCAAAGAGTTTCATAGATTCGGACTTTCACTATCAAGAGCCTTTTGTTTCATGGGAACCTGCCTTCTTTCATTCTCATAAGCATCCCCAATAACAGGTAAAGAAACAGATCACACACTAGCTGCTGAAAACCTTTCTCCCCAGGGAACAAGATGTAAATTTAGGAATAAACATGATGTAGCAAGATGACAGTGAAAGTATAATTTGGAGATAAGGCTCTATTTTAATAGTAACAACATTTTAAACTTTGTTTGAGATTCGTTTCCACTGATATATAATTAACTGATCTTCACTGAATAAAGAAGAGTTTACGGTAAAGTTTTCAAAAATGCAAACCGTTCTGAAAAAATACATTTTATTCAAAGTTGACCCTTATGTTCAGAATCCGTGCTTAGATGATGCCTTGTGGGAATAGTCTGTAGTGAGAAAGAAATGACAGGAGATTATGATAGATCTTCAGGATCAACAGATTTCAGAATTTCCCCACCCTGTCCATTTTCCTATCCTGCTTCTGTCTGTCTGTATGTTAAGATTAATACCCAAAGTAAAGCATGACATGTGCATTTAAAACTCATTTTATCACTATTATTCTTTACCACTGGTAAAGCTTATCAACACCTGTTACTGGGGGCTGTCATATTTCTCAGTTAGATGGAATGATTTTAAAAAATTTTTTAATCAAATTTAAGGTAAGAGACATCCTCTGTCCCTTTAACGTTATGCTGTGGTCATCTGAACTCAAAATTTTAAAACAAATTTAGCATTGGAAGTTTTACTTTTTATGAATTACAGTCAGATTAACGTTTACTAGACTGCTGTAGACCTAACATTATTATGATGACATGGCCAGCAAGTTAAGATATCTGTATAATTCATATGTACACACATATTTTTATAAAATAACATTTATGTACAAAGATTCTCAAATCTTACAGAAATTAGTACTTAGCACTAAAAGCTAATTATAGAAACATTAATATTTTTATTTGCCTCATGGATAAATGTATAGTTGGTAAAGGATGTACCACCACGTGATCTTTACAACCACCATTGTGACAGCAATCAATCTATGATATAATTATTTTTAACACCTTTATTGGAGTATAATTGCTTTACAATGGTGTGTTAGTTTCTGCTTTATAACAAAGTGAATCAGCTATACATAAACATACATCCCCATATCTCTTCCCTCTTGCATCTCCCTCCCTTCCAGCCTCCCTGTCCCACCCCTCTAGGTGGTCACAAAGCACTGAGCTGATCTCCCGGTGCCATGCGGCTGCTTCCCACTAGCTATCTATTTTACATTTGGTAGTGTATATATGTCCATGCCACTCTCTCACTTTGTCTCAGCTCACCCTTCCCCTTCCCTGTGTCCTCAAGTCCATTCTCTAGTAGGTCTGAGTCTTTATTCCCATCCTACCGCTAGGTTCATCATGACCATTTTTTTTGTTGTTTTTAGATTCCATATATATGTGTTAGCATATGGTATTTGTTTTTCTCTTTCTGACTTACTTCACTCTGTATGACAGACTCTAGGTCCATCCACCTCACTACAAATAACTCAATTTCATTTCTTTTTATGGCTGAGTAATATGCCATTGTATATATGTGTCACGTTTTCTGTTTTTGTGCCAGTACCATACTGTCTTGATGACTGCAGCTTTGTAGTATAGTCTGAAGTCAGGGAGCCTGATTCCTCCAGTTCCACTTTTCTTTCTTAAGATTGCATTGGTCTTTTGTGTTTCCATACAAATTGTGAAATTTTTTGCTCTAGTTCTGTAAAAAATGCCATTGGTAGTTTGATAGGGATTGCACTGAATCTGTAAATTGCAGATTTTGACTATAATTGTATAGTCATTTTACAACGTTGATTCTTCCAATCCAAGAACATTGTATATCTCTCCATCTATTTGTATCATCTTTAATTTCTTTCATCAGTGTCTTATAGTTTTCTGCATACAGGTGTTTTGTCTCCTTAGGTAGGTTTATTCCTAGGTATTTTATTCTTTTTGTTGCAATGGTAAATGGGAGTGTTTCTTTAATTTCACTTTCAGATTTTTCATCATTTGATTTTCATAATGGTAATGGATTAGTTAAAAAGGTCAAAACTAAATGCTGCATTTAGTCTTTGGTTTTTCAATTATTTTTAGCTTTGGAGGAAAAAATAAATTCAATTTATGGCTTTCTAATAAATTAGACAGATACAAGTTATTCATCTTATGTTTCTATAATTGGAAAGAAAAAACATTGCGTATCAATGAAGGACATACAAAGCTATATGATTTTAAACGACATCCAATTCTACTAATAGATTAAGTGCTTACTGTAGACAAAATAAGTCAGAGAGAAGCATTTTATATTCCATATCTTCCCTGTCTCTCATCATTTTATGTTCTTAATTATAAGGCTGGGCATATTAGATTCTCATCACTGATAGCTGAAAACAAAGATCAGGTGGATGCAGGCTTTCTGTTATGGTATCATGGGTGATAGTAGTTTGCTCTGATCATAAAGATATCTGAGAGAGAGTGTTCATTACTGAGTTTATTTGTACTTAAGAACTAGTACAGAATTCTATAACGTTGTTTTGGGAGTCTGTGCCATAGGACTGCCTCATGATAATTTCTCGTCAGTGGATAAAGATTCCCATCAAGTCCCTTTCCATTTTAAAATCTGCTTATTGGTCAGTTTTATTTTAAAAGTTAAATTCACATTGGTCACTTCTGGACAGTTGTCTTTCACTCTTTCTGCTGTTGGAGTAAATGGAAAAGTCTGTAATGTCTCCCCCTCTTTTTTATTTATATGATTAAGGTTGCATTTATCAAAGGCAAAGTAATTCATTTAACTTGTTCAAAATGGTCAACTAACTGACATGTTCAACCTAGTTACATGGTGCTGTGGAGACAAAACTATGGCTGAAAGATATCCCTTCTCAAATCTCTTCAAAGAATATGATTTAGTGGAAAGGTCACTTGAATACATGTTTTTCTCTTAAAAAATAATAGTAATTCTATCACCTTTCCTCATTTTCCTTCTGAGGTAATGATTATTATCAGCATCATATATATCTTTTCACACCTTACTCTGTCCTCATACAAACTTATAGAAATAAGTATAGACACAGATAAAGGGGAGGTATCTTTATTTTACAAAAACAGGTAAGTTTGCTTTCTATGTTTAAGATATCATAGCTGGGGCTTCCCTGGTGGCGCAGTGGTTGAGAATCCGCCTGCCAATGCAGGGGACACGGGTTCGATCCCTGGTCTGGGAGGATTCGAAAAAAAAAAAAAAAAAAAAAAAAAAGATATCATAGCTATTTCTTCAGGTCCACAGAAGTAATTTAAAACTCATTTTAAATAGTTGTACAGTATTTGCTAAGTAGAATATACTATGATTTATATAGTCATTCTCCTAACGATACACATTTATGTTGTTTTAGTTGTTTTTTTTTCTCTGCTACTACACATAATGTTTCAGTGTACCTTTCTAACTGGCACACTTTTCACTTTAGGATAGATTTCTAAGAATTGAGTTGCTGAGCCCGAGGATGTTGTGTCCCCTGCATCGGCAGGCGGACTCTCAACCACTGCGCCACCAGGGAAGCCCTGTACTTTTAAAAGATATTGCTGGATTGTCTTCAAAAATGGGTAGAGCAAGTTTGTACTTTTCTCATCAGCTTATAGGCACTCTTGATGTATATAAACATCAACCATTTATTTGTTGCATGTTTGGCATTTATTTTTTCCTTGTAAGTTATTTCAAAATAGGGCACCACCTACCTCTGTCACACTGTGTCTTGCTTCTTTACCTCCAACTTATACCAGCAGCCACCCTGATTTCATGAGTATTCTCCAAGCAACCAAACATTTGCACCCTCTAAACCCTCTACCTACAAATCTCTTCCACGAGGGGTCCACATGGCTCCCTCATTTTCTTCAGGAGTGAAATAACACTACTCTGACTCTGTTTCCATGTTCAGCTTTATTTTTATTCATAGAAATAACATTTCTCGTTACTACGTATTACATAGCTACCGTTTTGTTCATGATCTCCTCTGTGATACAGCAGTCTCCATGAGAACAGGAATGTCTTTGTTTTGTCCACTCCTGTGCCCATAACATCTAAAACTGCCTTACTTACAGTAAATACTTTAGATTTGATGAGTAAATTATTTACTTGTATTTTCACCTTAATTAATGGTGCCTATAATGTTAACAAATCACTGAAATCTTTCAAGTAACTTGTAATAAAATTTTTGACCTAGGACTATGTCATGGGTGTAAATTTGGTTAAAACACTTCCTCTTCCAAAACTTGTGTGTAGTAATATAGGCAATGCTTAGTATTAGTTCCCAATGATCTGCCAATGAATTATTATCTATTTACTACTCCTAAGTCTCAAACCAGTAAAGTTTTTGGCAATAATTATGTAGGTAAGCATATGTACCATTCTAGAGCCTCTGCCACCAGTGAGGAGATTGGTGCTTCCTACCTGTTGTGGGCTGAATCACGTCCTTCCTACGTCCGTATGGTCAAGTTCTAACTCTCAGCACCTCAGAATGTGACCCTATTTGAAGATAAGGTTGTTAAAGAGGTTATTAAGTTCAAGTTGGGCTCTAACCCATACTGACTGGTGTCCTTATAAGAAGAGGAAATCTGTATACACATAGCGACATCAGGAATGTGTGCTCTCAGAGGTAGGGCTATTTGAGGCCATAATGAGATGATGCCCATCTGCAAGGCAAGGAGAGAGGCCTCAGGAAAAACCAAAAGTGCTTGATTTTGAACTTCTGGCCTCCAGGGCAGTAAGCGAATGAATTTCTATTGTTTAAGTCACCCAATCTGTGCCATTTTGTTGTGGCAGCCCTAGCAGACTGATACACTACCACATTCCTACTCTTCCACTGGACATAAACCATATGCCTGGGGGAATATATGAGCCTCATCCTCAGTGACTCTGAGCTTTCTATGATATCTATGTCCAAGGAGACTTAGTCCTTCCTAAGTTTAATGCCCTGTTGTGAGGGCAGCTGTAGCATCTGAGGACAGCATAGTCTTCGCGGGGTCATGAATAAAAGGAAAAGTCTATGGTTCATTTAGTCTCTAGTGATGCAGCCAGGGATCTATACCTACAATTTAGTTTAATGTTTTGGTTAGTACTTGATAAATTGAAGATATATAATACCTAATTAAAATGTTATTTCTGAGGGAAAAAAATGACCAATCTGAATGCAACACATATTTGAGTACCGGATTGCCTCTATTTGCCTTTATTTTATTATAACTGGAGCTGGCCTATATATGAAGTATACTAGGAATTTAAAAAAACAAGGATAATAGAAAAGAGAAAAATGTCATTTCTGGATGCCCTTCTCAAAGAAGCTGAGGAAACCAATCTGGCTGCAGTAGCTGGCCCCGGCAGGAGCAGCTGGGCCATGGAATGCATAGAATAGAAAGGATGGGATAAGTTAGCTAAGAGCAGTCAGGGGCCAGTGGCAAGGGTTCTGATCCAGCAGACAAGGCAAAGCATGACAGAAGAGAGAGCCCTAGAAGTAGAAAAGACTGAAATCAGAGTAAGTGGCTAGGTTATGATTCTAGGTGAATTTTACAATTGTGGCATGTTCCCTATGAGGCACAGTCAAATCGGAGGCAGGAGATGGAAAATCTGGGCTGGTTGCTAAGGGACCCACCTTGTAGACTAGAGTTAGGTCTCGGCAAGAAATGGGTTTTCTGGGCCAAAAACTTAAAACAGAAACCTCATTCTTTAGACCAGGTTATCGCAGCAGGCAGCAAATAGGAAATAGTTTATATCAGTATGTGGCAATTTAGAATTCATTACTGCATTCCAGACAGCAAGCTGAAGCACCTGGTAAACCTTCTAATGCAGACATGGCTTGAGGAAAAAGGTGGCAACCATCTGTGGTTTCAATGAGAAGGTCTGGGGAAGCTGAGGCAGACACTTTCTGGCTATTGTAAATAGAACTGCAGTGAACATT
Organism: Neophocaena asiaeorientalis asiaeorientalis; assembly: GCF_003031525.2. Classification (NCBI taxonomy): domain Eukaryota; kingdom Metazoa; phylum Chordata; class Mammalia; order Artiodactyla; family Phocoenidae; genus Neophocaena; species Neophocaena asiaeorientalis. Next base: position 1,330,047 of record NW_020174149.1, on the reverse strand, counting down.
GTGGTACATGACTTGTTTTGAATTATGGTTTTCTCAGGGTATATGCCCAGTAGTGGGATTGCTGGGTCATATGATAGTTGTATTTTTAGTTTTTTTTTTTTTATGTTCTCCATAGTGGCTGTATCCATTTACATTCCCACCAACAGTGCAAGAGGGTTCCCTTTTCTCCACACCCTCTCCAGCATTTATTGTTTGTAGAATTTTTTGATGGCCATTCTGACTGGTTTGAGATGATATCTCATTGTTGTTTTGATTTGCATTTCCCTAATGATTAATGATGTTGAGCATTCTTTCATGTGTTTGTTGGCAATCTGTATATCTTCTTTGGAGAAATGTCTGTTTAGGTCTTCTTTTGTTGAACATCAAAGGAATTGTCCACATCGTATGATTTCTTTACAAAGCCTCAAATGGAGGTGGAGGGAGTAATATCATATCCCACGGTTGTTAGCTAGCATTTCCTAATCCATCTTTCCCCCATCTACATTGACACATACATGATATTAGCTACTGGGTTATTTTCTTAATTCCTGTTCAGAATAACCTGTAACACCAGTCTAAGATAACACCAACTTGCATTTATATATTGAATAGAACTTGTGATTTTTGCTAAATGTTTTGTATCTATGACTTCATTTTTTTAAAACATGCTGCTTTATTCTGATGTCTTAGGGTCTGCTAAAGTACAGATCAGAGCTAGATATTTGCCAGGAAAAAAAGAGAGAAACATCGCTCTGCAGTTTTTTACACAAGTGCAGGTCTCCTCAAAAGAATTAAAATATGAGTGGCAGCTCATACATTCTGGGGATTTAGTGAACAGGAACTAGGTCCTTCAAGATCTTGTTGGAAATGTTCCTCTACTCCCAGGTGTGCCCTGATCATAAAAGCAGTGCCAAAATGGACAGATTTGGTTTTTTTAGAATTTTTAGAACCGATAATTCAGATATGGTAAGTCAGAGCCAATTTTCAAAACTGCCTCATTGAAGACAATCATTGGAGCAGCCGTGAGGGAGTGAATACTCACTCTGTAGCATCAAATGCTGTTAAAGACTTTGATTAAATTAGATATAGAAATAACGACGTTTTTTAAAAAGAGTTTCAGAAAATCAGATGCATTTTTGAGAAAAGCAGAGTCATCTTAGTAAAGAAACAAATGGGTATTGCTTGTACTAGAAAACAATATTGTGGCTTAAACTGAGGGATTTTTATTTCAGTGCTTTCAACGTGATGAGACTTTGTGGGGGGACAAGGACACCTTGCTCACTTGGAGTCATAGTTTAAGCATGCAGAGAGAGCTGCTTGGATCCATGACCCTATGTATTTCTCATCTTATAGGCAGCCTGAAAATTGGCCTTACCTTATCCCAGTCCTTGAGACAAGTCTTGTCACAGGACACAAGTTCATTGACTGCAGAATTTCTCTGACTCCTTTTCTCCTGTTCCCTCTCCCTTCTCCCCTCTCCCTTCTCCTGGGGTCTCTTTCTGATCTAGACATCACAGTTTCTAGTAATTAGTTTCTAGCCTTTTCCCAAGTGATCACCACTTCACTTTCAAACAGCATATGTCCTGGTAACTTTTGCCCCTTTGTCAGTTTCACAATCATATCCTCATTTACAGTAATAGGAAGTATACCTTGTCTGAACCTTGTCCTTGAATTAACATACATTTAAATTTTTGCTCTACATGCTTAATTTTTCTCATGACTGAATTATTTTGTGAATCATTCTTCCACAAGCCTATATTTTCTCTTCCGGAACCTCAATTTATCCATGACTGTATCCCTAATATTGCTTGTGAAACCTCGTCAGTGTTATCATTGCCCATCTTTACATTTCCAACCTGCTAGGTCCACTCTGGCTGCAATACATAGTGCAGTCATTAGAATTCTTGTGGAAATTTAGCTAATGAGTCCTGTCTGCCTCTTCATTCTTGTAGAATGGTCTTAACTTTTGATACCTTCCTTTAGATTTACACAATCTATTGTCTGTCCCAGAATCACTGACCCTTGACTTAACCCCTATGTTTAGAGAATTTCTTGAGCTTCTTGCACTGATCTTCTCCATTCCGAGCCATCCTGCTTCTACCTGAGCTCTAATTATGAAAGCGTATTCTGAATAAATGATACTAGGAAAAACAATCTTTGACTTATAAAGTAGCATTATACAGTGTAAGTATTTTTAGCTACCAGCTGTGCAGGCAATAAGTAAGAGACTTTTTGAAGTGCTAAAAATATTTGGGATGTGTCAAGTGGGAGTTGGCAAATACCCTGGGGTGAGAAAAGCCCTAGATAAGGTACATCTGGCACACATTTTTAGGATGTCCTATTTTTAGTCTGTATTTTGATTTCTGAAGAGATCCATGGGTGTTTTCCTAAAAAAGAAGCAAAAATGACAGAACTACCTTTAGTGAACAAGGTAATCTCTGAAGTATTCTCTGTCCCTTCCCTCTGCCCTTCAAATTAAAATTGTCGTGATGCCTGACTTTAGTCTTGAATCATAGATAATCAGAAGCATTTGGATGAAAATTGATATATAATATCCAATTATGAGTGATAAAGCACAGAATGTAACATTAAAGTGTTTTGTTTTTTGGTTACAGCTCTGAATGTTATCACTGCCATCATTGTTTTCCTAGTTATTTTTATTGACTAATTGTTACAAACCTTCCAGCAGATCCTTTTTGGTTGGGTTCACATCTGACACATATTTTGTACAGTATATTCAATTGAATTCTTGCCATAAGTAGTTTAGTGAATAAAGAATGAAATCCAAGGAAAAATAAAATTTTGTGATAACTTAATTTTTTTGTTCTAGTCCTAATATTACCAGTTCTCAGCATATTTTCTGACTTCTATTCTCAACTTGAATATAGCATTGAGTCCCTAGGTAATGTCCTTTTATCATATTCAAAACTCAGGCTGAAAATTTTCTGTGGCCATCAGTAAAAATTCAACACCCCAAACCTCCTAATAGGTATGGAAATGGGGGAGGGCGAGAAGGAGGGTGTGAGTGGGCTCCTGTATAGAGGTGGGGTAGCTAGTTAAGATTTCTTAGTGAATTCTACTTTTTACTATATACTCAGGGTCCTGGAAAAAGAAAAAAATTATTAATTTGTGGGTTAAGAAGTGTCTCAAACTTACTTACCATAAATGTTGTTGATCAACAGATTTTTAGCTGAAGGTGAGTATTGATCATCAACAGGTCTTTATCCAGTTATCACCTCTGACCTCCATTCATGCTATGGATTATGGAACCATTGCTTTCTTGTCAGCTCTGTGTCACATCTTCTACAGTTTGTATAACGGACACTTGATGTTCAGGCCTTTCTTTAAAAATCTGCCACTTTCTCTATGTACATGAAATTCTCATTCTCTCTTTGTGATAGTGTTGGGTTGCTGTAAATATTTCCGGATTCTACTTGTCAAAAAAGTGTATTGTTTGACAAAATAGCTCTATTTTGGAAACAATCTATTTGAGGGATTCTATTGCAATTCTCTCATAACTATAGTGGCGATTTTAAAGTATTTTCAAGATATAATCATTTTGTGATTTATCTTTTCTCAGTGATTTAAATTTACAAAAAAATCAACTTATTCACAATGATCATAAATCTATCCTTAGTATATTTATGTCTCCAAAACCATTTCGAGCTTTTGATGATCCAAGATTTTTTTCTCCAATTAAAAAAAATGCATTTAATTTAAATTCTCTTTAAAGAAAGAAGTTTCGGGAAAATGTATGTTTGGGTTATAGTCAGCGTAGTTGTGGAGTACCCATGTAAAAATTTACAGAAATCTTAAATTTCTCATATTTATTATTCTCTACAGAACTTAAAATGTTCATAAAACCAAAATGTTAGGTTTCAGAATTCACTAGGAGATGAATTGTAGTTGTAACAACATTTAATATTACTTATATATTTTTAAAGTTTCTATTTTGATATTTTGTCATAATTTCTCAAGTTTTAAATCGCATTTAAAAATGCACTGAGAAGAGAAATTTACTTGATTGTCTGCTGGGACACAGCTGTCAGCAATATTGACATTTGATAAGTGTACTCTAACATCTTTGAGAAGAGATGGAAAGTGTTTCAGATTTCATCACAAATAGCCAACTAACATTGTGACAATGTAAAAGGCAACCTGTTTGATCCTCTCTAAGACAGAGAGATTGCTGGCAAGAAAAGTATATCTGAGAAGAGATGGAAAGTGTTTCAGATTTCATCACAAATAGCCAACTAACATTGTGACAATGTAAAAGGCAACCTGTTTGATCCTAAGACAGAGAGATTGCTGGCAAGAAAAGTATATTTTTAAAAAGTCTTATTTTCTACTTGAACAAGTATCTAAATATAAATCTGAGACTTGCTCCAAAACAAGTCTCAGATTGTATTTGAAAAGTGCTTCAATTCGTGTCTCTTGAATTAACTTTATGACTCATGTATTGAACTTTTATTACCATTAAAGAGAATTATTGAATGTGTATGCACGGGTGAATTAAGACACTATGTTTCGTGATAGTTGATAAAAGAGAGAGAGAGAGGGAATGTTAATGGCTTGGTGTGCTGACTTTTTCCAGACTGTTGAAGAGAGTATTCACCAGGAAAGAGAAAAGTTTTGATGCTTCCGGCATTAATGATTCAGCAAATAAATGAAGGGTTATAGAATCTTCTTCTTACCACCACCCAGAATCAGAGAGGTGTTCCTTTATTTTATAACTATACCTATTAGATTATACTGCAAGTGCTGAAATAATATAGAGAGTTATCCAAGGCTTTTTCCCTACAAGAAAATGTCCTTCCTGTCATCAGTAGATAATACAGTCCAGCCATCACTGGCCATTACACTGGCTTTCTCTTCTTGATCAATAGCTTAAGAATTGAACCATAACATTTATAAATCTATGGTTTCTACATACCTGTCTACTTTGTCACTGGCTCAGTGGAATTTGATGTATGTGTTTTGCCTCAGCAAGTCAGTTTATTGGTGCTCTTGTTGTAAGAATTGCATTTACAGGATAAATTTCCCTGGGAAAAATGCTTCTTGCCGTAAGACAAAGTTACTCATGAAATAATTCTAATTTTAGCCTACAAGATCTAAATTTAGGCATGAAGGCCATAAAATCAAACCCATGGTTAATTCACGCATGATAATTCAGAGAAGTAAATAATTAGTATTTATATTTGAGACAAGTTCAGTATTTCAGCACAAAGATTTTATGTGTCTCTAAAAGTGGGATTGCTGTTACTGTTTCTTGAATTCACTAGAGTCTGTGGTTTAACTGTTGTGCAAGGCTGCTTACTTTATTATTTAGATAATGATATAGGCAGAGCATAAAGGAATGCCATCCCACCATCATAGAAAGAAATTTTATGAATCTTTAATACTATGTTAAATGTCAATACATGTTTTTCTCTTGAAAACAAAGATGAGGAGAGGGCTCCCTCATGTAATCTGGCATAAGCTTCTTAATAGATGTGATTGCAATTATAATTTTATAAGTATTTGTTATATGATTTTCTATATTCTGTATCTGATTATAAGCTCCACATACTCAAGAGTTGAGTTGAGTTTTGCTCATCATCATCTCTAAACTTTTTAACTTGTCTGGAATCTAGTTAATGCTCAGAAAATATTTGTTGAATGAATTAGTGAGTGAATAAAAGGAAAAGTAATCCAATATTTAAACAACTTCAAAACACTTTGCCATACTTGATCAACTGAACCATATGAAAAAAAGATTAGACTGTGATTAATGTTAATTTTTTTCCAGAACTATTGATGCTTCCCAGAAAGAAAAGGGAAAAAGCAAATACGTATGCATTCACTCTGACACTCCAGTTTTGTATTATTTTCATTGATTTCTATTAGAATATAGTTGATTTACAATGTTGTGTTTGTTTCTGCTGTACAGCAAAGGGAATCAATTATCTATATCTATATCTAATCTCCACTCCTTTTTATATTCTTTTCCCATATAGGTCATTATAGAGTATTGACTAGAGTTCCCTGTGCTACACAGTAGGTTCTTATTAGTTATCTGTCTTATATATGGTAGTGTGTATACGTCAATCCCAATCTCCCAATTTATCCCTCCCCTACCCCTTTCCCCCTTGGTAACCATGTTTGTTTTCTACATCTGTGACTCTATTTCTGTTTTGAAGGTAAGTTTATTTGTACCATCTTTTTAGATTTCCACATATAAGTGATATCATAGGATATTTGTCTTTCTCTGTCTGACTTCACTCAGTATGACAATCTCTATGTTCCTCCATGTCACTGCAAATGGCATTATTTCGTTCATTTTTATGGCTGAGTAATATTCCATTGTATATATGTACCGCATCTTCTTTATCCATTCATCTGTCGATGGGCCATTAGGTTGCTTCCATGACCTGGCTATTATACAGTAAATAGTGCTGCACTGAACAATGGGGTGCCTGTATCTTTTCGAATTATGGTTTTCTCCAGATATGTACCCAAAAGCCTTTGCACAGCAAAGGAAACCATAAACAAAATGAAATAACAACCCACAGTATGGGAGAAAATATGTGCAAATGATCAACAATAGATTAATCTCCAAAATATGCAAACAGCTCATATAGCTCAATATCAAAAAACAACCCAATTAAAAATGGGCAGAAGATCTGAATAGACACTTCTCTAAAGAAGACATGCAGATGGCCAAAAATCACATGAAAAGATGCTCAACATCACCAATTATTAGAGGAATTCAAATCAAAACTACAATGAGGTATCACCTCACACCAGTCAGAATGGACATCATCAGAAAATCTACAAACAAACAAACAAAAATCTACAAACAATAAATGTTGGAGAAGGCGTGGAGAAAAGGAAACCCTCCTACACTGTTGGTGGGAATGTAAATTGGTACAGCCACTATGGAGAACAGTATGGAGGTTCCTTTAAAAACTAAAAATAGAGCTACCATATGATCATATGTTTTTATTATATATATTTTATGAAAATTATTTTAAAATTTGTTCTTTTATATATGGAAGTTGATTCAACTAATTAGGATTTCAAGACTTCAATCCTCCTGAGAGTTTGAACTTCCTTCCTCCCTCCCTCCCTCCCTCCCTCCCTCTCTCCCTCTCTTCCTTCCTTCC
>NW_020174149.1:1299129-1322851 GCF_003031525.2 Neophocaena asiaeorientalis asiaeorientalis | reverse complement strand
TTTCTTTCTTTCCTTCCTCCTTCCCTTTCTCCCTTCTTTTCTCCCTCCCTCCCTCCCTCCCTTCCTTCCTTCCTTCCTTTCTTTCATAACATCTACCTGTGGACCTAGAATTCTATCATTGAAACAATCTTGGAAAGTGACTGCCTCATTTTAAAGATGAAAATTTAAGAGTGGTCATATTCCTGGTATTACACTGTTATTTCAGTAGCAAAATAAAAGCTTCAAAAATAGCTAATGACTCCTAATTTATGTCCATTATATTTATGCTAGGCTGGGAAGCATAGCCACAAAAATATTCATAAATGAGATAGAAGTAATTATATGTTTATAGATTTATAGTTAGATCTATAATTATAATCTATATTAATCTATAATATAGATTTATAATTAGATCTATTTATGTATTTATAGACAGGGATATATTGGAGTGATTAGGAGAATTCCAGCAAAACAGGAGACTAAGTTGATGCAAATAAGGCTGACTTCCAGCCACAAATACAGAGAAATAGTGGAAATATTACAACAGCAGCAAAAAAAATATTTTTACCCACATAGGTGAGTTTGAAAGAATGTAAGATTACCCAAAGGCCAAAAATAAATGGAAAAATTAAAAAGAGAATGACATGCAGAGGCCCATTCTGTAATGATCCACTAGAATTCTGTGATATAGTCCACAAGGACTGTGGGCTAGAGATCTAGTGCCCATTTCCAGATAAAGAAATGCTTCATCTCAAACAGTGGACTAGAACCTAGATCTGCACATTTAAGAAAGAGTCTGAGATTGTTCTCTGTTCTTACGAAGTAGGAAAACTCTACTCACTGACCTGTAAAACAGTAAGGAAGCTGTTTAATCCAGTGGTTTGAATCACTATGGGGTAGTATTACTGATAGTCAAAATCCCAGTTGCCCTGTGCATGGATGAAGGGTTTGAAGTTATGTTAACTACAGAGTGCAGGCATCTACAGGATAAGAAATGTAAAAATAGGGCCAGGATAACTGATACTATTTAAGCACCAGACAAAAACAAGTCTCAAACTTCCTTGTAATGGCATTTTCATAGTCTAGGGCATATGAAACTTCTATACATAAATAATCTAACATAGCTAGTAAGATGTCTAAAAGAAAAAATAAAGAAAATGAATAAGAACCAATGGTCAAAGAGATAGTGGTTAATAATGTTTTCAGAAATGAAAAGTCAATATGCATCTTCATATTGAAGAATCACAGCGAGTCTCAAACTGCATAATCCAAAACCCTACCTAAATTTAACTACAGAATACTAAAACAAAGGGAAACAACCTAAATCTTTGAGGGGAAGAGAGAGAGAGACAAAATAAAAACACAGCAAACCATACCTGGTTATCTAAAAAGGAATAATGCCAGTGGTAGTTTGATAGGGATTGCATTGAATCTGTAGATTGCTTTGAATCTGTAGATTGCTTTGGGTAGTATAGTCATTTTCACAACGTTGATTCTTCCAATCCAAGAACATGGTATATCTCTCCATCTGTTGATGTCATCTTTAATTGCTTTCATCAGTGTCTTATAATTTTCATTATAAGGTCATACAGGTCTTTTTTCTCCTTAGGTAGGTTTATCCCTAGATATTTTATTCTTTTTGTTGCAATGGTAAATGGGAGTGTTTTCTTAATTTCTCTTTCAGATTTTTCAGCATTAGTGTATAGGGATGCCAGAGATTTCTGTGCATTAATTTTGTATCCTGCTACTTTACCAAATTCATTGATTAGCTCTAGCAGTTTTCTGGTAGCATCTTTAGGATTCTCTATGTATAGTATCATGTCATCTGCAAACAGTGAAAACTTTACTTCTTCTTTTCTGATTTGGATTCCTTTTATTTCTTTTTTCTTCTCTGACTGCTATGGCTAAAACTTCCAAAACTATGTTGAATAATAGTGGTGAGAGTGGGCAACCTTGTCTTGTTCCTGATCTTAGTGGAAATGGAGGGAGGGAGATGCAAGAGGGAAGAGATATGGGGACATATGTATATGTATAACTGATTCACTTTGTTATAAAGCAGAAACTAACACACCATTGTAAAGCAATTATACTCCAATAAAGATGTTAAAAAAATAAAAAGGAATAATGGTTGGAGCAGAAGCAGAAGTCTCAGTAGCAAAACAGTGGGAAAAAATACAAAGTGTTGAGAGAAAATAATTGACTCAGAGTTTATATCAGCATATTAACAAGCAACCCAATTAAAAAATGGGCAAAAACACTGGACACTTCACCAAAGAAGCTATAGAGAGGGCAAGTAAGCATATGAAAAAGAGCTCAACATCATATGTCAGTAGAAATGTGCAAATTAAAGCAATGAGATATCACTATACTTCTGTTAGAATGGCCAAAATGCAGAACACCAACAACACCAAATACTGGTGAGGAAGTGGAGCAAAAGGAACTCTGATTTATTGCTGGTGGGAATGCCAAATGGTACAGTCACTATGAAAGAGAGCTTGGCAGTTTCTTACAAAACTTAACATATTCTTACCATACAATCCATCAGTCATGCTCCTTGGTATTTGTCAAAATGAATTGAAAACTTAGGTCCACATAAAAACCTACACACAGGTTTTTTGCCCAGACTTGGAAGCATTCAAGACGTCCTTCAGTAGATGAATGGATAAATAAACTGTGGTACACCCAGATAACGGAATATTATTTGAAGTTAAAAAGAAATGAACTATCAAACCATGAAAAACATGGAGGAAACTTCAATGTGTATTACTAAGTAAAGGAAGCCAATCTGAAAAGGCTATACATAACTGTATGATTCTAACTATATGACATTCTAGAAAAGGCAAAAATATGGAGACAGGTAAAAAGGTCATTGGTTGCCAAGGATTGGGGGGAGTGAGGGATGAATGGTTATAGCATAGAAAATGTTTAGGACAGTGAAATTACTCTGTGTGATTCTATAATGGTAGATACATGTCCTTATACATTTGTCAAAACCCAGAGATGATACAATACCAAGAATAAACTCTAATGTAAACTGTGGACTTTTCATGATAATGATGTGTCAATGTAGATTCATCAGTTGTAACAAATATACCCTCTAGTACAGGATATTGATAACGATGGAGGCTGTGATTATGTGAGGGCTCAATTTTGCTGTGAACCTAAAACTCCTGTAAAAAAAAATAAAATCTATTAAAAGATAGAGCGTATCAACAAGCCAGTAAAATAGAAAATTTGGGGATATGGCATGAAAAAAAAAGACTTGAAATTTAAGTATAAAATAGGCAACATAACTGTAGATTCAATAGTAGTTTTCAAAAGTATGGAAAACTCATTCTGATAAGGTAAAAATTAGATGAAGTTACTCATGAAAATTGACTCATGAAGAAATAAAGAACCTTCTGTCTATAAACATTAAGGAGAATACATCACTGCATAGATGTATAACACTTTTTTATCACAAAAAAATGTTACAAGAAGAAAAAGGAAAATCCATAACTATTTATGGTTACTTTAATCTTCATAGCGGAAGCAGATTAATAGCATTTTGAGAAAGAAAAAACAAATACCATTTATGATAATAGACATAGAAATCCTAAATAAGTATTAACCAGCTAAACCCAACAATTTATGTGACTATCCATACCACAGTGTTTAACAATAAAACATTATGACCAAGTAGAGTTGGTGGTTTTTTTTGGTCCCCAGAATGCATGTGTAGGATGCCACTTTCAGATATTCTACTCCCTTCCTCCCTGAAACTCCCAGTTTTGACTCTCCTGATACTAAATTATGTCAGTGAATTTCCTTTATTTCTCAAAGACTTTTACTCTTGGCCTCCTGTCATTCTCTCTGAAGATACTCTTTTCTGAATTCTTAGATACATGGACATGTAGATGGTGTTTCCAATACCCTGACTGCTCAGATTCCCTTAACCTGCTCTCCTCAAGTGATCTTAACTTCTCTCCTGTATCATCCATTCACTTCTATGGTCACATCCAAAGTTTTTCATTATCAGTAACTTAACTCCACAACAATTTTGTTTTTATGTAACTCACTTTCTGATCTAGTTTTGTTTTGTTTTGTTTTTTTCCCCCAGCATGCTTCCTCTATTACCATCTATAGATATGCTGGCAACAAATTCTCTTAGTTTCCCTTCATCTGAGAATGTATTTATTTCCCCTTCATCTTGAAGAACATTCTTGCGGGATAAACAACTCTGGGTGACAGTATTTTTCTTTCAGCATTTGAAAACTCTCATGCCATTTCCATGGTTTCTGCTGAGAAATCCATTGTTGTTTGACTGTTGTCCTTTTATATGTAATGAGTCCTTTTTCTCTCACTGCTCCTAAGATTTTTCTTTGTTTTTGGAGTTTGAATATGATACATTTTGGTATTTGGCCTCTTTGGTTCATTCAGCTTATTGAGTCTTTGGCTTATGTCTTTGTCAAAATTGAAAAGTTTTTATCCATTATTTTGAATACTTTTTCATCCGTGTCCTCTTTCTCATCTCTTTCCAGGATTCTGGTGACATAAATTTAGATCTTTTGTTACAGTCCCTCGGCTCTTGAGGTTTTTTCCTTTCTTCTCTCTCTTTCTTTTTTAGTATGTTTTCTCTGTGTTCAAATTTGGTGGTTTCTATTGTTCTACCTTCCAAATGAGTGGTTCTTTCCTCTCTTCCCTCCATTCTGCTGTTGAGCCCTACAATGACTTTTAAATTTTTGTTATCATATTTTCGAGTTCTAAAATTTCTATTTAATTCTTTTTCATATCTTCAGTTCCCTTGCTGGAACTTTCTATCTTTTGCTTGTTTTAAGCATGCTCATAATTGCTTTTTGAAGTATGTTTTTGGGGGTTTTTTTGATGACTGCTTTTAAATTTTGAAAATAATTCTAACATCTTTGTCATTTTAATGATGTCATCTGTTGATTGTCCATTTTCATTCAATTTGAGATCATCCTGGTTTTAGTAAAACAATTGATTTTCAAATGAAACCTGGACATTTTTTGTATTACATTATGAGACTCTGGATTTTGCTTAAACCTCATATTTTGGCTGGTTTTCTCTGCCACCACTCTGGCAGGGATGAAGGTGTTGCTACCTTATTACTACCAGGTGGGGCTAGAAGCCCCGGTTCCTAAATTGGCCTCCGGTGACTCCTGGGATGGGGATCCCTCATCACTGCTGGGCAGGGGTGACAGTCCTGGCTCCCCACTTGGCCTCCTTGACATCACTCCAGAGGAAGCATGAGGTAAGGGCACTTCTTTGCCTCTTTATTACTTTGTGAGGGATGAAAGTCCAGGCTTCCCTCTGCACTGACACTGGGGTGGTGGTGGAGCCTGGTTGAAAGTCCCAACTGTCTATTTGGCCTTTCCTGACACCACCTTAGTGGAGGGGTTGGTGTGCCCTCTTATAGGCTGAAGAGTGTTGAAGTTTAGGCTTTTCACTCTGCCTTTGCTGGTATGAGCATTTGTGTGACCAAAGGTTTTTCCTTAGATTTGGCTGAAGTAGAGAAATTATTGTATAAGATTTCCATCTTGGTAACCTGCCCCTGTCTCATTTTTTCTTCTTTTGCTTGAAAGAACCAGCCTGTGTTGTGGCTTTTTGTTTGCACCCATTGGCGTTTCTGAGTCACCAGCTTCTTCAGCTCCAAGTCTAGAATATATGAGGCAAAACAAACAAACAAAAAACAGGTAACTCATCCTCACATCATTCCTTGGGTCCTGAAGTCCCTGGTCAGTGTGTTTCTTATCTCTACCTTTCAGAGTCTCCTTATGTTTATTTTATATAGAGTGTCTTAGGTATTTACTTGTAATTAACTGGAGGATGCTCTTCTGTTTTCTTGGAAGTAGAAGTCTTCTTTCCCACTTGCTGAGAAAATTGAAGTAATCCAAAGAGAACCTCTAAAAACTCCCACAAAATATTCATCCATCTATGATTATTTTTGCTTGCATACTCTTCTCCCACATCCTAGACTAACTATGTGCTCTTGTCTAAAAAAATCCCCCCAACTCTGCATTAGATCCCTTCTAATTTTGCCTACACCAAGTTATTGCTTCAGCAGTTCCTTATTTTTCTTTCATTATCAACTTTTCATTTTCTACTAGATCTTTTCTTTCCACTTTCCATTTTCTATTAGACCATTACCTTCAACCTTTTCTTGAATCAAGTTCCCTTGTCAGATAAACATTTTGCAGCAAGTGGATAGTTGACAATAGTGTATTGGAGATTTCATGCAATGAAATGCTGTAGAGCAGCTAAATACAATTGACTACACTTACGTACAACAATTTAGAAATTTTAAGTGAAAAAAATTAATTCACAAAATACTTGTATGATTTACTCTGTTTCTCTGTATATTGAATATCCCCCAAAGGTGGCTAATATCTCTGTATATTTAATATCCCCCAAAGGTGGCTATACATGTGTGCATGTATGTGTATATATATCTATATAAAATAGTTTACAGAAATATATTTATATATTAAATAGTATATATTATATTACATCTATCTATCTATCTGTCTATCTATATACAGTAAAAGCAGAAATACATTTCAATAGTAGTTACTTTTACCTTTTTAGGGGGATGAGAAGAAATGAAGTGGAGATGGTCTGGAAAGCTATAAAAAAATGGGCTTTGGCTGTCTTCACAATACTTAATTTCTTTAAAAAATCTTGAGCAAAGTGTTAACATTTGTTAAATCTGTGTAGGGTAGATTTTGGAGTTTGACATATATTTGAAAATTTCCATAATTAAACAATTAAAATGTGTTTACTCATGTGTATACAAATGTCTTCAAATCCATTGTGAAATAGTAATAAAGTAGTGTTAATATGGAGATTAGCAACTTCTGTATGTTTTCATTTCTAGGTAAATAGTTCACATCAACAGTCATGCATTCAGACCTCATATTTAAGTAGATATTACTTTTATATCTCTCACTCTGGACTTCCATAATATTCTATTTATTTCTGTATTGTCTTATCAATGTTTTGAAATGATCTATGTGTTTCTGCCTCTGCATTGACTCTATTCATCTTATTCTTCATTGTACTATCATTGGCTAACATTTTGCCAGTTGCACTGATGGTGCTCAGTAGAACATGGCCCAAATTAGCCAACAGTGCTCTGATACTTTTCCTGACATGTGTAAGACCATGTAAGAGTTTTCTTTAAAAATAGTAACTTAATTTCACTATGGGATGTGTTAGGGAAAAGGTAAGTAGAGATTGAAGTAGAGTGGAGTGAGAGAGATTGTGTTTTGGGATAGGTGTTTGCATTTTATTTTCCTTTTTTTGTTACTGAATTATTGTGGGTCTTTGTCTATCTTACCCACTGATGTATCTTTTCATCCTGGAAAAAAAGCCTAGCATAATCAAGGTGCTCAGTTAAAACTTTGAATGAATGTATGAATAAACAATGAATTACAGGAGACAAAAGACCAATGGTACTGAGACTAGACCAGTGCTAATATCTAGTGAAAACGTGAAGAGGTCTTTACTAGTCTTGAGTTCTTATATATGAATGTATATTGGTTCTTCTTGACATCTTTTTCTTAAACATTTCTCTTCTCCTTTAAGTGTTTTTTTCATTGTCTTTTATATAATCACCACTGTGTATCTTATGGCACCGACTATAGCAGACCTCATTTTTAGGGGCAATATTAAGGTGCATTGATCTGGAGTCATGTAACAACATTTAGATGCAATAAGTTTCATTAGTGGCACTCTTTCCCAAAGACCAGAATGACAGTTGTATGCATGAGTGTGTGGGTGTGACCTGTCATACATGCAGATGCATTTTACCATTATGTTTCCCAGCTGTAAACAGTCATCATACAAAATCCTTAATAATTTTAATAGAGCAAATAATAAAGAGGAAAAAGCTTCTCCCTGTCTGTTTTCACTTAGCTTTACTAAATACTGAATATCAAAAATAATTTTTCAGGATTTAATAGAGTTTTGTGGTTTCAGAAAGGGTATTTCTCTATTTTATGTAATTGAAGTTGAAAACAATCTCTATCGGAGCCCGTTACCCAGCAGAAGTTCCCTCCACCCCTCTCTGGGCCCAGAAAATAGAGGTGTATAAACTACAGGAGTGTGATTACCAGCATAGGTATTGAGGGAGCGAGAAAATATATTTTCTTCCTGAGACCATGTCTCTTCATACTGAGTCAAGAGGATTAATGTCCATGTTTTCAAAGTCAAGAAGTGGGCTGGGAAATTGCACAGTCTTTATATAATAGCAAACATATTTTAGGAAAGATAGCAAGAATATTCTAGACCACACAATCTTTCAATACAACTTTGTTTCAGTGTTTGGTTTGTTTCTGTATCAATGGGACTTTTATTCATGCCCAAATCAGTCAGTATTTTCTGTGTTTCAGTGTATCATAAGGAACAGAGAAAAATAGGACATATTGTCCCTGCCACTCGGAATGCTATGAGTCCTCACTATTAAGAATTTATATTTCTGATGATTCTTTATTTATAAGATACTGCCTAAGATCTTTGATACACTTTTTTTTTAAGAAGACTTAAAAAGTCTTGGCATTTGAAGAGAGCCTTAAAGGACATTTAATCTAACCATCATCTAGAACATGCCCTTTACACTACATGATGCTCTTACAGTCCCTTTTACGGATTACATGTTGCACACACTAAAGGCTCTAACAGAAGCCGAAAAGAAAATGTCTATTTAATATTGCTTAAACCAAGAGTTCCCAATATTTTTTGACCACAAGATTTTTTTCTTTGCTACAGCTATTAAAATGTGGTTTAAGAAACACACCACAATGTCCTCTGTAGGCAACGTACTACACTTGGACTGTTAGCAAGTACTTCCTTATATTGAAATACTTTTCTTTCTAATTTCTGACTGCAAAGATCCATACAACAGTGAAGTGTCTATAAACTGAAAAGTTTTGAGCTTTAATTTCTCCTTTATAGGAAAACCAATGCCTAGCTTTTTGCTTGCTTTCTTTGTCTGGTTTATTGAGTTATGATAAAATAAAATTTACCCTTTTTAGGGTACATTTCAATGAGTTTTGACAAATGTAAACAGTGTTAACACTGTTACAATCAAGATATAGATTATCCCCATGACTCCAAAGAGCTCCCTTTGGCTCCTGTGTTGTCAGTCTCCTCTCTACTCCCAGACTTTGGGGAACAGATCTAATTTCTGCCACTATAATTTTGAATTTTCTAGAATGTCATATAAATTGAATCATACAATTATATACCACTCTGTATCTGACTTCTTTCACTTAGCAAATACTTTTGAGATTTATCCATATCACTGTTTGTGGCAGTATTTTGTTTCTTTTTATGACAGAGTAGTATTCTGATATGTGATGTATCAGTATTTATCCATTCACCATTTGTTGGACATGTAGGTTGTTTCCAGTTTGGGGCCATAACGCACAAAGCAGCTATTAACATTTACAAATAAATTTATGTTGAAAATGTTTCATGTTACTTGAGTAAAAGCCTAGGAGAGATATTGCTAGATTTTGGTGGGTGTTTCACTTTATACAAAATATCCCAAGTGTCTTCCAAAGTGGACAGTATTATTTTGAAATCCCACCAGCAACATATGAGAGTTCAGATTTCTCCATATTCTTGCCTTGCAGGACTTCAAATTGTCATTAAACAAAACAAAACAAAACAAAAACAGTGTTACCCATTCTAGTAGGTGTATAAATGTATCACAAAGTAATTTTTGTTTGCATTTTCCTAGTGAATAATGATGTTGAGTGCCTTTTTATATGTTTATTGGGATATGTATTATTTCCATGAGGTGTTCAAATATTCTGCCTATTTTTATCATTTTTTGTCTTGTAATTATTGTTACAAGATTAATTCTGCACACAAGTCTTTATCATATACGTGTTTACATACACTTTGTTCCTGTCTGTAGGTGTCTTTTAATTTTTTAAGTGTGTCTTACAAAGAGCAAACTTTTTTTTCTTTTGTTTTACTAGTTTTTAATTTTGATGAAGTCCTCTATACCAATTTTTATTTATTTATTTACGTACATACACTTTGTTCCTGTCTGTAGGTGTCTTTTAATTTTTTAAGTGTGTCTTACAAAGAGCAAACTTTTTTTTCTTTTGTTTTACTAGTTTTTAATTTTGATGAAGTCCTCTATACCAATTTTTATTTAATTTATTTATTTACATTCTTTTCTTTTTTAGCATCTTTATTGGAGTATAATTGCTTTACAATGGTGTGTTAGTCTCTGCTTCCCAACAAAGTAAATCAGCTATACATGTACATATGTTCCCATATCTCCTGCCTCTTGCATCTCCCTCCCTCCCTCCCATCCTCCCCATCCCACCCCAACAGGTGGTCACAAAGCACCGAGCTGATCTCCCTGTGCCATACGGCTGCTTCCCACTAGCTATCTATTCCACGTTTGGTAGTGTATATGTGTCCATGCCACTCTCACACTTTGTCACAGCTTACCCTTCCCCCTCCCCATATCCTCAAGTCCATTCTCTAGTACGTCTGTGTCTTTATTCCCGTCTTGCCCCAGGTTCTTCATGACCGTTTTTTTTTTCCTCTTAGATTCCATATATATGTGTTAGCATACGGTATTTGTTTTTCTCTTTCAGACTTACTTCACTCTGTATGTCAGACTCTAGGTCCATCCACATCACTACAAATGACCTAATTTCGTTTCTTTTTATGACTGAGTAATATTCCATTGTATATATGTGCATATCTTCTTTATCCATTCATCTGTTGATGGGCACTTAGGTTGCTTCCATGTCCTGGCTATTGTAAATAGAGCTGCAGTGAACATTGTGGTACATGACTCTTCTTGAATTATGGTTTCCTCATGGTATATGCCCAGTAGTGGGATTGCTGGGTCATATGATAGTTCTATTTTTGCTTTTTTAAGGAACCACCATACTGTTCTCCACAGTAGCGGTATCAATTTACATTCCCACCAACAGTGCAAGAGGGTTCCTTTTTCTCCACACCCTCTCCAGCATTCATTGTTTGTAGATGTTTTGATGATGGCCATTCTGACTGGTGTGAGATGATTTCTCACTGTAGTTTTGATTTGCATTTCTCTAATGATTAATGATGTTGAGCATTCTTTCATGTGTTTGTTGGCAATCTGTATATCTTCTTTGGAGAAATGTCTATTTGGGTCTTCTGCCCATTTTTGGATTGGGTTGATTGTTTTTTTGATATTGAGCTGCATGAGCTGCCTGTATATTTTGGAGATTAATCCTTTGTCAATTGCTTCAATTGCAAGTATCTTCTCCCATTCTGAGGGTTGTCTTTTGGTCTTGTTTATGGTTTCCTTTGCTGTGCAAAAGCTTTTAAGTTTCATTAGGTCCCATTTGTTTATTTTTGTTTTTATTTCCATTTCTCTAGGAGGTGGGTCAAAAAGGATCTTGCTGATTTACGTCATAGAGTGTTCTGCCTATGTTTTCCTTTAAGAGTTTGATAGTGTCTGGCCTCACATTTAGGTCTTTAATCCATTTTGAGTTTATTTTTGGGTATGGTGTTAGGGGGTGTTCTAATTTCATACTTTTACCTGTAGATGTCCAGATTTCCCAGCACCACTTATTGAAGAGGCTATATTTTCTCCACTGTATATTCTTGCCTCCTTGATCAAAGGTAAGGTTACCATATGTGCATGGGTTTATCCCTGGGCTTTCTATCCTATTCCATTGACCTGTGTTTCTGTTTTTGTGCCAGTACCATACTGTCTTGATTACTGTAGATTTGTAGTATAGTCTGAAGTCAGGGAGCTTGATTCCTCCAGCTCCGTTGTTCTTTCTCAAGATTGCTTGGGCTATTCAGGGTCTTTTGTGTTTCCACACAAATTCTGAATTTTTTTGTTCTAGTTCTGTGAAAAATGCCATTAGTCGTTTGTTAGTGATTCCATTGAATCTGTAGATAGTTTTGGGTAGTAGAGTCATTTTCACAATGTTGATTCTTCAAATCTAAGAACACGGTATATTTCTCCATCTATTTGTATCATCTTTAGTTTCTTTCATCAGTGTCTTATAATTTTCTGCATACAGGTCTTTTGTCTCCTTACGTAAGTTTATTCCTAGGTATTTTATTCTTTTTGTTGCAATGGTAAATGGGAGTGTTTCCTTAATTTCTCTTTCAGATTTTTCATCATTAGTGTATAGGAATGCAAGAGAATTCTGTGCATTAATTTTGTATCTTTCTACTTTACCAAATTCATTGATTAGCTCTAGTAGTTTTCTGGTACCATCTTTAGGATTCTCTATGTATAGAATCATGCCATCTTCAAACAGTGACATCTTTACTTCTTCTTTTCCAATTTGGATTCCTTTTATTTCTTTTTCTTCTCTGATTGCTGTGGCTAAAACGTCAAAACTATGTTGAATAATAGTGGTGAGAGTGGGCAACCTTGTCGTGTTCCTGATCTTAGTGGAAATGGTTTCAGTTTTTCACCATTGAAGATGATGTTGGTTGTGGGTTTGTCACATATGGCCTTTATTATGTTGAGGAAAATTCCCTCTATGCCTAGTTTCTTGAGAGTTTTTATCATAAATGGGTATTGAATTGTGTCAAAAGCTTTCTCCTCATCTATTGAGATGATCATATAGATTTTCTCCTTCAATTTGTTAATATGGTGTATCACATTGATTTTCATATATTGAAGAATCCTTGCATTCCTGGGATAAACCCCACTTGATCATGGTGTATGTTCCTTTTAATGTGCTGTTGGATTCTCTTTGCTAGTATTTAGTTGAGGATTTTTGCATCTATGTTCATCAGTGATATTGGCCTGTTGTTTTCTTTCTTTGTGACCTCTTTGTCTGGTTTTGGTATCAGGGTGATGGTGGCCTCATAGAATGAGTTTGGGAGTGTTCCTCCTTCTGCTATAGTTTGGTAGAGTTTGAGAAGGATAGTGTTAGCTTTCTATAAATGTTTGATAGAATTCGCCTGTGAAGCCATCTGGTCCTGGGCTTTATTTTGTTGGAATATTTTTAATCACAGTTTCAATTTCAGTGCTTGTGATTGGTCTGCTCATATTTTCTGTTTCTTCCTTGTTCAGTCTCAGAAAGTTGTGCATTTCTAAGACTTGTCCATTTATCCAGGTTGTCCATTTTATTGGCATAGAGTTGCTTGTAGTAATGTCTCGTGATCTTTTGTGTTTCTGCAGTGTCAGTAGTTACTTCTCCCTTTTCATGTCTAATTCTCTTGATTTGAGTGTTCTCCCTTTTTTTCTTGATGAGTCTGCCTAATTGTTTATCAATTTGTTTATCTTCTCAAAAAACCAGCTTTTAGTTTTATTGAACTTTGCTCTCATTTCCTTCATTTCTTTTTCATTTATTTCTGACCTGATATTTATGATTTCTTTCCTTCTCCTAACTTTGGGGTTTTATTGTTCTTCTTTCTCTAACTGCTTTAGGTGTAAGGTTAGGTTGTTTATTTGAGATGTTGCTTCTTTCTTAAGGTAGGATTGTATTGCTATAAACTTCACTCTTAAAACTGCTTTTGCTGCATCCCATAGGTTTTAGGTCATCGTGTTTTCATTGTCACTTGTTTCTAGGTATTTTTTAATTTCCTCTTTGATTTCTTCAGTGATCTCTTGGTTATTAAGTAGTGCATTGTTTAGCCTCCATGTGTTTGTATTTTTTACACGTTTTTTCCTGTAATTGATATCTAGTCTCATAACGTTGTGGTCGGAAAAGATACTTGATATGATTTCAATTTTCTTAAATTTACCAAGGTTTGATTTGTGACCCAATATATGATCTATCCTGGAGAATGTTCCATGAGCACTTGAGAAGAATGTGTATTCTGTTTTTTTTGTATGGAATGTCCTATAATTATCAATTAAGTCCATCTTGTTTAGTGTATCATTGAAAGCTTATGTTTCCTTATTTATTTTCATTTTGGATCATCTGTCCATGGGTGAAAGTGGCGTTTTAAAGTCCCCTACTATGATTGTGTTACTGTCGATTTCCCCTTTTATGGCTGTTAGTATTTGCCTTATGTATTGAGGTGCTCCTATGTTGGGTGCATAAATATTTACAATTGTTATATCTTCTTCTTGGATTGATCCCTTGATCATTATGTAGTGTCCTTCTTTGTCTCTTGTAGTAGTCTTTATTGTAAAGTCTATTTTGTCTGATATGAGAATTGCTACTCCAGTTTTCTTTGATTTCCATTTGCATGGAATATCTTTTTCCATCCCCTCACTTTCAGGCTGTATGTGTCCCTAGGTCTGAAGTGGGTCTCTTGTAGACAGCATATATACGGGTCTTATTCTTGTATCCATTCAGCCAGTGTATGTCTTTTGGTGGGAGCATTTAATTCATTTACTTTTAATGTAATTATTGATATGTATGTTCCTCTTACCATTTTGTTAATTGTTTTGGGTTTGTTATTGTAGGTCTTTTCCTTCTCTTGTGTTTCCTGCCTAGAGAAGTTCCTTTAGCATTTGTTGTAAAGCTGGTTTGGTGGTGCTGAATTATCTTAGCTTTTGCTTGGCTGTAAAGGTTTTAATTTCTCCATCAAATCTGAATGAGATCCTTGCTGGGTAGAGTAATCTTGCTTGTAGGTTTTTCTCCTTCATCACTTTAAATATGTCCTGCCACTCCCTTCTGGCTTGCAGAGTGTCTGCTGAAAGATCAGCTGTTAACCTTATGGGGATTCCCTTGTGTGTTATTTTTTGTTTTTCCCTTGCTACTTCTAATATTTTTTCTTTGTATTTAATTTTTGATAGCTTGATTAACATGTGTCTTGGTGTGTTTCTCCTTGGATTTATCCGGTATGGGACCCTCTGTGCTTTCTGGACTTGATTAACTGTTTCCTTTCCTATATTAGGGAAGTTTTCAGCTATAACCTCTTCAAATATTTTCTCATTCCCTTTCTTTTTCTCTTCTTCTTCTGGAACTGCTATAATTCGAATGTTGGTGCATTTAATGTTGTCCCAGAGGTCTCTGAGACTTTCCTCCGTTCTTTTCATTCTTTTTTCTTTATTCTGCTCTGCAGTAGTTATTTCCACTATTTTATCTTCCAGGTCACTTATCTGTTCTTCTGACTCAGTTATTCTGCTATTGATCCTTTCTAGAGAATTTTTAATTTCATTTATTCTGTTGTTCATCACTGTTTGTTTGCTCTTTGGTTCTTCTTGGTCCTTGTTAAACGTTTCTTGTATATTCTCTCTTCTATTTCCAGGATATTGGATCATCTTTACTATCATTATTCTGAATTCTTTTTCAGGTATACTGCCTATTTCCTCTTCATTTGTTAGTCTGGTGGG
Organism: Neophocaena asiaeorientalis asiaeorientalis; assembly: GCF_003031525.2. Classification (NCBI taxonomy): domain Eukaryota; kingdom Metazoa; phylum Chordata; class Mammalia; order Artiodactyla; family Phocoenidae; genus Neophocaena; species Neophocaena asiaeorientalis. Next base: position 1,307,595 of record NW_020174149.1, on the reverse strand, counting down.
TTTTTCCCTTGCTCCTTCATCTGCTGTGTGTTTTTCTCTGTCTTCTCATTTTGCTTAACTTACTGTGTTTGGGGTCTCCTTTTCGTAGGTTCCAAGTTTGTAGTTCCCGTTGTTTTTGGTGTCTGTCCCCATTGGCTAAGGTTGGTTCAGTGGATTGTGTAGGCTTCCTGGTGGCGGGGACTAGTGCCTGTGTTCTGGTGGATGAGGCTGGATCTTGTCTTTCTGGTGGGCAGGTCCACGTCTGGTGGTGTGTTTTGGGGTGTTTGTGGCCTTATTATGATTTTAGGCAGCCTCTCTGCTAATGGGTGAGGCTGTGTTCCTGTCTTGCTAGTTGTTTGGCATAGGGTGTCCAGCACTCTAGCTTGCTGGTCGTTCAGTGGAGCTGGGTCTTGGCGTTGAGATGGAGAGCTCTGGGAGATTTTCACTGTTTGATGTTATGGGGAGCTAGGAGGTCTCTTGTGGACCACTGTCCTGAACTTGGCCCTCCCACCTCAGAGGCACAGCCCTGATGCCTGGCTGGAGCACCAAGAGTCTTTCATCCGCACAGCTCAGAATGAAAGGGAGAAAAAATAAGAAAGAAAGAGAGAAAGACAGAAAGAGAGAAGGAAAGAGGGAAGATAAAATAAAATAAATTTATTAAAATAAAAAATACTTATTAAGAAAAAGATTTTAAAAAATGGACAGACAGAACCCTAGGACAAATGGTGGAAGTAAAGCTATACAGACAAAATCTCACATAGAAGCATATACATACACACTCAAAAAAGTGAAAAGGGGGAAAATATATGTATATCTTTGCTCCCAAAGTCCACCTCCTCAATTTGAGATGATTCATTGTCTATTCAGGTATTCCACAGATGCAGGGTACATCAAGTTGATTGTGGGGCTTTAATCCGCTGCTCCTGAGGCTGCTGGGAGAAACTTTCCTTTCTTTTCTTTGTTCGCACAGCTCCTGGGGTTCAGCTTTGGATTTGACCCTGCCTCTGTGTGTAGGTCGCCTGAGGGCATCTGTTCTTCGCTCAGACAGGATGGGGTTAAAGGAGCAGCTGATTCGGGGGCTCTGGATCACCCAGGCCTGGGGGAGGGAGGGGTATGGAATGCAGGGCAAGCCTGCGGTGGCAGAGGCCCGCGTGACATTGCACCAGCCTGAGGCGTGCCATTTGTTCTCCCGGGGAAATTGTCCCTGGATCACAGGACCTGACAGTGGCGGGCTGCACAGGCCCCCGGGAGGGGCGGCGTGGAGAGTGACCTGTGCTTGAACACAGGCTTCTTGGTCGCGGCAGCAGCAGCCTTAGCGTCTCATGCCCGTCTCTGGGGTCCGCGCTGATAGCCACGGCTCGCGCCCGCGTCTGGAGCTCCTTTAAGCGGCGCTCTTAATTCCCTCTCCTCGCGCACCAGGAAACAAAGAGGCCAGAAAAAGTCTCTTGTCTCTTCGGCAGCTCCATGCTTTTTCCCGGACTCCCTCCCAGCTAGCTGTGGCGCACTCGCCCCCTTCAGGCTGTGTTCACGCAGCCAACCCCAGTCCTCTCCCGGGGATCCGACCTCTGAAGCCTGAGCCTCAGCTCCCAGCCCCCACCCGCTCCAGCGGGTGAGCACACGATCCTCTCGGGCTGGTGAGTGCTGGTGGGCACCTATCCTCTGTGCGGGAATCTCTCCGCTTTGCTCTCCACACCCCCATTGCTGCGCTCTCCTGCATGGCTCAGAAGCTCCCCGCCTTTGCCACCCGCAGTCTCCGCCCTGGAAGGGGCTTCTAATGTGTGGAAACCTTTCCTCCTTCACTACTCCCTCCCAGAGGGGTAGGTCCCATTATTATTCCTTGTCTCTGTCTTTTCTTTTTTCTTTTACCCCACCCAGGTACTTGGGGAGTTTGTTGCCTTTTGAGAGGTCTGAGGTCTTCTGCCAGTGTTCATTAGGTGTTCTGTAGGAGCTGTTCCACATGTAGATGTATTTCTGATGTATGTGTGGAGAGCAGGGTGATCTCCGCATCTTACTCTTCCGCCATCTTGAAGCTCCTCCCAATTTTTATTTTAGATGTGTACTTTCTGAATGCTGTATCACAAATGTTTACCTAACTGTAGATCAAAGATGTTTTCTCCCATTTTTTTCTCTAGAATTTCATAGATTTAAATTTTACATTTTGATCTCTGATCCATTTGAATTTATTTTTTAAATTAATTTTGTATATTATGTGAAATATGAATCAAGAAGGCCTTGGTAACTTTTATTGAAAATTAGTTATATAAGTATGGATTTATTTTTAGATTTTGTGTTCTGTTCTACTGATATCCCCATCCACCATTACACTGATATCACACTGATATTAGGTAATGTGAGTCATCCGAAGTTGTTGTTCTTTTTCAAAATTGTTTGGCTGTTCTTGTCCAGGGTTTCTCAATTGTGGAATTATTGGCATTTTGCACAAGATAATTCTTAGTTGTGCAGGTTGTCCTGGGCATTGTAGGATGTTTAGCAGCATTTCCGGCCCCTTCCCACCAGATGTTAGTAGCAGCTCCCCTAGCTATGACTTCCAATGCAAGGTTGATAGTAATTGTGAATATACACAATTCCTGCTTTGTTTCTGACCTTAGGGGTAAAGAGTTTAGTTTCTGCCCATTATGTGACATTTAGCTGCAAGATTTTTGTTGTTGTTGTTTGTTTTAAGATAGATGACCGTTGAAGAGGTTTTGAAGCCAGCTAAAACTAACTTGCTGAAAGTTTTAGATCAGAGGTGAATGTTGCGTTTTGTTAAATGTTTTTTCTGCATGTACTCTATTCTGCATCTGTTGAGACTGTGGTTTTGCTGTTTTAGTCTCTTAGTAAGGTAAATAACATTCATTAATTTTGAATATCAATTCAATGCTACATTCTTTGTAAGATTCATTTAGTCATGGTATATTATTCCTTTTTATATATTGCTGGATTTTTTTTTGTTTGTTTTTTTTGCGGTACGCGGGCCTCTCACTGTTGTGGCCTCTCCCATTGCGGAGCACAGGCTCCGGACGCGCAGGCTTAGCGGCCATGGCCCATGGGCCCAGTCACTCCACGGTATGTGGGATCTTCCCAGACTGGGGCATGAACCCGTGTCCCCTGCATCGGCAGGTGGACTCTCAACCCCTGCACCACCAGGGAAGCCTCCTATATTTCTGGATTTTATTTGTTTATGTTTTAAGGATCTTTTGAGTCTATATTATTTATGGATTTTTGGCCTGTAGTTTTCTTTTATAGTAATATCTTTGTCTGATTTTGTTATTTGAGTAATACCAGCATCATAGATTGAGTCAGTCTTTTCTCCTCAAATTTCTGTAACAGATTGTGTAGAATTGGTACTAATTCTTCCTCAAGTTTTTCTTCAGAATTCACCAGTGAAGCCCTCTGGATTGGAGCTTTCTTTATAAAAGGCTTTCAACTATATTTTAAATTATCTACAGAGATTTTCAGTTTATTTATTTGTTTCTGAGTGAGCTTTTGTCATTTTGTCTTTCAAATTATTTATCCATTTTTACTTAGCTGTCAAAATTATTGGCAGAAATTCACTCATAATATTTATTTATTATAATTTTCTGTATCATCAGTGACGACTACCTTTTATTCTTGGTATTGGTAATTTTTTGCTCAGTATAACTAGAAGTTTGTTAGTTTTATTGATTTTTCTTTAAAGATTCAGTTTTTGTTTCATTGATTTTTCTTTACTACAATTTTCATTGATTTCTACCTTTATCTTTATTATTTTTTCCTTCTGTTTGCCTTGGATTTAATTTGTTCTTCTTCATCTAATTTCTTAATGCGAAATCTTTGATTATTACTTTGACTCTTACTTATTTTTTCCAAGATAAAAACATTTAATGCTATAAATTTTCCTCTAAGAATTGCTTTGTAATGCATCTCAGAAATTTTGATAAGTTGTGTTTTAATTTTCATTCAATTAAATAAGTTCTAATTTTCCTTTTGATATCCATTTGACCAATGGCTATATAGACGTGTTATTTATTGCTAATGTAATTCATTTCCAATATAAGAAAACATTCTGTGTGACTATTTTATATTTGTTTTGCAATCTCAACTTTCTTATGAGCTTAATAAAAGCTATGATTTTGCAAATCACATTACTTTTTCTTACAGCTTTCTAAATCTTAAGCAGAAGCAGAACTCCTCAGTTTTAAACATAATTACTAACAATGCATATTTCTATAAATAGAGACAATACATCTGCATATTACTAGTACAGATATTTTTTACATTGTATCTGTGGTAGTAAAAATAGTTCCATATTGTCTGTTTAATCCTTACCTATAAACTGTCTACTCCATCAAATAATTTTCAAAAAGAAATTTTGAAAAACAAACCATTCAATAAAGTAGATAAACAGAGTTTCTTTTAAATTACAAAGCTTAAAATGTTTTCTATCCAGCTGTTTATTATCTCATTTTGTATTGGGAATCTAAATAGCAATCACATAACTTTGAGTGTATGGAAACACAAATAGAATTCTTTATTTCTCCCCAGTGGCTGACATGTAGACTGTAGCTTTATAGAATATTTTGGACTCAATGCCCTCTCCTTCCATTCATAAATCTCTGTGCTATTGATAAGCCTCTGTAAACCAACAGAAGTTTAGTCAAAGTAGTAAAAAAATTGTATTTTGTGTGTATGAAAAACACACATTTTTTTCTCTTAATGTCTTTGTAGGTTTCAAGAAATTGCTAGCCATGTTTGAAGCCTTATATTTGTTATAATTGTCAAATTAGATTATGTATATGAAATTATATTTTGAGCTGTAAGATGAGAATAGTAAATGTAAATGAGGGAGTAAATAAATATTAGTAATATGGTTTATGGATGCAGTATATACTCCATAAATACTTTTTGAATTGGCAGTGCTTTTAGGGATGCAGAAAATTTCCATAGAACCTTCAAAGCCTTAACAAAAAAGGAAAATGAGTTATTTATTTCTGCTATAATTTTATTCTAGTTACTATTACATAAAATACTTTGGAAAAAATTACCAAGCAATTAGGAAAGTGTTGCTTTTGTGAGATTAGGAGTGTCATCTTTTAAATGCCATCCAACCAATGTACAAAGTGCCTAACAAATGTTTATGCTTTGCAGGAATTTGTGCAAGTTCTGTTGAATAATAAATATCTGAAGAACTCCAATATGGTAAAAAGATTTCAGTGGTTCTGAAGTATCTAGTACCACATATAGCAAGGATGGTGCTTCTTTTCTGTGTTAGTGCTCAGTCTTTGCTGTGCCAGCTTTAATCCTTCCTCTGTCTTCTCGCAAACATTTTCTAGTAGAAAACTAAAGAAAAAACTTAGTTATACACTTGTCATATGTTTCACTATTTAGTATTAAGATGAAATCTTTGGTCAGTAATCATGCTAATTTTGATTTGAACAAGAAAATGAATTTGAATCCTACCCTATTCAAAGGGCAACAGATTTTATAAACAAACACACACACACAATCTATATGTGTATATTAATACATATTATGTATAACCCCTATTATTATCTTTTGTCATCAATTCAGTCATGATAATAATAATGTCTTTTGTTGATAGTCTTTTAAAAATATTTGAAAATTTTAAGATGCACTTTCTGTGACAAATTATTTTTACATTCAAAACATTCAGGATACCTTTCTTATTACAAAAGGTTTCTTAGGAAATATAGAACTGTATATACCTGGACACAGGAGATTGCCATTTGGGGATAGGCTAAATGACCGTCATATTGGCTAAATGACTCACCAACTGCACTCAACTCAAACATTTTTAAAAATACGAATAATGCAAATGTAGGTAAGTCCTTCACTCTTTAACATATTTCTGAATAACTTATAAAAAGACAAGTTAAAAAAAAATGATGAAACTCCAAATTTAAAATATATAAACACTAAAAGAAAAAAAAAAAGCATTCCTTATCCAAGGGTAAATTTCTCTTTATTTATATCTGTACCCAGCTGGCAGTGGGTGGTATCTCATTCCTGGAAATTCCTATCTTGAAAAGCAAATGCTTACGGGAATATTCATTTAGCTATGAACAATGGCGTCTCCAGCTCTGAAATGTCATTTTGAGAAGTCCCTGAGTGCAGGGGAGAGAAATGTGGCTGTGCTTTGGCAGACTCTGTAATGCTCACTTCTCTCTCATTGATGGGTCTTTGTGAATCCTGATGGCTTCATTGCCCACGCTATATACAGCAGCTTGATGTGACTGGGCTTATGCCATATCCGCACTGATAGAATTATTGTCATTAGTATCATTAATATGCATGCATTCTCCTTTTTCTCTGGATTTGTTTGGAGTTTATAGAGGAGCCGACTCTTGGTGAAGCTTCAAACTGATGACCATGCCATTTTTATTTTTAAAGCCAGAGCAATGTATTAATAACCAGACTTGGGACTGAGTTGGAGAAATTGGAAGGACATATTAAAATGATGTGGTTCAGAACAAAATGAATTAGGTTTTTATATGTGCAATTTTGGTTTGTGATATTCTTTGTCTCATTTGTTACAATCCCTTCTTATGTTTTAGTATTTTGGTGTTGCTGATTTTAATGGCATCCCCAGGCTTTCATAGATCTAATAATAAACCAGGTTAAAGAAGGGGAAAGTCTTCCACTATAGATTGATTTTCAAACAGCTTTTATTCTTGATTACCAAAAGTAAAATATTGTCATACTAGGGACCTTGAAAAGCACTGGAGTGAGAAACCCCAAACAAAACTACCTACAACCTGTTATTCCCACAGACATTTTTGATAATCTGGATCTGTTTGTCTTTCCCAGCTTAGGGAACACAGGCACCAAAGTTGGGTTTCTAAGAATGAGGACTTGAACTCTGTCCCTAGGTTTGTGTCAGGCCATGTCCTCACACAGTGAGTAAATAAAAGAAAGAGTGGCAGATACATTAAGAATATACTATTCGTTTTCCCAGCACTACTTATTGAAGAGTGTTTTTGACCCACCTCCTAGAGAAATGGAAATAAAAACAAAAATAAACAAATGGGACCTAATGAAATTTCAAAGCTTTTGCACAGCAAAGTAAACAATAAAGAAGACCAAATGACAACACTCAGAATGGGAGAAAATATTTGCAAATGAAGCAACTGACAAAGGATTAATCTCCAAAATTTATAAGCAGCTCATGCAGCTCAATAACAAAAAAACAAACAACCCAATCCAAAAATGAGCAGAGGTCTTTGTGACCACCTAGAGGGGTGGGATAGGGAGGGTGGGAGGGAGGGAGACGCAAGAGGGAAGAGATGTGGGGACATATGTATATGTATAACTGATTCACTTTGTTATAAAGCAGAAACTAACACACCATTGTAAAGCAATTATACTTCAATAAAGATGTAAAAACAAATAAATCAAATAAATGTGAAAATATAGCAATTCAGTAAGAAAAAAAAAAGAATATACTATTCGTGGTTGATTTGCAGGTGATATCCCTGAGCACAGGCAATGACAGACATCCTGTTAAGCTATGAAGTAGGCTGTGTTGGTACATTGTCCCTGGACCTTAGTTCTTGGAGGTGTCCTCTTGCTTGTACATAGTTCTGATGCCCCTGGCAACATTTGTCTCCTGGTCCCCTGTTCCAAGCCTTCCCACTGCCACATGTTGACTCTGCACTGGTGTCAGGATTGAGTCACCGGTCCAACCTCCCAGGCTTATAACTTTTTCCCTGATTTTTCTTCATTCTTACCTTGGACCTTAGATTACCTACAAAGCCCTCCATGATTTGGCTCCAGGCTTCCACTCCAAATTCATCTCCTATCATCGTCCCTTTTGCTCAGTGACAGTCAGTTTTATATTCCTTCTTTCTGTTTTATTCCCTGAACATGTCAAACTCATTCCTGACTCAGAGCTCTGGACTGAGTTAACACATCTGGAATGCTCATGTCCTTGATCTTTACTGGTTCTGAGCCCAGATGTCACCTCTCAGATAGGTGTTCCTTGACCACCTTCTCCAAGTAACTGGTTCATCAACACCTTCACTTTTATTGCTCCCATTAAAAAAATTTTTTTTAATTGAAGAATAGTTGATTTACAATGTTGTGTTAGCTTCAGGTATTCAGTGATTCAGGTATATATATATTCTTTTTCAGATTCTTTTTCATTATAGGTTATTGTAAGATACTGAATATATTGATAGTTCCCAGTGCTATACAGTAAGCCCTTGTTGTTTATTTATTTTCTGTATAGTAGTATGTATCTTTTAATCCCAGACTCCTAATTTATCCCTCCCTCCCTCTAGCTCCTCTAAAAATAGAGTTACCATATGATCCAGCAAACCCATTCCTCGGCATATATCCAGAAAAGATAAAAACTCTAATTCAAAAAGATACATGTACCCCAGTGTTCATATAGGCACTATTTACGATAGCCAAGACATGGAAGCAGCCTAAGTGTCCAGTGACAGATGAATGGATAAAGAAGATGTGGCAATTTTATATATATATATA
>NW_020174149.1:1279817-1298901 GCF_003031525.2 Neophocaena asiaeorientalis asiaeorientalis | reverse complement strand
TATATATATACAACTCAGCCATTTAAAAGAATGAAATACTGCTGTATGTCACAACATGAATGGAAATAGAGATTATTATATTAAATGAAGTCAGACAAAGACAAATATTATATATCATGTGTGGAATCTAAGAAAATGATACAAATGAACTTATTTGCAAAACAGAAATAGACTCACAGACATGGAAGACAAACTTATGGATCCCATTTTTTTAATAGCACACATTGTTTAAGATTGCCTTGTGACTTATGAATTTATTGCCTGTCTTGATTCTCACCCACTGTCGCCCACTTGTTCTCACATTAGAATTTAAGCTCCATGTAAATAGGGAGTTTGTTTTACTCACCTCTGTGGTTCCCTTGTTTAGATGAGTCTAGCACAGAGGAAGTGCCTGATAATTAAATGCTGAATGAATGTTGCTTATTAGAGCCTGGTTATCCCATAGGATGAGTGTGGTTTTTGGACAAGTTCCAGATCATGGAATCGCAAGAGTCTTTTTACACTCTCTTGGGACAGTGGGGGCCTCACCCTCAAAATTAAAAAGTCTGTCTACCTTCCCCAAAGACAATGAGCAATAATTTTCATTCCATCCTTATGTAAATACATGGTATACTACAGCATGATTTTTAATGACTGTAATATTTTGTCATATGGATATAAAACATTTTAAATCATCAATCTCTTATTTCTGACCATTTGTTTTTTTTTTTTTTTTCATTCTTCTCCAATAAATTTTATTCAAACAACCCTCCTCAGTTTTCTCCTAATCACTAGTAAGAGCTGACCTTCCCTTTGTCTCTTTGGAATTGCCTGTGGTTCACCATAGTTTACATTTTTCTTTTTCTTTTTTCTGATGACCTTGGGTGTTTGTTTGTTTTTAACATCTTTCTGGGAGTACAATTGCCCCACAATGGTGCATTAGTTTCTGCTTTATAACAAAGTGAATCAGCTATATGTATAGCCATATCCCCATATCTCCTCCGTCTTATGTCTCCCTCCCATCCTCCCGATCCCACCCCTCTAGATGGTCACAAAGCACCGAGCTAATCTCCCTGTGCCATGCGGCTGCCCCCAACAGATATCTATTTTACATTTGTTAGTGTATATATGTCCATGCCACTTTCTCGCTTTGTCCCAGCTTACCCTTCCCCCTCCTCATGTCCTCAAGTCCTTTCTCTATGTCTCTGTCCCCCTGGCTATTGTAAATAAAGCTGCAGTGAATATTGTGGTACATGACTCTTTTTGAAGTATGCGTTTCTCAGGGTATATGCCCAGTAGTGGGATTGCTGTGTTGTATGGTAGTTCTATTTTTAGTTTTTAAGGAACCTCCATAATGCTCTCCATAGTGGCTGTATCAATTTACATTCCCACCAACAGAGCAAGAGAGTACCGTTTTCTCCACACCCTCTCCAGCATATATTATTTGTAAATTTTTCTTTAACATCTTCATTAGAGTATAATTGTTTTACAATGGTGTGTTAGTTTCTGCTTTAAAACAAACTGAATCAACTATACATATACATATATCTGCATATCTCCCCCCTCTTGCGTCTCCCTCCCACCCTCCCTATCCCACCCCTCTAGGTGGTCACAAAGCACTCAGATTATCTCCCTGTGCTATGCGGCTGCTTCCCACTAGCTTCTCCTTTATATTTGGTAGTATATATCAGTCCATGCCATTTTCTCACTTCAGTCAAGCTTACTCTTCCCTCTCCCCGTGTCCTGAAGTCCATTTTCTATGTGTCCCTATTCCTGTCCTGCCCCTAAGTTCTTCAGAAACATTTTGGTTGTTTTTTTTAAGACTCCATATATATGTGTCAGCATATGGTATTTATTTTTATCTTTCTGACTTACGTCACTCTGTATGACACTCTCTAGGTGCATCCAATGCACTACAAATAACTCAATTTCATTTCTTTTTATGGCTGAGTAATATTCCATTGTATATATGTGCCACATCTGCTTTATCCATTCGTCTGTCAATGGACACTTAGGTTGCTTGCATGTCCTGGCTATTCTAAATAGAGCTGCAATGAACTTGTGGTACATGCCTCCTTTTGAATTATGGTTTTCTCAGTGTATATGCCCAGTAGTGGGATTGCTGGGTCGTATGGTAGTTCTATTTTTAGTTTTGTAAGGAGCCACCGTACTTTTCTCCATAGTGGGTGTATCCATTTACATTCCCACTAACCATGCAAGAGGGTTCCCTTTCCTCCACACCCTCTCCAGCCTTTATTGTTCATAGATTTTTTTATGATAGCCATTCTGACTGGTGTGAGGTGATACCTCATTGTAGTTTTGAGTTGCATTTCTCTAATGATTAGTGATGTTGAGCATCCTTTCATGTGTTTGTGAGCAATCTGTTTATCTTCTTCTGAGAAATGTCTATTTAGGTCTTCTGCCCATTTTTGGATTGGTTTGTTTGTTTATTTGATATTGAGCTGCATGAGCTGCTTGTAAATTCTGGAGATTAATCCTTTGTCAGTTGCTTCAGTTGCAAATATCTTCTCCCATTCTGAGGGTTGCCTTTTCGTCTTGTTTATGGTTTCCTTTGCTGTGCAAAAGCTTTTAAGTTTCATTAGGTCCCATTTGTTTATTTTGTTTTTATTTCCATTTCTCTAGGAGGTGGGTCAAAAAGGATCTTGCTGTTATTTTTGTCATAGAGTGTTCTGCCTATGTTTTCCTCTAAGAGTTTGATAGTGTCTGGCCATACATTTAGGTCTTTAATCCATTTTGAGTTTATTTTTGTGTATGGTGTTAGGGAGTGTTCTAATTTCACTCTTTTACCTGTAGCTGTCCAGTTTTCCAAGCATCAGTTATTGAAGAGGCTGTCTTCTCTCCATTATATATTCTTTCCTCCTTTTTCAAAGATAAGTTGACCATATGTGTATGGGTTTATCTCTGAGCTTTCTATCCTGTTCCATTGATTTATTGATTTTCTGTTTTTATGCCAGTACCATGCAGTCTTGATTACTGTAGCTTTGAAATATAGTCTGAAGCCAGGGAGCCTGATTCATCCAGCTCTATTTTTCTTTCTCAAGGTGCTTTGGCTATTCGGGGTCTTTCTATTTCCATACAAAATGTGAAATATTTTGTTCTAGTTCTGTAATACATGCCATTCGTCGTTTGACATGGATTGCACTGAATCTGTATATTGCTTTGGGTAGTATAGTCATTTTCACAATGTTGATTCTTTCAATCCAAGAACATGGTATATCTCTCCATCTGTTTGTATCATCTTTAATTTCTTTCATCAGTGCCTTATAATTTTCTGCATACAGGTCTTTTGTCTCCTTAGGTAGGTTTATTCCTAGATATTTTGTTCCTTTTGTTGCAATGGTAAATGGGAGTGTTTTCTTAATTTCACTTTCAGATTTTTCATCATTAGTGTATAGGAATGCCAGAGATTTCTGTGCATTAATTTTGTATCCTGTTACTTTACCACATTCATTGATTAGCTCCTGTAGTTTTCTGGTAGCATCTTTAGGATTCTCTATGTATAGTATCATGTCATCTGCAAACAGTGAGAGCTTTACTTCTTCTTTTCCAATTTGGATTCCTTTTATTTCTTTTTCTTCTCTGATTGCTATGGCTAAAACTTCCAAAACTATGTTGAATAATAGTGGTGAGAGTAGGCAACCTTGTCTTGTTCCTGATCTTAGTGGAGACGTTTCACTTTTTCACAATTAAGAATGATATTGGCTGTGGGCTTTTTATATATGGCCTTTATTATGTTGAGGTAAGTTCCGTCTCTGCCTACTTTCTCGTGGGTTTTTATCATAAATGGGTGTTGAATTTTGTGGAAAGCTTTTTCTGCATCTTTTGGGCTGATCATATGGTTTTTCTTCTTCAGTTTGTTAATATGGTTTATCACATTGATTGATTTGCATATATTGAAAAATCCTTGCATTCCTGGGATAAACCCCACTTGATCATGGCGTATGCTCTTTTTAATGTGCTGTTGGATTCTGTTTGCTGGTATTTTGTTGAGGATTTTGGCTTCTATGTTCATCAGTGATATCGGTCTGTAGTTTTCTTTCTTTGTGACCTCTTTGTCTGGTTTTGGTGTCAGGTTGATGGTGGCCTCGTAGAATGAGTTTGGGAGTGTTCCTCCCTCTGCTATAGTTTGGAAGAGTTTGAGAATGATAGGTCTTATCTCTTCTCTAAATGTTTGGTAGAATTTGCCTGTGAAGCCATCTGGTCCTGTTTTTTTGTTTGTTGGAAACTTTTTCATCACAGTCTCAATTTCAGAGCGTGTGGTTTGTCTGTTTATATTTTCTATTTCTTCATGGTTCAGTCTTGGAAGTTTGTGCCTTTCTAAGAATTTGTCCATTTCTTCCAGGTTGTCCATATACTGGCATATAGTTGCTTGTAGTAATCTCTCATGATCCGTTTTATTTCTGCAGTGTCAGTTGTTGCTTCTCGTTTTCATTTCTAATTCTATTGATTGTAGTGTTTTCCCTTTTTTTCTTGGTGAGTCTGGCTAATTGTTTACCAGTTTTGTTTATCTTCTCAAAGAACCAGCTTTTAGTTTTATTTATCTTTGCTATTGTTTCCTTCATTTCTGATCTGATCTTTGTGATTTCTTTCTTTCTGCTAACTTTTGGGTTATTTTTTTCTTCTTTCTCTAATTGCTTTAGTTGTAAGGTTAGGTTGTTTATTTGAGATGTTTCTTGTTTCTAGAGGTAGGATTGTATTGCTATAAACTTCCCTCTTAGAATTGCTTTTTCAGCATCCCATAGGTTTTGGGTCATCATGTTTTCATTGTCATTTGTTATTAGGTATTTTTTGATTTCCTCTTTGATTTCTTCAGTGATCTCTTGGTTATTTATTACCATATTGTTCAAACTCCATTTTTTTGTATTTTTCGCAGATTTTTTCCTGTGATTGATATCTAGTCTCATAATGTTGTGGTCAGAAAAGTTACTTGAACCGATTTCAATTTTCTTAAATTTTCCAAGGCTTGATTTGTGACCCAGGATATGATCTATCCTGCAGAATGTTCCATGAGATCTTGAGAAGAAATTGTATTCTGTTGTTTTTGGATGGAAAGTCCTATCAATATCAATTAAGTCCATCTTGTTTAATGTATCATTGAAAGCTTATGTTTCCTTATTTAGTTTCATTTTAGATGATCTGTCGATTGGTGAAAGTGGGGTGTTAAAGTCCCCTACTATGATTGTGTTACTGCTGATTTCCCCTTTTATGGCTGTTAGCATTTGCCGTATGTATTGAGGTACTGCTGTGTTGGGTGAATAAATATTTACAATTGTTATATCTTCTTCTTGGATTGATCCCTTGATCATTATGCAGTGTCCTTGTTCGTCTCTTGTAATAGTCTTTTTTTTTAAGTCTGTTTTGTGGGATATGAGAATTGCTACTTCAGCTTTCTTTTTTTTTTGTGTGGTATGCAGGCCTCCCACTGTTGTGGCCTCTCCCGTTGCGGAGCACAGGCTCCGGATGCACAGGCTCAGCAGCCATGGCTCACGGGCCCAGCCGCTCCACGGCATGTGGGATCTTCCCATATCAGGGCATGAACCCGCGTCCCCTGCATCGGCAGGTGGACTCTCAACCAGTGTGCCACCAGGGATGCCCCAGCTTTCTTTTGATATCCGTTTGCATGGAATATCTTTTTCCATCCCCTCACTTTCAGTCTGTATGTGTCCCTAGGTCAGAAGTCAGTCTCTTTTAGACAGCATATTTACAGGTCTTGTTTTTGTATCCATTCAGCCAATCTATATTTTTTGGTTGGAGCATTTAATCCATTTACATTTAAGGTAGTTATCTATATGTATGTTCCTTTTAGCATTTTCTTAATTATGTTGGATTTGTTATTGTTGGTATTTTCCTTCTCTTGTGTTTCCAGCCTGGAGAAGTTCCTTTAGCATTTGTTGTAAAGCTGGTTTGGTGGTGCTGAATTCTCTTAGCTTTTGCTACTCTGTAAAGATTTTAATTTCTCCATTGAATCTGAATGAGATCCTTGCTGGGTAGAGTAATCTTGGTTGTAGGTTTTTTCCTTTCATCACTTTAAATATGTGCTGCCACTTCCTTCTGGCTTGCAGAGTTTCTGCTGAATGATCAGCTGTTAACTTATGGGGATTCCCTTGTATGTTATTCGCTGTTTTTCCCTTGCTGCTTTTAATATTTTTTCTTTGTATTTAATTTTTGATAGTTTGATTAAATATGTTTTTGGCCTGTTTCTCTTTGGGTTTATCCAGTATGGGACTCTCTGTGCTTCCTGGACTTCATTGACTGTTTCCTTTCCCATATTGGGGAAGTTTTCAACTATAATCTCTTCAAATATTTTCTCAGTCCCTTTCTTTTTCTCTTCTTTTTCTAGGACCCCTATAATTCGAATGTTAGTGCATTTAATGTTGTCCCCAAGGTCTCTGAGACTGTCCTCAATTCTTTTCATTCTTATTTCTTTATTCTGCTCTGCAGTAGTTATTTGCACTATACCATCTTCCAGGTCACTTATCCATGCTTCTGCCTCAGTTGTTCTGCTATTGATTTCTTCCAGAAAATTTTTTATTTCATTTATTGTGTTGTTCATCAGTGTTTGTTTGCTCTTTAGTTCTTGTAGGTCCTTTTAAAATGTTTCTTGTATTTTCTCCATGGTATGTCCAAGATTTTGGATCATCTTTACTATCTTTTCTTTGAATTCTTTTTCACATAGACTGCCTTTTTCCTCTTCATCTCTTTGGTCTGGTGGCGTTTTACCTTGCTCCTTCACCTGCTGCATGTTTCTCTGTCTTCTCATTTTGCTTAACTTACTGTGTTTGAGGTCTACTTTTTGCAGGCTACAGGTTCATAGTTCCTGTTGTTTTTGGTTTCTGCTCCCAGTGGGTGAGGTTGGTTCAGTGGGTTTTGTAGGCTTCCTGGTGGAGGGGACTGGTACCTGTGTTCCAGTTGATGAGGCTGGATCTTGTCTTTCTGGTGGGCAGGACCGTGTCCAGCTGTGTGTTTTGAGGTGTTCGTGAACTTATTATGATTTTAGGCAGCCTCTCTGCTAATGGGTGGGGTTGTGTTCCTGTCTTGCTAGTTGTTTGACATAGGGTGTCCAATAATGTAGCTTGCTGGTCGTTGAGTGGAGTTGGGTGTTAGTGTCGAGATGGATATCACTGGGAGAGCTTTCACCATTTGATATTACGTGGAGCCAGGAGGTCCCTAATGGACGAATGTCCTGAACTCGGCTCTCCCACCTCAGAGGCACAGGCCTGAAAACTGGCCAGAGCACCAAGACCCTGTCAGCCACATGGCTCAGAAGAAAAGGGAGATAAAAAGAAAGAAAGAAAAATAATAAAATAAAGTTTTTCAAATAAAAAAAAAATTATTAAAACTAAAAAAATTTTAAAGTAATTAAAAAAAAGAAAGAAGAGAGCAACCAAACCAATAAACAAATCCACCAATGATAACAAGCGCTAAAAACTATATTAAAAAAAGAAAAAAAATATGGACAGATAGAGCTGTAGGACAAATGGTAAAAGCAAAGCTCTACAGACAAAATCATACAAAAAAGCATATACATACACACTCACAAGAGAAAAAGGAAAAAAAATTATATATCTCTCTATTTATATATAAAAAGAGGAAGAGAGCAATCAACTCAATATACAAATCTACCAATGATAATAAACTCTAAATACTAAACTATGATAAACATAAAACCAGAAACAAATTAGATGCAGAAAGCAAACCCCGCGTCTACAGTTGCTCCCAAAGTCCACCGCCTCAATGTTGGGATGATTCGTTGCCTATTCAGGTATTCCATTGGTGTAGCCTACATCAAGTTGATTGTGGAGGTTTAATCTGCTGCTCCTGAGGCTGCTGGGAGAGATTTCCCTTTCTCTTCTTTGTTCACACAGCTCCTGGGGTTCAGCTTTGAATGTGGCCCCACCTCTGCATGTAGTTCGCCTGAGAGCATCTGTTCTTTGCTCAGACAGGAAGGGGTTAAAGTAGCAGCTGATTCGGGGGCTCTGCCTCACTCAGGCTGTGGGGGGGGGGCGGTATGGAATGTGGGATGAGCCTGCAGCAGCAGAGGCCAGCGTGACGTTGCACCAGCCTGAGGCGCACCGTGTGTTCTCCCCGGGGAAGTTGTCCCTGGATCACGGAACCCTGGCAGTGGTGGGCTGCACAGGCTCCTGGGAGGGGTGGTGTGGATAGTGACCTGTGCTTGCACACAGGCTTCTTGGTGGCGGCAGCAGCAGCCTTAGCGTCTCATGCCCATCTCTGGGGTCCGCACTGTTAGCCACGCTGGCACCCAGCTCTGGAGCTCGTTTAGGTGGTGCTGTTAATCCCCGCTGCTAGCGCACCAGGAAACAAAGAGGCAAGAAAAAGTCTCTTGCCTATTCGACAGCTCCAGACTTTTTCCCGGACTCCCTCCCGGCTAGCCGTGGTGCACTAACCCGTTCAGGCTGTGTTCACGCCGCCAACTCCAGTCGTCTCCCTGGGATCCCACCAAAGCCCAAGCCTCAGCTCCCAGCCCCCACCCATCCCGGCGGGTGAGCAGACAGACAAGCCTCTCAGGCTGGTTAGTGCTGGCCGGCGCCAATCCTCTGTGTGGGAATCTCTCTGCTTTGCCTTCTGCACCCCTGTTGCTGCGCTGTTCTCTGTGGCTCTGAAGCTTCCCCCCCGCCCACACCCTGTCTCCACCAGTGAAGGGGCTTCCAGTGTGTGGAAACGTTTCCTCCTTCACAGACCCCTCCCACTGGTGCAGGTCCCATCCCTATTCTTCTGTCATGTTTTCTTTTTCTCTTGCCCTACACAGGTACGTGGAGAGTTTCTTGCCTTTTGGGAAGTCTTAGGTCTTCTGCCAGCGTTCAGTAGGTGTTCTGTAGGAGTTGCTCCACATGTAGATGTATTTCTGATGTATTTGTGGGGAGGAAGTTTATCTCTACGTCTTACTCCTCCGCCATCTTGAAGGTCCTGATCATTTGGTTATCTTCTATCTTTTCTGTATTGTGAGTGTCATTTCCATAGATATCTTTGTACATATATCTTGAGTACAGTTCTGATTATTTCCTTCATCTACATTCCTTGAAATTAAATTGCTGTATTAAAATGTATTCCCCTCCTTGAATATTTTCCGTACTATTATATGAAAACCTAGCTCAACATATTTGTGGTTGAGACACTTATAAGAAAAAAATAGATCTTTTCAGAAAAGTTTAGAATTCTTGAATCCACTCGTTTAACTTTCTAGTTTTAATTTCAGTTTAACTGCATTATTAAAGTGAATAAAGATTGATTTTTTTCCAGAAGAAGAGCCAGAGAAAATTAATTTGTCTGTCTGACTCTAGGGCCAGTTCAGCCAAAATAGGAATGTGAACGCTTTCAAGTTGTCACTCTTCCTTTATCTTATTTACTGTGTTACTCTTTAAATAAATGAAGTTCAGAAGAAACTAGACTCAGAATATACCAGAAAGCAATAATATCCATATTGCTCATAATTTTAACAAATAGAATCCTTTAACCTTACTTAGAGAGATGTGAATCTCTTTCCTTAAAAGTTAAACTTTATATTTTCTCTCAAAGGATGACAGTTCCTTGTTATAAGAACCCTTTCTAAAGCAGGTGGGGTTTTTTTTGTGTTTTTTTTACGATATGTAATGCACTTGCTGCTCTGCAAAAAACACCAATCATATTGTACTTCAGAAATGTCTCACTTAAGAAGGAACAAAGACTTATAATATTTGGCATTGGTGGTCATACTCTTACCATACAACTTAGCAATCATACTCCTAGCTATTTGTCAAATTTAGTTGAAAACTTCGGTCCACACAGAAACCTACACAGAAATTAATAGCAGTTCTATTGATAATTGTCAAAACATGGAAACAAGTAAGATATTCTTAAATAGATGAATGGAAAAACAAACTATGTTGCATGCATACAATGAAATACTACTCAGTGATGAAAACAACTAAGCTATCAAGCCACCAAAAGACATAGAGGAACTATAAGTGCATGTTACTAAGTGAAAGAAGCCTATCTGTAACGGCTCCATACTGTGTCATACCAACTGTATGACATTCTGGAAAAGGCAAAACTATGGAGACAGTAGGAAGATCAGTGGTTGCCAGGGGCTTAGAGGGAGAGAGGGAGGGATGAATAGGTGGAACACAAGGGATTTTTAGTTTGGTGAAATTTTGAATATACTCTAATGGTTGATACCTGGCATTGTATATTGTGAAAATGCACAGACCTGTAAAACACAAGTATCAAGCCTTAATGTAAACTGTGGACTTTAGTTATAATAAGTGATTGATATTGCCTTGTTAATTGTAACAAATGTAACACTCCAGCAATATGTTCATCATGGGGGAAACTGTGTGCAGGGAAAGAGTGATATATGGAAACATTCAGTGCTACCTTCTCTAGTTTTCTGTAAATCTAAAACTGTTCTAAAAGTGAAGTCTGTTAATTAAAACAAAAATCAAGAGTGGCTTTTTCCTCCTATATCTATCTCTTCAGTATGGTCTAGTGACAGGTTATACCTAATTTGTTTTTGTTTTTGTTTTTTTTGGATAGAACTATTTCTTCAATTTAATATTACAAACTCTCTGACATAGGCTTTCTTAATTAGGTGATTGTATCAGTCAGTCATTTTTTTCAACGTCAAGCTCTCTCTTGGTCTTCTGGAGCCCTGTATTAAAGCCTGAAAGTGGTTATCCAAATCATTGTCTTTGTTTGCTTGTTAGTTTGGACTTATATTTCTGTGGTACAGCTGTATTACGGTTTTGTCTGAAAAATGGTAGAGAGAATGTTGAGTCTGTAAAACCTTTCATTCTAAGATGCAGCATAGTCTATATTATCTGATCTGATGTTAAAGGGAAAAATAGTGTCTATAAGTCTACATTCTAGTTTTCTTTCAAATCAAAGTATGTCCATGACCTCGCTGTTATCATCTTGCCTATAAAGTTTAAATTAATAATGTAAGGGCTTCCCTGGTGGCGCAGTGGTTGAGAGTCCGCCTGCCGATGCAGGGGACACGGGTTCGTGCCCCGGTCCGGGAAGATCCCACATGCCGTGGAGCGGCTGGGCCCGTGAGCCATGGCTGCTGGGCCTGCGCGTCCGGAGCCTGTGCTCTGCAACGGGAGAGGCCACAACAGTGAGAGGCCCGTGTACCACCAAAAAAAAAAAAAAATTAATAACGTAACAGACAATATCTTGAATTTTAGAGAAATTTCTTCCATCTAAATATTTAATTTTCTAAGCTAAATTAATCTGAAAGCAGAGTAAATGGCTCTCAAGTGGGCTACCTGTAACTTGGATATAGTTTTTTAATGTGATGGACAGAGGAAGAGAAGGAAAACTCTTAAATGTAGTTGATTTCACTTCCCTCTGTAATTCGTTACAAACACGTTCATATAAAATTGATGCCACCCTGTACACGTTATTCCATACTATGGAAATCATATTGGTAAGACTCCATGCCATTCAGTGTTTCTCTAATATTATCTATAAATGCTAACACAGGCACTGTGTTCCCTGTGTTGCACCTGCTTTTCTCGTGTCATGAAAGTTCAATTTAGATACAGCAAACTGTGTGGCCTTATTCATGCTGCAATAATTAGGGCAGCTTCTTTTCTTCCTTAGTGGATGAATCGTGCCTGAGAGTTCTGATATTCTGTCTCATGTTGATGAGCAATTTCCTTTAGAACTCCTTGAGTGGCAAGTGCGTGAAAGCTCAATAATAGGAATTTGAAACTGTCACCTTGCCTTTTCTCAGCTTGACTCAGTACCAATGTTGTGTATTTACAGAAGGAAGTCCATTTGAAGTAGGAAGCTTCTAGTTCCTTTTGTGCTTTAATGTTTCCTTTCTCTTCAGTTAGATCAGTGTTTGTCCAGAAGACCGATTTTTGTGGTATAATAGTTGAACACGCTCAAAGCTTTTGTTCATTGAGCTATCCTAAATCTTGCTTTCTTCCAATTTAATAATTAAGAAACCTTTGACTAACAACAACTACATCATAATTTGTTCAGAGAACAGTAGTTTTTGCATCAGTGTCTGCTTATTTATAGGCAGAATAAAGAAGCTAAAGTAAATTTATGTAGATTTCCTCAAGCACAATTATACACTGATAGAGCATTACTGTGTGAATAGTACCTGAACAGTAGTATGTGTGTTTCTTTAATGCAGAAGTTATCAAACATATTAATTAAGTAAATAAGTATTCAAGGTCTGTAATAACTAGATAAAAATTATTTTATGGTATTCTTATATAACATATGAAAGACAATTGTGATTATATTTTTTAAGGTTTTTGGATCATTCTCACTCTTGGATGGAATTTGGCTTTTCATCAGATGGGATTTTGAGAAAAAAATCTGTTATTTTGAACAAAAATTTTCTAGCGTAATGTTGGTAGAGAAATTCAACTCTAAACTACAATTTCATTGAGTTATTAAATTTTTCTCTTCTCTAGATCTTTAAATTTTCTTCTTGGTCCTAACTCTTTAAAAAGAATTTCTCTAAGCACAGAAATATACCTAAAAGGAAATTATAATTGGTAACTTACTTGTAAAGTATTGAGCTAGTGTCTGCATTCGCATAAATACATATATGAGTGTGTGCATATATATACACACACACATATATACACACACATATATAAATGTATATATATATATATATATAGAGAGAGAGAGAGAGAGAGAGAGAGAGAGAGAGGGAACTACTTATATTCTGTATTTATACATGTACTCAATTTGGAATGGAAAAACAGCTGACAACATTTTCTTAAAGGCAGATTATGTTCCACAACAGTGAACGATGCCATCAGATCATGGCATCCCAGACTTCTTAGCTGCAAAAATAAGATACCAACCCAAAGGCAGGAACCATGAATATTTATCATGGACAACACTAGCTAAACATTTGAAGCCCATTGGATCCAGACTTTCCCTTAGAAAATCAGTTGATTTTGACAGTTGGTAATTTGTCTTCATATGTCTTTATTTCTCGTATGAATATTTTGTTTTGTAAATTGAATGGATCCAAACACCAGCAATAAGACTCCACCCTGCCCTCAGAATGCTCATGATCTACTGTGGTGGAGGGAGCAGGACACAGACCTGCATGGTGTAGTGTGACTTGAGCTCTGCCTGAAGCTAACGTGCGAACACAGGCGGTGTTGTCTAGCCTGGAAAGGAAGTGGAGGAATCATGGGAAACTTCTTGGAGGGAGATAATCTGGCATATTGAGGCATGAGCAGGGAGGAAAATAGGAGAATACAAGGAAGAAATGTAGAAATAGGGAGTGATGAGAAATGTCAGGGAACAGTCTCTTAGGTGACCCTAAGGTAAGAGCAAGCTTAACAAATACAGACTACTGTTAGCTTTCTTAGATATCTTTTTGTTCAAAATACTACCTTTTAGAATTTTTAAAATATCTTCTCTTACGGTCATGCAGTCAAGTTATCTTTTTCCTTTCTGAGAGGTAGCACTGACTCCTATGAGCTTTGTGAAAATATATTCAGCTGAAAAACTACCTACATAATATAAGTTATATGCCTGAGTGAATTTCATCTCCTTCAGACAAAGTGTAGGTTTTTTAAACAATAAATAGCTATTAAAAAAAGAAGAAAAGTACATCATTTAACTGGCTGTCAATCTTCTATTTGGATAAAAGCAAACAAAAATTTTGCTACTTCTTTCCCTTCTGAATTCACCAGTGATTTTGTCATTTACAAGTAGCCTTAGATAATTAAGATTTATTAAACATAATACCTCTGAATAGATAGTAACTATGGAGAGTTTTAGTGTGTGAAGTATTTTAGACATTAAAGAACTGAGTGTGAGTCAACCCCCAACCTGCATCCTATCACATGTGCTCTAAGGCACAAATAAGGAGAAAAGGCCCAATTCTACTTCAAAGAGCTTTGTCCTGAAATTTAACATGTCTGTTACAGCACAAAGGAAAGTTTTTAAAGTGAAGACTAACAATGTTTAAATATTTATAGACATATTAAAAAATAGTCAGAGTACTTAGTGTCTTATGATTTTAAATGGACAGTATATATCTTCTTTGGTTGTGTGGGACCATCCTTCACTGATTTTTAAAGTGGTCATTTGCTGGTCTTCTCCAATTATGTCTCATAGTCTGTGTGATTTGTAAATGTTCACATGCTGGATGAAAGTTGATTTTTGTCCTGAACTTGACTTTGAGGTAACCACAAGGGACAGCATCTTTGGTGATGTCTTTTTTTCCTACATGACTATTTTGTTTTTGAGTTTTCAACAGTATGTATCCCTGAATGCAGCAGTGACCACTTTATAGCTTTTATTTTATTTATTTATTTTTCTACATCTTTAATAGAGTATAATTGCTTTACAATGCTGTGTTAGTTTCTGCATTGTAACAATGTGAATCAGTTATACATATACATATGTTCCCGTATCTCTTCTCTCTTGCTTCTCCCTCCCTCCCACCCTCCCAATCCCACGCCTCCAGGCGGTCATAGGAAAGTTCCCTCTATGCCTACTTTCTGGAGGGTTTTTATCATAAATGAGTGTTGAATTTTGTCGAAAGCTTTCTCTGCATGTATTCAGATGATCATATGGTTTATCTCCTTCAATTTGTTAATATGGTATATCACATTGATCGATTTGCTTATATTGAAGAATCCTTGCATTCCCAGAATAAACCCCACTTGATCATGATGTATGATCCTTTTCATGTCCTGTTGGATTCTGTTTGCTAGTATTTTGCTGAGGATTTTTTGCATCTGTGTTCATCAGTGATATTGGCCTGTGGTTTTTTTTCTTTGTGACATCCTTGTCTGGTTTTGGTATCAAGGTGATGGTGGCCTCGTAGAAGGAATTTGGGAGTGTTCCTCCCTCTGCTATATTTTGGAAGAGTTTGAGAAGGATAGGTGTTAGCTCTTCTCTAAACGTTTGATAGAATTCACCTGTGAAGCCATCTGGTCCTGGGCTTTTGTTTGTTGGAAGGTTTTTAATCACAGTTTCAATTTCAGTGCTTGTGATTGGTCTGTTCATATTTTCTATTTCTTCCTGATTCAGTCTTGGCAGGTTGTGCATTTCTAAGAATTTGTCCATTGCTTCCAGGTTGTCCATTTTATTGCATAGAGTTGCTTGTCATAATCTCTCATGATCTTTTGTATTTATTCAGTGTCAGTTGTTAATTCTCCTTTTTCATTTCTAATTCTCTTGATTTGAGTCTTCTCCCTTTTTTTGTTGATGTGTCTGGCTAACGGTTTTTCAATTTTGTTTATCTTCTCAAAGAACCAGCGTTTAGTTTTATTGATCTTTGCTATTGTTTCCTTCATTTCTTTTTCATTTATTTCTGATCTGATTTTTATGATTTCTTTCCTTCTGCTAATTTTGGGGTTTTTTTTTTCTTCTTTCTGTAATTGCTTTATCTGCACGGTTAGGTTGTTTATTTGAGATGTTTCCTGTTTCTTAAGGTAGGATTGTATTGCTATAAACTTCCCTCTTCGATTTGTGGACCAGTGTCCTGAAGTTGGCTCTCCCACCTCAGAGGCACAGCACTGACTCCTGGCCGCAGCACCAAGAGCCTTTCATCCACACGGCTCAGAATAAATGGGAGAAAAAGTAGAAAGAAAGAATTAGTAGAAGTAGAAAGAAAGAATGAAAGGAAGAAAGGAAAGAAGAAAGGAGGGAGGGAGGAAGGATGATTTTAGCGAAGGAAGAAAAGAAAGAAAGAAAGAAAGAAGGTAAAGTAAAGTAAAATAAAGATAAAATTATTAAAATAAAAAATAATTATTAAGAAAACAAAAACCAACAAAACAACAACAACAAAAAACGGACAGATAGAACCCTAGGACAAATGGTGGAAGCAAAACTATACGGACAAAATCTCACACAGAAGCATACACATACACGCTCACAAAAAGAGGAAAAGGGGAAAAAATCATAAATCTTGCTCTCAAAGTCCACCTCCTCAATTTGGGATGATTCGTTGTCTGTTCATGTAGTCCACAGTTGCAGGGTACATCAAATTGATTGTGGAGCTTTAATCTGCTGTTTCTGAGGCTGCTGGGAGAGATTTCCCTCTCGGGCTGGTGAGTGCCGGTCGGCACCGATCCTCTGTGCGGGAATCTCTCCACTTTGCCCCCTGCACCCTTGTTGCTGTGCTCTCCTACGCGGCTCTGAAGCTTCCCCCCTCCGCCACCCGCAGTCTCCGCCCGCGAAGGTGCTTCCTAGTGTGTGGAAACCTTTCCTCCTTCACAGCTCCCTCTCACTGGTGCAGGTCCCGTCCCTATCCCTTTGTCTCTGTTTATTCTTTTTTATTTTGCCCTACCCAGGCATGTGGGGGGTTTCTTGCCTTTTGGGAGGTCTGAGGTCTTTTGCCAGTGTTCAGTAGGTGTTCTGTAGGAGTTGTTCCATGTGTAGATGTATTTCTGGTGTATCTGTGGGGAGGAAGGTGATCTCCGCATCTTACTCTTCTATCATCTTCCCCTCTTCTCCCACTTTATAGCTTTTAAAATGGAAAAAAAAAAATCAAACACTGGTTTGTAAAGCACTGAGCTGAAATGAAATTCTTCAAGAGCTCGAGTATTCAATTTATCCCATATCTTCTCACAGAATTTGCCCTCATGGGCATGATGTTAAAAAAAGTAGATCTCGGTGGTTCATAATTAATGCCAGGGAACTATGATCCTGGCATGACACAAACTATATCACCAAAAGAAAAAGGTAAAGAAAAATGATGATTGCTCAGCAATGTACACCAGAGGATGAAAGGGAAAGGCATTTTAAATTAATGGCCCTAAAGCCTTGATGTTGCCCTGCCAGATTCCATCAATCTTTTCTGAGTTGTATCTTCTATGAAAAGGGGACCTCACAGTCACTTAGGGAACACCAGACAGCAATTTTTTCAAAAGAAGGTGGCTTTTAAATTTTAGTTTAGAATTTTCTCTATAGTCCATAAGCTTTTAGTGTGGAATTTGCTTAAAACAAACTCTGCTTGGCATGGACTAATATATACTACCAAATGTAAAATACATAGCTAGTGGGAAGCAGCTGCATAGCACAGGGAGATCAGCTTGGCGCTTTGTGACTACCTAGAGGGGTGGGATACGGAGGGTGGGAGGGAGATGCAAGAGGGAGGAGATATGGGAGTATATGTATATGTATAGCTGATTCACTTTGTTATAAAGCAGAAACTAACACACCATTGTAAAGCAATTCTACTCCAATAACGATGTTAAAAAAAAAAAAAACACTCTGCTGCGTGGAAAACCTTTTCCTTATAAAACGTTGTCTAGTTTTATTGTCAAAATGGTATCTGATTGCAATATCTTTAATTTCCTGGAAAAAACTTGTAGTACACTTCATTGTCCTGAGGCTTTTATAGACCTGAAATGCATTGTCTCTGTACTCACTTCCTTAAGGACCAGGAAGTTGGCCTTTGTAGCATTTGAATAGAACATTTTTCGTACTGGTAAACTGTGATCTCTCTTCTTTACATAGCATCTGTAGGGCTCTTCTCTCCACTCAATATACTATCTAATGCTTCAGTTTATGTAGCAAGCAGATGGCCAGAAGAGGATATGTAGCTGTATCAAAATAACTGTAGAACATCACTATTCAGGTACCTGGAAAGGAAGAGTAATGAGGGCTGTGATCTGATTTGAACTTTCTCCTCACTAAGCTCAGTATTGCTCCATTTTAGGTCATTTTTCTAAAGGCACAGAAGGAATAGTGCCGAGGAGAATGGGCAGGCATCAATACTTAAGAGGAAGCATAGTTCATGACTGTTCTATTTTATAAATTGTGTCTAAGTTTTGAGCTAATTATGAAAATATATACAATATTTTTTTAAAAAATTATTTCATTTATAGATGTGTGCAGTTAACAAAAGTGGCTCTGTGACATTACCTGCTTTTCAGAGAAGAGTGTTGAATACACATACATATGAATATATATATATACACACCACATATACACATATATATAACTTCATACATACATGCACATATATATGCATATATTTTGATAGTTCACATATAGAGAGACCATGATTTGCCTAAGCATTCATTGCAGTTCAGAGAGAACTCTTGGGTGAGAGTGTTCTGTTTGAGACTGATTTTATGGGATATGAAGATTTGTAACATGCAGGGTATCAATTCCAGGAAAGAATGTAAACACTTGAACTCTTAAATGTTAAAGGAGAGAAACAATATAACAGGTAGAGCTGTTTTTCTTGACAAGACCACATCTTCATTCTACCTTTATTTCATTGTGGTATGATCACAAATTTCACCTTGATTTAGCACTTGGTTTCCTTACAGGAATAACTTTTTTTTTCTTATATCGTGGGCTGAAATTATGTGTTCAGAGGACTTGGAGACAGTATAGATCAGGGAGATACCCTATTGGTTTTCTATCTGATTGAGATGCTGGAATCAATGGAATTTCCTGACACCGTTAAACAAATGAATCTGTATAAGTCCACACATGGAGTGGGTGTATGAGTAGAAGCTATTTTCTGCTCATAGAAGAAAACTGAATATTCTTGTTGAATATTCTTCTACAAGAAAGTTTAACCTTGAAAGGGAGAAATGAGAGACGGCAACCCACATATGAGGATTGCCATTTTCCCCTCAATGTTTGGCTATCACAAATACGTCTGAGCTATGAAGAGATGAGAAACGTGAAAACAGATGGCCCATCTGTTTCTGTCTATATGAATTGTAGAGCATTTGAAAGAAACGTCAATCACATTAATTGAAATCTAAGAGTACTCTACCATTCCATAAGTGTGTCCTTATAAGCAGTTGTGAATCGCTGCCATATCTTTTCCTTATTCCACTGAATTGAGAGTATTTGCTGCTTATTAGGATAATTTTGATATTTAATAACATGTCATTTATCTTTAAGTAATACAAAGCAAACAGGGATTGATATGGCAAGGAACTAGAATCATGTGACTTTTCTCAAATGATCATTATAAGTGAATAATACCAAATGAAGCACAATTATGAAGTAGCAGAACTGGGTGGAAGATCACAAATTTAGGAGGCAAAAATCCTGAGTTTAAATTATCTTAAGTTATTTTAATTTCTGTGTTACCTTCCGTTAAGTGGGAATTGAGGCA
>NW_020174149.1:1198088-1279794 GCF_003031525.2 Neophocaena asiaeorientalis asiaeorientalis | reverse complement strand
AATCTATTACAAGGAAGAAAGTCTTTCATAAATTATTTTGCATAGATTAAACCCTGATGACAACTTTTCAGTAATCCAAATCTCTCCACCATGTCCTTTAGAGATTTCTTGTTAATATCATATATAACAATAGCTAGTATTATATGTATACGTACATATTTTACATATACATACTTATTTATAATATAAATAGTGCTATGTGTAATTTTATTGGATATATGTTTTTATAATTTTATGTATGTGCCATAAAACTTCCAGGTTTTTGGGGGGAAGGGGGAGAGAACAGGCATAATGATTAACTAAGATAATTCTAACATTCGTCTATAACTACTATAAACATATAAACAATCAGAACTGTACATCAGAACCACAAGGGGAACTGGCTGAAAGACCAAGATGCCCAGACCTCACCTTTTGAAATTAATTTGGAGGGTTTGAGATAAAGCTAAGCATCATCTGTATTTTTAAAAGGACTCGCCCTGGAAATTCTCACTTGCTTTCTCTAGTTAATATTTATATACAAGAATGAAACCTCAGCATTTCTGTATTAGAAAATTACCCCCTAAAATATGTTATTATTGTAACCCGTAGGTAGAATAAATGAGACAAGATGGGTTTATTTATTTCCCTTTCTGTCCTTCTAAACTCATGCCAAGGGACTATCTTTTCCTAACTGTGTGTGAATTTTTGGTAGTTGGTCTCCATGACTTTCAGAGTCATTTTCGAATAACAGTAGTCATCTGGTCACCCACACATACAGAGTATTCTCAGTTCAGTTATTAGTATTTCCAGACCGGTATAATACTGTAAATATCTCTAAATGAGCTTCTGTCAGAGTTAAAATCTCCCCTTACCTCAGCACAGCTTTGGTGATTAAACTGCTGTTTGTTGCATATCAGAGAAGCCTGCCACCCACAGAATCCAGCATTATGGATTTTTTAGGTGTAAGTCAGCCTCAGTCCACGGTGTCCTCCAAAGCTGAGCTAGGAGACACTTACCAACCTTCTAAATGGTTAACTTGGAACGTCTTTCGTTTTACTTACATATAGTTTACAGAATAACATGTAAAATTTTCAGCTTCAGTAGTGTAAAAGGAAAGGTATAGCTAATAGATTTGGAGGGGAGAATTGAGGAGAAGCAGGTAAGGGAAAGGCATCATTATGTATAAATGTCTAAGGTTGATGATTATAAGAGGCAGAGATTTAAGAATACAGTTTAAATTTCAAAGGTAACCAATAGTGTTACTAATAAAAGAATAATAAAAATTTTTGAGGAGGCAGGAGAGAGCAGTTGATGAGTGATATAAATGGACATGTTCTTATCTTTCAGGGTGGGGAGTCATAAATAATGACTAGAATTGATAAACCAAGAAAACCGCGTATATAGAGGATTATAGAGAGAAACGTTAACAACAGAAATTTTAAAATATTCTACAAACACCCTCACCCTGAGGTGTAAGAGTGAGGCGCAATATTGTCTAATACTGACTTCACTGGAGTTAATAAAAGCATTTTAAAATAATAACATGAATTTATTATTCAATCATTTCTAAAATAAATTCATTGGGTAAGTCCTTTCTAGGTATACTGGAAATTTAATAATAAAAATTGTCAACCTTAATTTTTTTACCAGTAATAATTATCAATAAATGATGTTAGATACTTATCATGCTAGTGATATTTAGTAAGGCAATAATTAAATTGCTGGGGACCTTACATTATGTTGAAATTTACTAATATCATTATGCTTTTTTAAGCAATGTTTTGTTAAAACAGCAAGGAGGCTCTCAGTGGTCAAAAATCAGTGCATAAATTGTACCTTCCATGATGCAGAAAAATCCTGACTCCTCATTTCCTTCTTTAAGTGAATCTTCTTTGCTCCTGTCACTAATTTGTATCCTTTTTTCTTTTCTGTAAATGTGAATGCTCTCCAGTGTTCTCAGTTCTTTGCTCTCCTATTATCTGGCTATTTCTCTCCACTTTCACAGTTTTATGCACTTTGCTATTTTGCTGCTTCATGTTTTCCCTTACCTGCAAGATTGTTTAGTTTCGACAGATATTCTAAGTATCAGGATAACACAGTGTCTGGAGCATGGTGCCTACAGTGAATGGGGTGCCTAGGATGGGCGAGGTTATGAATGAACAAATGAATGAATTTATAGAAAAGAAAGATGTATAAATTGCTCTAAAAATAGAAGGACATTCTTCAAACAGGAAATGTTGTTCCATAACATTTAGTTACAACAGTAATTACTCCATAGCATTTAATTACTGATAAAGTCTCAACTGTTTCCTAATCAGGAATGGTAACCAGAAGTACTGTGCTACCTTGGGTAGTTGACTATATCCTGTTTACACCCTTAATCCATATGACGTGTGCTAGGTTTGATTTCTAAATATACACAGTTTTCTTGGACATATACCTTTTTCACATATATATTTGTTATTAAATATACATTTTAGAACTTTGCAATTCTATTGTCTTACCTACAGAGTGTTTATGTAGATCAGATAACAGATCAAGTTTTTATCAGATCAAGTATTTCCTTTTTCACTGTCAAGTAGAAATTGGGTTTTTGTTAAAGTAGCTGATCTTTCCCTAACTTCCTTCAGTTATGTTAAAAAGGGTCTATCTCTTGCTTTTATGGATCAAAGAACCCATAACCCCATCAAAATAAAAACTATTTGCTACTGATTACATTTGGTTCACAGTGACATGAAATTCATTTTCCATGAGGACTCCGTTACTGAAGCTTCATTTAGTTACCAGTAATGAAGATTCTGACTCTTAGTCACCCTCTCATTATTATAGCAATGTGTAACATTTAAAAGTGAGTGGCTTGATGTTAAATTCAATTTTATAAAACATCAAGGTACATTTACTTTGCCCTGTATAAGAAACTGATGAGTATGCAAGATGAGGTTAATGCAATGGGTAAAATAAATCAATTCCATGTCTCAACTAATAGCCTTAAAAGTTTAACAAACCACATAAAAGTTTGCTTTTAAATGGACACTTAGGCTAATTTGACAGCATGCTTGCCATTAGGCAACAATTACTGTCATTAGAATGACAATTTTTCTTTTATCCCTAATCAAATCTAGGAAAAAACAAGAGGGAGGAAGAAAGGAGGACAAACTGTTTACTTCTAACATTAAATTCTGGTGCCTGTGAGTCAAACTCATTATGTTTGTATAGCTGAAGCAACCAATAAATTTTCACAGCCAGTACTTTGCACCTGAAACCTTTTTTGTGTGTGTGTGTGTGTGTTTAACATCTTTTTTGGAGTATAATTGCTTTACAATGGTGTGCTAGTTTCTGTTGTACAACAAAGTGAATCAGCTCTACTATACATATTTCCGCATATCCCCTCCCTCTTGCGTCTCCCTCCCACCCTCCCTATCCCACCCCTCTAGGTGGTCACAAGCACCAGAGCTGATCTCCCTGTGCTATGCAGCTGCTTCCCACTAGCTATCTATTTTACGTTTGGTAGTGTATATATATCAGTGCTCTCTATGTCTTTGTCTTTATTTCTGTCCTGCCCCTACATTCTTCAGAACAATTTATTTTTTTAGATTCCATATATATGTGTTAGCATATGGTATTTGTTTTCCTCTTTCTGACTTACCTCACTCTGTATGACATCGTTTCCAATTTCTCCAGGCAGTGTTAATTGTTCCAATCTCTGTGTTAAAATAGCCCATTATTCAACTCTTGGTTGCAATCCCTCACATTTTTTTGTGGGAATTATGTATTTACTTGTCAGATTCTTTTCCGAATTGTCAGTCAGCTTTCAGAGGTCAGGAAATTGTGTTTCACTCATGTTTCCCCCCAGGCTCCAACATACTTCCTGCCTGACGTAGCATCCGCGCTTAATAGAGTATGATTGAAAGAATATCCCCTACTCATTATCATTTTTTCGTAAAGACACATTTAACCAGAAAATATAACATTCTTTTGAAGAATAGAAGAGGGTTCTTATCCAAGAGGATACTTTTAGATCAACATTTAATCATCTTTGGAACTCATTGTCACTTCAACAAATATTTTGTTAGAACTGATAATGTCAACAATATTTGGAGACTGCTGAGGCTGATAAAAAAAAAAATCAGAACTCTAAGCCTTCTGTAATTCTCCTTCCTAGTAGTATACCTGACTCTAAATCGAAAGGGGAAGATGTGTTGGTGAAAGGTGACATATTTGAGTCAATATAGTATTATGAGTGATAATTAGACCTGCAGATTGAATTTCTACAGACTTCTAGGCTAACCAGGCCTTATTATGGGATATTAAACTGTGTTACTATACTTACCTCATAATTTTTAAGAGGTAAATTCTCATATATTCCAAAGCCAATGCCTGGCATATAGATATCCCCCAGAGATTAATGAAATTATTGATTGACTATGGAAGTAACTATTGGTATTTTTTTTTTTTTAACTTTTGTATTTTAATGCTTTTCTCCTGAAGAAAATTCAGCCACTCTTTACTGCCACAATAGTTGCTTCTCACATATGTCACTTTCAAGCATTCATTGAAATAATGCAGAGGGGTTTTCTGTATATATTGTAATCCATCATGTCCTTTAAGCAATGTAAGTTTATCTTTAGGGAGGGACCCTGTATCCTTGTGAACACAGTTTAGTGCCTGATAGATAACGCCGGGTCAGCTCACTTCAGAGCTCATAAGTTCTGAAGTAATAGGAAATATTTTGATTTGAAATAATAGGAATCAAAAGCCACAAGAAATATGTTCAGAGAAAACAGGTCAATTATGGTATATTTAGTATATCTTTTTTTAAACCTGCAGGTTGATATGTTTCCATCGAAACCCAGCATGCATCAGTAAAACCTACAAACCTATTTAATTGTGCTTTTTAATTTCCTAACAGGCAATGTTCCCTTCTAGAGCACTTTAAAATGGATTTTTTTTTTCTTTTGTAAGAAAAATGTTATTGACTCAAAGATACAAAATAAATGCAGAGATGCTGTCAACGGGAGACTTCAAAGTTAATAATTTTGGCAGACGTTCATGCTATTGTGACCTACTCTCTTGATCTTGGGAGAAAATGTGTATTTTATTGACTATTCATGATGCCATGATAAAATTCAGTGTTACTTCTAGGATCCAGCTTTGGTTTGTAATTGACTAAATGATCAGTGGTTTCCCTTTTCATCTAGCCTTTGCTTATCTGAAGAAAAGAAGTACAGATAGTGCATATAAGACTTTGTGCAATGCTTAGTCTTTGTATTAAACAGGACTCATAAGATGCCATTATGACATTGACACAACTATCCTTTTGTTCCCCACAAACTATCCTTTTGTTCTCCTGTTCCTGTAAGAAAACAGTGCCAAATTCATGACTTTTCTGAACTTTCTTAGAAATTATAAAGCCCTGGATTTACTTTAGGTCACAATCATAGTACACTTCTGAAGTATGAGTATCTAATTTCTGACCATAATCCAAAGGCAAATGATTAATATCAGAGTGTCTCCCCTCCTGACATGGGGCTTCCTGCAGTGGGAGTGGGTGCCTGGTCCTTGGCTCTCCTTGAGCTCTTCCCTACCTGCTAAGAGTCCTTACAGACCCTTCCAGTTTGGAATGCAGGGGTTCAGGGCTGTTTCTTAGTTGACCTCTCTGGGTGTGTAAAAATATTAAAAATACTAATCACAAGTAAATAATAATACATGTTTTCTACATATGGAAATATGTATCATATATATATAAAGTATTTTATAATATTTAACATACTCAAGCTGATTCTTTCCCTCATGTGTGCTACCATAGAATTGTAAGAGCCTCCTGTGAAGTGCCCTTCCAGCTGCAGCTCCCAAACTGGCACTGGTGCCCGTTTTTGTTTGTTTTTGTTACTGAGTAGAGTTCCCTGTGCTATACAGTAGGTCCTTGGTGGTATCTATTCTATATAAAGTAGTGTATATGTGTCAATCCCAAACTCCTAATTTATCCCTTCATCCACTTTCCTCTTTGGAAACCATAAGTTTATTTTCTATGTCTGTGGATCTATCTTTGTTGTGTAATAAATAAGTTCATTTGTATCTTTTTTTTTAACATCTTTATTGGAGTATAATTGCTTTACAATGGTGTGTTAGTTTCTGCTTTATAACAAAGTGAATCAGTTATACATATACATATATCCCCATATCTCCTCCCTCTTGCTTCCCCCTCCCTCCCACCCTCCCTACCCCACCCCTCTAGGTGGTCACAAAGCACCAAGCTGATCTCCCTGTGCCATGCGGCTGCTTCCCACTAGCTATCTATTTTACGTTTGGTAGTGTATATATGTCCATGCCACTCTCTCACTTTGTCCCAGCTTACCCTTCCCCCTCCCCGTGTCCTCAAGTCCATTCTCTAGTAGGTCTGCGTCTTTATTCCCGTCCTGTCCCTAGGCTCTTCATGACCATTTTTTTAGTTCATTTGTATCGTATTTTTTTTAGATTCCACATATAAGCAATATCACATATTTGTCTTTCTCTGTCTGGCTGGGGCTCTTTGTTTACAGGCTATCCTCCACCAGCCCACAGTTTTCTCTGCTCCATTAAACTCAGGCTGTGGCTGTGAAATCCTCTTGTACCTTTCACGTCATCCTCTTGGTCAGGACTAAAAAAGTTTTGAGGTTGCGTTTCTTTCCTGCAGCGTTCACGTTTGGACCACAGGAAATACACAGGCATCCATTTACCCACCTTAAAAGGGAATTTACTCCCAGACACAGCACTACCCACTTTGGCTCCCCTGCCAGAGTAACTCACTGCCATCATTCCTACTACCCAGGTGTCATGGGCGGGAACTTGACAGATCACTGAGTCCTCCAAACTCTAGGAGAACTACCTCAAACTCTTCAAGTGGCCCTCTTAAAGTCCCTCTTGCTAAGCTTTAGGTGAAAGAAGTAACACTCTAGCATGCCTTGAGGGGGGATGGGACTTGCAGCTCTTTCTCCAATAATCTGTCTTATAAAACTCTCCCTACCCTCCTTCAGATTCTAGATCTGTGGTTCTCAACCCTGGGGGTTGAGCACCACTGCTCAGTCCTTTGTCACTTCAAGTGTCACCTGAACCAACTGCATCCATATTACTGGGAGATTGTTAGAAGTGACACAGCTCAGGCCCCTACGGAATCAAATTCCACATGTAACAGTATACCCAAGTGATGCATTTCCACCTCGATATTTGAGAAGTGTGCTCTGCTCTCTTAGACTAGTGGTGCTCAAACTTTAGTGGATATCCTAATCAACTGGAGAGCTTGTTAAAACACAGAATGCTAGGTCCCACCTCCAGAGCTTCTTATTCAATAGATCTGGGATGGTCCTGAGAATTTGCACTTCTAGCCAAGTTCCCAGATGATGCTGATGTTTCTAGTCCAGGAATCGCACTTTGAGAACCACTGTGTTTATACCTACACTGTCTGATACTACAGCCATAGTCACGTGGTGTTATCAAGCACTTGAATTGTGCACTGAGATGTGCTCTAAATATAGAATACACACCTGATTTCAGATTTAGTATTTAAAAATGCAACATATCACATGTATTATTTTTATGTTGATTACATGTTGAAATGCTATTATTTAACGAGTTAAATAAAATATATTGTTAAATTATTTTCACCATTTTTATGTTTACTATTTTTGGTGTGACTACTGGAAACTTTCAAATTACATATATGGCTCAGCTTGTATTTCTATTGACCGGCGCTCTTTATTTTGATCTCCCTCTGGCTAAGGGGTTTCTGAGGGATTTCTGAAACTGATTCTTTGTCACCTCGATTGCACATTTATTATTTGGTGGTGCCTCTTCCTTTGGTATGCCATATCTAACAAATCTTGACACCTCAGGGAAAATTACAGTTTTAACATTTTGGGTTCCACATACAATAGCTTGTTTGATTCTCATAAAAATCCTACGAACAGGCTATTATTCTCTGCTTTTTTTCAAATGAGAAACCTGAGAAATAACTTACTGAAGTTCCTCTACCAGCAAGTGAAATCCAAGGATAGGTTTGTCTGACTTTCAAGCCCATACTTTTCCACTTTACTGTGCAGCCTCCACTCTGGGACAGCAATTTGTGAAAATCTGTTCTTATGAATTATTTGGGAACTATCTGCTCAACTTTGTACAAGTTGAAATCTGTAGGAGTTTTACATAAGAGTAAATATTGTCCTGTTTTTTGAATAAGGCAATCATTTCTTCTTAATGAAGCAGTGTAATTCTTCATGTTGCAAACGTCAGTACTTTTAAATGCATTGTCACACTTTAATTGCTTTTTGCTGATAGGCCAATTCAGTTCTGGTGTTAGACTCGGACACCATTAGCTATGTTGTATCATTGTTTTTTGTAGTTAACATTTGATTATAACACATTCATTCTATACAACTGGACTCTACCTTTGGCAATTTCTTCTATATTTGTGCCAGACTTCTGAGAAGCCCTTCTTCTCTCTGACTTCATGAATGGTCCAAACAAATGTAATGATGCAAAGCGATAGGTTGTATCGATGGAAAAAATCCTTGACTATTACATTCCAAGTTAGCTCTCTGGAGCTAAATGACTCAAGCCATTTGATGTACCTCTGTGTGATGTTTTCTATAATAAGTAGACAGTATCTTTCTCCTCTAAATTCCTATAACCTTTCTTTAATTCTTCTAATTACATCACTTAAAACACTTTATTGAAATTGTCTATTGCATGTTCATCTCTCTGATTAGAAGATGATTCTCTTGAGGAGAGGGATTAAATATATATATATACATATTAAATATATATACATTATATATATGAACATGTATGCATGCAGTGAATGGTCTTCCTTGAACTTAACCCAATGTTGAAATGGTTTTTAAATCTATAAGAGAAATCCTTTACCTTCATTCATAGTTTTAACTTGACTGTCAAGATGAGCACCAAGAGTTACAGTTTTATAATGTTTAACTTTTCATTTGGGGGATGTCAGAATATCTCTATTTTTAAAGTTCTGTATTCTGTAGTAGTGGTTTATAGGTATATGGGTGAATGGGCTAACATTTTTCAAAAAATATTGAAAATCAGATTTTTATATTGCTGTGCAAAACCACTAAACATTTGTGTTTGTTTAACGAAAAAAAATACACAGTCTCACTCATTTTCTGAAGGTTATTTTTAAAGAATGTAACCTAAAATAAAAAAAACAATTTTTGAAAATATAAATTTATTTATTTAACATCTTTATCGGAGTATAATTGCTTTACAATGTTGTGTTAGTTTCTGCTGTATAACAAAGTGAATCAGCTGTATATATACATATATCCCCATATCTCCTCCCTCTTGCATCTCCCTCCCACCATCCCTATCCCACCCCTCTAGGTGGTCACAGAGCACTGAGCTGATCTCCTTGTGCTATGCGGCTGCTTCCCACTAGCTATCTATTTTATATTTGGTAGGATATACACGTCAATGCCACTCACACTTCATCCCAGCTTACCCTTCCGCCTCCCCATGTCCTCAAGACCATTCTCTACGTCTGCATCTTTATTCCTATCCTGCCCCTATGTTCTTCAGAACCATTTTTTTTTAATTTCCATATATATGTGTTAGCATATGGTATTTGTTTTTCTCTTTCTGACTTACTTCACTCTGTATGACAGACTCTAGGTCCATACACCTCACTACAAATAACTCAATTTCATTTCTTTTTATGGCTGAGTAATATTCCATTGTATACATGTGCCACATCTTCTTTATCCATTCATCTGTCGATGGACACTTAGGTTGCTTCCATGTCCTGGCTATTGTAAATAGTGCTGCAATGAACATTGTGGTACATGACTCTTCTTGAATTATGATTTATTTAAAAATTTAATACACTACTCTCATCATGCTCTGTCTTCCATGAACTCTACTTGGCACTGGTCCATGGACTAGGAGAGGGCAGCTTCTGTGAGATGCGCGCCATAGTGTAGACGTGTGAATGGTGGTGAGAGGAATCTAGTGACGCCCCCTTGTTTGCACGGCCTTCTGTACACAACACACAGCAGAAGCTCCTCTGTGATCGGTTCATGTGTCTGAGTTAGTTAACCTTGCATCTTTGGCTTAGTAGGACTGTCATTACAGAAAAAGTAAGTAGCACAAAAATTTATGCTCTAAAAATGTTATGTCCTGTTTTAATGGGAAGATGTGAATCAACATGCCTTATATATAGGGAAAGGATCAGAAATACTAGAAGATTGTAACAGGCACGGGAACCACAGACCCTTTGGCATTATAAAAACATTCTGTGCACACCATGGGTGATTTACTGATTCTTACTTGTTGACAAACTGATTGCATACATGCCAAATGAGTTGGAAGCAGAAGTAAATTCAGATGTAAACAAAACCATTATGGAAGATACATTTTCTTCTAACAGGAACCAATAAACTCAAGTATTCTTTCAACATAATGCATCCTGTGCCTCAAATATCCCCACGTAACTGGAAATATATTTTCCAATAATTTATTTCTTTGGACGGGTCCTCCATTTATAAAATGCTAACAGGGCATATGCAAGTTCTGGCAAACAAAGACTCTGATAGTCATAAAATACATTAATGTAATATTAAAGCAATTGAGCCAAGACAGACTGCCAAATTGTTTAAATTCCTTCTCCCTTTTCCTAGTCCCGATTCCAACAGTAACTATTTTCCAACATCCTCATTTATTTCTTCTCATATCTCCAATCTCTTTAAAGAAATGAGGAGCTAATGACAACTAATGATTTGTGATTCACCTTATTTTTAGTAATTGTGGCATTTCCTTCCTGCCCCACAGCACAAATAACCTGTTTTTAGAAAATAATACCAGTCTATTTTCTTGCTTTTGCTGTGTTTACCTTCTTATCCGAAGGAATAAAACCAAATTCCTGCCCAAAGTGCTTAATGCTTACTGCCTACACAAATGATGAGCATTTCACTCTACCTAATATACTTAAGAACCATGCATCCAGTAGAAAGAAACTCCAAGGATCCCAGTACATAAACAAATTCCAGTCCTCTTCCACCTTGCCCTGCTCTGTAGCTTGCTTTATTCCCTGTTGCTGACATCTTACACCCTATAATACTTTTCTTTGTTTGCTCCCTACTCTTTGTTTCCCTTTTACTTGATGTATCTCCTGTGTCATTCATCTCTGACTCACCTTATACACCAACCTGCATTTGCCCTCATCACAGTCTACTTCTGGAGCTTGATATCTATCTTTTCTTCTACCCGCAAAGCTAGTTCTAGACCTTGAGACACTATGTCAGTCCTATTTCATCCTACAAAAGAAAAGTGGGCTCAAAACTAAACAAAGATGAACTACTTACTAAATAGTTAAACTTTTTTTTAGTGGTACCTTATTTCCAAATAAATCATTTTTTAAAATAATGGTGATAATTCCTTAACTTGAAACAATTTGAGTCATTCCTTTTCTTGGAGTCTGTTATGCTAAATCCTCTATCAAATAGCTCTATGTAGCACAGCTTGGGGTTTTTTTTTTCCATGCTTTTCCATAAGATTGGTTATTTACATGACCCTCAAATGTTTGACTGTTTCACTTGTATGTCATTTTCTTCCTTACAATAAACGTCTGTAACTCTTTCAAAGCATCCTTCAGCTCAAGCGCCTTCAGTAATCAATCAAGCATATCCTTATGACAGCAGCCATGTGGCCTCACCTATTTCAGAGTGCACATGCAGGAGCTTGATTTGTATAGAATTTATATTATTACATTGTTCTAAGGAGAATTTTCAAGTGTAAGGTTTATCTCCCCAACTGGACTCCAAGCACAAGAAAGAAATCAACTGTGTCCATATATCTTTGTGTTGCTTGAAAACCTAACATATTTCTGATAGGAACATAATAAACATCAACAGCCTGGCTTTGTAAGGAATCAGTCTCCCTTTTCATACTTCAGGTTTATTATGAGAACACATTTCTTATTAGTGTATCAAACAAAACTTGTCTGTAGCCTAAAGAGTAAGAACACACTAAAAGCTTTTTACCACCCATAAAAAGAAAAAGAGAAAATCTCTCTATATCATGAGAGTATGGATTCAAATGACAAACAAATGAGATGGGGAATGAAAATAAAATATCACCAGAGAGAGATCAAAGCTTTATTTGTTCTTTTGAAAATGTGGAGATTTGGATGTTCAGAGTTATTGCCTGAATTGTTTGTCAACAAGAGAGATTTGCTGCTCTCTTTTGCATCGAATGATACTTGACATGGGAGCATATATTTTAAATACCATTGTCAAATAGGCAGTGAACATTATGCATTCACTGATGTGTGTATAGCATAAATGCTTAATTATAACAATAGTTATTGCAAAACTTTATATAATACGAGAAGGCGTAGAGATCAAACAAGGGGAGTAGAGAGTCCACAGCTAATATTTAAGAGGAATTATGTCAATTATAGGGAATTATTTTATTACCATTTCCAGTATTCTTGAAAAATAGCAATAACAAGTTGTTGTGGATCTTGATATAGAAACTTTAGACAGATTGATTGATTGATTGATTGATTAAATCCTCTTAAATATGTGATTTTTGCAACCACAGAAAATAGGAATGACACAAAGAAGAATATCTCTGTAGGAAGAAGGAAAGTTGATATAAGAACACAACTAAAGGAACTTAGGGAAGAGAGAGAAGAGACACTTTAACACTGATTCACACTACAAGGATTAATGTTGCTTTATCTCTATATACGCATGAATAGACCTTCCATTAAATCAGTGATTTCCAACTCTAATTGTACCTTAAAGCATCCTGGGGAACTTTCACAAAATACTGATACCTAGGTCAGGTCCGACCCTCAGAGATTCT
This sequence comes from Neophocaena asiaeorientalis asiaeorientalis, assembly GCF_003031525.2. Classification (NCBI taxonomy): domain Eukaryota; kingdom Metazoa; phylum Chordata; class Mammalia; order Artiodactyla; family Phocoenidae; genus Neophocaena; species Neophocaena asiaeorientalis. Next base: position 1,266,957 of record NW_020174149.1, on the reverse strand, counting down.
GATTCAACTATAAGTTTCCCAGGTATGACTGTGTCTTCATTGTAGCCAACCATTGCAATAGGTAATTTTAAAGGAAACTTTACTTTGTTCATATCAAGAGTGAGTACACCTCAACCTACATTGCCCATGAATAAGATGACTAACCATTGGACCCATCTTGGCCTCTTTGCATTAGTGCCTCTTCATCAGGGACACAGAAAACCTGTGAAAATCATTCCCAACCTAAACTTTGATTTCTCTCAGGGGATCGTTTGAGCCATAGCTCTGGTTGCTCCACCCAAAGGCCACCATATGTTCAGGCTTGGAGTAGCCATGCAAGAATGATAAAGCATGCAATTTGTCCTCTCCTCTGATGTTCTTAGAATATGTCTGTAGCTGTAGTCAGATGCTTCCAGTGACCATTTGCCTGGTGATATCTATAGATAACCTATAACTTTGCTCTTTTGTGGGGAGAAATCAAAGCAGCATTGATATGAGCCACCTGAAAATTAAAAAAAACAAAACAAAATATTAATTAGTGCTTGCTTTGAAAGCACATATACTAAAATTGGAACAGTACAGAGAGAAAAGACTAGTGTGGCCCCTGTACAAGGATGATATGCAAATTTGTGAAGCGTTCCCTATTTTTATCAACAGATGATTGGCTTAAGAAGACGTGGTATACATATACAATGGACTATTACTCAGCCATAGAAAAGAATGGAATATTGCCACTTGCAGCAACACGGATAGACCTAGAGAGTATCATATTTAGTGATGTAAGTCAGACAAAGACAAATATTATATGATATCACTTATATGTGGGATCTCAAAAATAATACAAATGAATCTATATACAAAACAGAAACACACAAACATAGAAAACAAACTTGTGGTTACCAAAGGGGAAAGGGAGGGGAGGGGTAAATGAGGAGTATGGGATTAACAAAGTACTATACATAAAATAGCTAAGCAAAAACGACTTACTGTGTAGCATGGGGAACTGTATTAAATATCATATAATAACCTCTAATGGAAAAGAATCTGAAAAAAAAATAACTGAATAGCTTTGTTATATACCTGAAACTAACATAATATTGTAAATCAACCCTACTTCAATTTTAAAAAACCCCACTAATTAATGAACTAGCATCGTGAATATATGCAGCCTAGAGCCCTAGTCAAGACAATCACTGGAAAACCTAAAACTGGTCATGTGACCCAGGAGTCGGTCAAGAGTGCTATATATCAGGGCTTTTTGCTTCAGTATTCCACACTGGCAGGTTCACGTATGATATGGCCACAATCCACGAGTCACATTCCATGAGGGCCTCTCATTCAGTAGCCTGAAACACAGAGCTAAACATAGAGAATTCTTTAGATAATGTTTCCAAAGTGAGAGGGAAAAAATGAGAATACTGACATTTTTCTCTCTTTACCTTTATTTCCGTCTTCTGCCTCACTCTCCCACAATCCTCAGGGATCATAAAGCTTTGGTTATTCTTTTACTTCCTCTGTGTCAGCTCCTCCTTCTTTCTCTTCCAGTTTCAGGGTTAAACTTGAGGATGGACAGTATGGGAAAAAAGTCCATCATAAAATCTAGCCATTGATGTTGTAAGTGGTGCAAAAGAGTCCTTAATTTCTTTTTCTCTTCCAAAAGTTTGGTTTTAAGCAGAATATATTGCTTAAAAATTATATTTTGAATATTAGTGGTTAAATAATAACTCTCTTTTCCCCTCTCTTTACAATGCTTTGTAATAGCCCTAATTCTCTCTCTGTCACCTGTCTTTTCTTAGACTTTGGACTTATTTAAGGTCCCATCAAGGTTTAAACAATCTACAATTCTATATTACTTCCCTATGCTCTCTTAGCAAATTGACACAATTTTGGTGACTTAAAACAACACGCAATTATTATTTCTTAGTTCTGTAGATCCCAAATCAGGGTGAGCTCAACTGGGTGCTCTGCTCAGGGTTTCACAAAGTGTCAGCACTACTGGACCCTTACCTAGAGGCTCTGGGAAAGAATCTGCTTCCAAGCTGATTCAAGTCGGTGGCAGAATCCAGTTCCTTGTGGTTGTATGACTTAAGCCTCTGTTCTTGCAGCCTGTTGGTCAGGAACTGCTCTCAGCATCTAAAGGCCGCTCTCAGGTCCTTATATTGTGGCCCCATCTGTCTCAGTAATCGATAAATTCTCTAACTCTGTCTTCTGCTACCAGTCAGAGAAAACCTGTCTTGTAATGGCACATGGGATTGTTTCAGACTCAGGTGGGTAATCTCCTTTTTCATTAACTCAAAGTCATCTGATTAGTAACTTTAATTACGCCTCCAAATTCCCTTTTGCCACATAAGGTAACATAATCAAATGTGCGGTATCTCATCATATTCACAGTCCCAGGGATTAGGGAACAGAATCTTGGTGGGTCATTTTTAGAATTCTGCCCAAAACAGTTCCTTATTTTAAATCAGAAAACTGAACCGTGGGACTTGTATAACTCTATTGTTTACAGTAGCCTTAAGAGCTTCTCAGAGTTCATAGAAGCTGTGATAAGATTATTCCAGGGATGAAATAATATTTATACTTTTTAAACTTCTATTGTGAGAACAATGATAATTTTTTTTGTTGGTGTTGTTGTAGAGGCCACATGATTTATTAAAAGAAGATGGCACAACATAAAGAGATGTCTGAACTACAGGCATACCTTGGAGATATTGTAGATTTGGTTCCAGACCGCCACAGTGAAGAGAGTCACATGAATTTCTGGTTTCCTAGTGCCTATAAAAGTTACTTTTACACTATACTGTAATCTGTGAAGTGTGCAACAGCATTCTGTCTTAAAAGAAACAATGGACAAACCTTAATTAGAAAATACTTTATTGTTAAAAAAATACCATAATCTGAGCCTCCAGTTGGTCATAGTATTTTTGCAATAGTAACATCCAAAAATTGATCATAGATCACTCTAACAAATATAATAATAATGAAAAATTTTGAAATGTTACCAGAATTACCAAAACATGATACAAAGACATGAAGTAAGCAAATGCTGTTGGAAAAAATGGTGCAGATGGACTTGCTTGATGCAGGGTTGCCACAAACCTTCCGTTTGTAAAAATCACAATATCTGCAAAGTGCAGTAAGGCAAAGCATAATAAAACAAGGTATGCCCGTAAAATTTAGTTTATAAATATTTAGCTTTTTGGTATTCTTTACACATGTGCTCTTTTTCATTATGAAATCCGGTGTTTAATTCTGATGCCTTCAAATTATAGAAAACATATTGCCTTCATTTTTACTAAATATTATTATTACCATTAGCAAGAAGGTATGAAAGAAGTAACACTACTTTCTTTGCATACGGTTGTTATTTCATTATTCTACAAATCACTTGAATCACCTTCTCCTAAGAATGTTGAAATTCAGAAAATATGAGGCAGATTATGTTAGCCTTACCAAATCCTTGATGATCAGAGTAGTATTTTGCAAAACGAGGATGAGACTAGGTTGATACTTGACAACATAAAAAGTTAAGTGAAAGAAAAATAAAAGATTAAATTCAGAACGAGTAAAATGAAGTATTACCTTTTTATCAGCTACTTGGCCTGCATAATTTAATGAACAAGAAAAGTCAGTGATTCAAGAAGAGTTGTTACTACTTGCATTAAAGATATGGTAGAATTGCTGTCCTCTCCCAAGTATTCCTCCAAGCTTTTTGTTCAACTCCCCCCAAAAAGTGCCAACAAGGCCATCAGAAATAAGCATCTGCTCATTTCAAACATGTAAAACTCATTTACATGCTAGGATATCTATGTAATACATAGATGGAGGTATAGGGTCTCATTAGTGGGTTTTGAGAAAAGCAATACCATTATTGGAGCAAGGCTTCGTTTCATTCATTTACAAAACGTTTACTTGATTTTATTCTTATATAGCTAATTAGTGTTTGTTCTGGGCAGTGGTGAAAAATAGAAAGTTTGAAAGGAAACAAGTGATCATCCAGGCTCACAAAAGCTTTCACTGTCAATATAATATTAGATGTGTTTGTTCCAGCTTTCTTTCTAAGATTTTTCATAGTTTTGGTCATATATGTATACTGATTTATTCACTTACTATTACAATTTCTTCATAAAATCAGTTTTGTCTCATTGATTCATCTTACATAAATTTCATCATCAATAATATTATCTTACACTTGATTTTCACTGTGCTTGACTTAATGTCTTTAAATTTGAGTGATTTAATCCTTTCATCATATGCTAACTCTTCCCCCATTAATTTCTTTTATTCAACTGATTTCTGCCTAATGCACTCAGTTATAGAAAATTTTGAAATAAAATTCATTAGCAGTATTATTATAAGTATTTTTCCCTGTTTCTATAGCAGCTCTTTATAACCGTTAAGCATGCAGAAATGATAGTGATGCATTTATGTATTTTTGACACATTACAACATGTAACTGAAATTGTTTTTTTAAGCTATTTCATGACATTTACCATTAATTTTACTCTAGATATCTAATTCCAAAAATTGAACAGTTCTTAGAGAAAATTTAGGATATTGGTTTAGCCAAAGTCATCAAAAACCTAGTAAATTATAAAAGGCCTAAAAGCTCATAAACCTCTGTTTCCCCATCCAAAGTTACTGTTTCTAAATATTTATTTTCTTGATGAAACAGAATTTGAAATAGAATTGCAATGTAAACCAATCATGAGTAACAAGAGTGGGGAAAAAGTAGCAGTCATACTGCTGTTACAAGGTGGCCTGCTCTGCAAGGGTGTGTCTCCAAAGATTGCTAGCAGAGGCTCCAAAATCTTTAAAAATAAATTAATGTTTTTAACCAAAGTATCTGGAAGAGATGTGGAAATGAGTATTTTACCACTTTGCACACAGCCACGCTTTGTAAAAACTATTCAAATTTTGGCCCCAAATTTTCCTTCATCTTGGCTGCTGCTGAATTTTCTCTGTCTTTTAAAAATATGTCTCCCTACTTTCCCAGACTTTCTAGGTTATTTTCTGTTTCCAGAAGTATCATCATGTCCCTTCTCATAGGAATCCATCTCTCCCTTCTCTGTCCTACTTCATTCTCTAATTTTGATTCTAATCAGCTCAACAAAAGCCTGATTGGACAAAGAAGAAAAGAGCCTTCCTCCTTATAGGCAGTGGATCTGACTGTGCACATCTGCTCTTAGGTGCAGTGAAATGAGGTTCCCTCACACCCTGTCTCTTCCTCTGCACACACACACACAGACACACACACACAGACACACACACACACAACTAAACTCTCTCAGTAGCACTCAGACAGTATAGATGCAATACCCCCATCTCTGGCACATACACACAGACATGCCTAAGTTTGTGATGGATGAGGACAGTGGCTATAGAAAGTAGAGCACAGATTCAGATATATCTTGGGGTCTACATACCCTGGAGAGGGCACCAAGTCTCATTCCTCATCTTGATCCTTGAGTCAGCTCTGTTTGTGATACAGGGATGGTCTTGTGGAATTATACTGGAAAAACTTCACTGGGCCCCCAAATTGCTATGGGAGAGTCTAAAACTGTACCTGCCCTGAGCTCTAAGAAAATAAATAGGTTTTCTATCTCCCTTGCTTACATTTGGTATTTTCGGAGTTGTCTTATGGCTCTGTAAATATCAAAGTACCACATGAGGGATTAAAGGGATACTCGTATTAGTTCCAGTTCACTGGTATAAGAATTTATTCATTCATTAACTCAGCAAATACTTATTGAGTTCCTGTTATTTTCCAGGCACTCTATTAATTTCTGGAAATACTGCAACAAACTAAATACATGAAACTGTCTACTCTCAGTGACCATACATTACAGTATGGAGAAACAAACAATAAGCAAACTACTTGTTAGGTGGTATACTAGTCTCAGCAAATGCTGTTAAAGTCCATAACAAAGAATGAAATAATGCCATTTGCAGCATCATAGATAGACCTAGATATAATCATACTAAGTGAAGTAAGCCAGACAGATAAAGACAGATACCACGTGATATCGCTTATATGTGGAATCTAAAAAAGAATGATGCAAATGAACTTATTAACAAAATAGAAACAGACCCACAGACATAGAAAACAAACTTATGGTTACCAAATGGAAAAGAGGGGGGATAAATGAGGAGTTTGGGATTAATATATACACACTACTATATATAAAATAGATAACCACCAAGCATCTACTGTATAGCACAGGACACTATACTCAATATAAAGGAAAAGAACCTGACAAAAAATAGATATATATGTATGTATAATTGAATCACTTTACTGTACACCTGAAACTAACACAATATTGTAAATCAACTATACTTCAATAAAATAAATTTTATAAAAACTAACTGGGCTTCCCTGTACCAAAAAAAAAAAAAAAAAAAAAAATCCAAAAGCTGGCTCAATTTCTTAGTAAGACCCAAGGCTTACATAATGCCAATAGTAATAGCTGACAATAGTATAGCTTCTACCTCATAAAGGCACTGCTCCGTATATTTTACACATATAAACTGATTTAATCTTCATGGTCACCCTAAACAGAAGATATTATGATCATTCACATTTTATAGCTAGAAGAACTGCAGTAACACAGAGATTAATTAATTTACCTCCAAATTTTGCCAGGATAAAGGCAAAGCCAAGATTTAAACCCAAGAAGTCTATTTCCAGAAAACATTCCTGAAAGCATCTTGATATTGAGGGCAGCATACTCCAAACTGTTGTGACATGCTGTAAATATACCACATTGGAGAGTGAAGTCCATATGTCTGGTTTATCTTAAAGCTAGCATTTCCAAAGGTCATTCATACACCTGTTACAGTTCATGGAAAAATCTTCATGGCAAAAAGAGAAAGTTAATGACAATTCATAATTGTTTCATAAAGCTAATTTAGATAATAAATGAATCTCTTAGGATCAAGAATCCTTTGGGAGTTAGATATAAAAAACTATTATTTTAATTTATTTTATTGAAGTATAGTTGATTTACAATGTTGTGTTAATTTCTGCTATACAGCAAGTGATTCCGTTATACATATATATACATTCATTTCATATTCTTGTCCATCATGGTTTATCACAGGATATTGAATATAGTTCCCTGTGCTGTACAGTAGGACCTTATTGTTTATCCGTTCTTTTTTGTTAATTTTTATTGGAGTATAGTTGCTTAGCAATGTTGTGTTAGTTTCTAATGTATAGCAAAGTGAATCAGCTATACGTATACATACATCCTCTCTTTTTTGGATTTCCTTCCCATTTAGGTCACCACAGAGCACTGAGTAGAGTTCCCTGAGCTATAGAGTAGGTTCTCATTAGTTATCTATTTTATACATAGTATCAGTAGTGTATATATGTCGATCCCAGTCTTCAAATTCATCCCACCCTCCTGTCCCCCCTTGGTGTCCATTCGTTTGTTCTCTACATCTGTGTCTCTATTTCTGCTTTGCAAAAAAGATCATCTGTACCATTTTTCTAGATTCCACATATACACATTAATATATGATATTTGTTTTCCTTTTTCTGATTTACTTCACTCTACCAGAGAAAACCATAATTCAAAAAGAGTCATGTACCACAATATTTATTGCAGCGCTATTTACAATAGCCAGGACATGGAAGCAACCTAAATGTCCATCAGCAGAGGAATGGATAAAGAAGATGCAGCACATATATACAATGGAATATTACTCAGCCATAAAAAGGAATGAAATGGGGTCATTTGTAGAGATGTGGATGGACCTAGATATAAAGGAAACTTCTTAAAAATCCGCTTTGGGAAATATTGGCCTTGTACACCATTGGTATTCAGTTTTGTTTTCTTAAATAATAGAAATATTTATTTAATAAAAATCTTAAGCAGAAGCCCTATATGTAAAATTAAATAAAAATCAGCAGCTGAAGAGTTGCACTGACTGAAGCAAGGGCAGCAGAAGTGCACATCTCAGAGTTCCCTCCGCGGCTCTCTGCCCCTGTTACTTTGGCAGCCCCTGAGGTGCTTCCTCTGTACTCCTAAGTCTTTGTATACCACAGTTTGTCAAAAGACCATTACAGTTTTTCAAAATAGGTAATGCTTTGTTCTACATTTAATTTCACTGGTTTAATGTAAGCTTCAATGGCCAAGTGTGAGCAATGTCTAAACCTGATAGGATGGGGCCCTGCTAGTTTCTAGCACTACAGGGACGGTCTGATCTCCTCAGACTTCCCAGGTATCCCAGCCTCAGGGCAATAGGTCACTCGGTGGCTCTAGATGCATGGTTTCCAAGTTTTCTAAATCTTCTCTTCCCCACAGTTTTCTCCATATTTAGTATTTAGTGCATTTCTCATACTACTCACAATTACCTACCAACAAAAATGACCTTGTCAAAGAATTGTTACATATAAAATCACTTCTCAAATGCTTAAAGCTTGCATTCCCCCGAGACAAAAACCAAACTCCTTAATTTGTTGTTCAAGATCTTGCAGAATCCATCCCCAGCCCAGTCTCACTGCTGTTTTGTCTCTCCCATATCTTCTGCATGAGATTTATTACTTTTTTCATGATTCCCACTCATGTCCATCTCTGTCAGGCCTTCATGCCATCCATCCTGCTATCTCAGTTCTTTCTAGAATCCATTGCCCATCTTTATTTCTCCAGACTCCTATTCATCCTTTGAATTTTCTACTCAGGATGGTATTTATAACTTCCCGAAGGCAGTAATATACGAATCTTTTCTTAACACTACTGATACCAAAGAACATTGTATTCTACTTTATCAGTATTCCTGTCTGTCTCTTCCGTTAGACTGCTCACATGTTCTTGTTTGTCTAGGATATTTCTCAGTTCCCATAGCAGATTAGAACTAAAGTTTTAGAAAATTAATCAATGCATTTTTCATAACTTTTATTATGTTTGTTTCAGTGTATCTACAAAGCCTCAAAAATATCTGAAAAAATAGGTTTGATTTAAAAAGCAGACAATATTTGTTGGCATGGAAATTTTCAAATGATAAGCTAAATGTTGAAATTTTCTCTTGGTTACTTTTAATGTTACTAGTGTAGATTTTGGCTGCTTTTTTGTTAGCTAAAAGCTTCAACTAAGATATTATTGTATTTATTCAGATTGTGTTTGACTCAAAGTGTATACTTCAGGAGTCTTCCATAGAAATGTTCCTATCTTTAACACCATCCTTCAAGAATAATGATTCTATTTAGAGATCTTCCCTGCTTTATTGGTTCATCACATATTTATTTGTTGCTACAGTTTCTTAAAAACACTCAAATTGTTTTTGCTTTGTTTTAGTCACATTCATTTATTTTTATCACATTCATTAGTATAATAAAGTTTACATATGAGATGAGTATAAAAACTTATCCTCTTCATCAGTTTCCTGCATATCCATTTTGCATAGAGAAGAAACAAATTATAAAAATTAATTCCAGGCTATATGCCAGCTTCCAGATTGAAATCAGTTAACACAGATGAAGAAACAACTGATGGTCTGGACTAGATTGTTTGATTTTGTTGTTGCTAATGTCATTTGTTTTGTTTTGTTTTCTGGAAGAAAAATGAATGCTAAGTGATGACTAGTCCTTCAAGAGCTTCAAATTTCCAGAGATCCTGGCATATCACCTGCTTCTCTATTGCTATGGTCCTATTCTCCCTGTACCCACAGGTGTGTAAACAACATGAGAAATAATGAGAGGGAAGATAGAGGTGTCATAGAAGGAAGGTCCTTGATTTGCACATGGGAAAATAGATAAGCAAAGATGAAATTAAGTGGTTAGAAAATTGAACCTTTGTTATAAAATATTATTATAAGTAGTTATGAACTTTAAGTCACACATGAAATACACTATAGTAATAGAGCATATAATACACATACTATCTAACTGGCAAGGAAGGTTTTAATTTTATCAAATTATATCCCAAGGAGATCCCTAGGAAAGCTTTATGAGTAGAAATCACAACTAAAATAATCCATGGTGTTGTTCCAATATCATAAAAACATGCATCTGACTCAAGATTGAGTTTGTACAAAGAAACAGCCCATTGCATATTTCCTCCCTTAGAAAATTCTCTCCCTAAATTACAAACACACCCACCTCCAGTTGGACTGACGGTGCCAACTCCCAGCTGGAGCCTGGTTTGGCTATTCCTTGGGCCTTTGTCCCACTTTCTTTCCTCCCTCTCAGAGAGATGCATATAGGCTGTCTTCACCTCATTTCTTCTGCTGGTACTTCTTATAGTTATGAAGGTACATCTCTGATAATCTTTTCTTATAAATACACATAAATTCTTTGTAACAACTCTCTACCCTTTGTGTTTTCCATTTTCTGGGAGGTGTCTTAGGAAATCACTTCCGGTATAAAATATTATAAAAATACCTGAATTATGAATGAAAGATAAGACTACTTTTTGTGCAAAGCATGTTACTAATGTACTCATTACATCTTCCTCCAGACTTCTCTTCTTACCATATACTCTGTCTTGATTAATGGCACCATCAGATGCCCATTTTAACTTCCCCATCTCTCAAACCAGTAAAGAGGAAATCATAGAGGTTCATTCCTCCCTCACCCCAATGATAACAACCAGTAATTGAGACCAAGTGTCCATCTCTTTATCATCCCTCATATCTGAACACTCTTCCTGTTCCTCAAGAGTATTGGATTATTAACTTAGTTCTCTTGTTTTCACCATTTCAATATTTTCCTAATTGATCCTGCCTCTTTTGTTACCCCTTTCTTACCCATCCTTAAGATTGTCATCAGAGTAATGTTAAGTCAAAAATGAGATCATGCCATGCCTTTGCATACAATTCTTCATTAGCTTCCCATTTCCCTAAACTTAAATCCCATCTTCTTGGCATGGCACATGCAGCTTACTATAATTAAGTTTCTGCTTGCCTGTCCAGGCTCATTACAATCCACTCTACATCACACTCTGTGTATTCCAGCAATCTCAGAAGTCACCGTGCTGGTTTGCGCCTTCACAGATGTTTTCTCTGCACTTAATGGACTTCGTACTCTCAACCCTTGCATTCTTTGCCTAAGCAACTATATTCTAAGAGTAATGCAACATTACTTCTCATTTAATTGTTTTAATGTTGCCCTGTGTACTTACTAATGTTACTTTCTATTATTTTTTATTGCAAATATATACCCTTACAATTGTACTCTGAGTTAAATAGGCCTTTGTGAGCTAGCCTAGAAATCATACCATTATTTATAAAGTGTTTCAAAACAAAAGCCACAAGTTCCAAATGACTGACTGGAAAGCAAACATTTGGAACATAACCTATTTGTAATTTTGGTCCCAGTGGTTATATCTCCAAATGAAGTAACAAGATCAAACCTCAGAGGAAGATTTGTTTGTTGTTAAAACATATGGTGCTGGTGATGTAGGCATGAGAGAATAAAGGAAGGTATATCTCTATTTAACTTCTTAAATTAAATGTTAAATGCTATTTACACACAATAAAAATTCTGGAAACAACAGGATTTGGCTCTAAATTTAAATAAAGTAGTAGGGGATTGAACCATTAAATAAATAATGGATGGCAAATGGTAGGTTTCTTACTGTTGGAGTGGGAGAATATAGATAAGGGGAGAAGTATGTTTAGGGGAGAATTATACACACGCACACATGCACACACACACACATACATACACAGGTTAGTATACATATGTATATTATCTTGCTTTGTCATCTGAGAGGGCCTAGAAGGCAATGACACCCCAGTAGCACAGAGCATACTTAGCACCCATATCTTGGTTTCTAACATCATTCTCCAATAAAAGAAATCAAGGATCATTAGAGAAATGCCTGATGGCCTGATTCTAGGGCTGGGCAGTGAATATACAAGATATCCTGGAGCATCTATAACAAGATAGATGCTAGAAAACAAGGAAGTGCTCAAAAACAAAAACAAAAAGACATCGGTGGTTGTACGTCAAAGAGACACAGGAGTCAAGTGAAATAGCTACCAATATCCAAAACTAGAAAAATGTGAGCAAAAAAAATATAAAGAATATATAAAGTAGTACTGGATTATAACCCAAAGTATAAAATAAATATCCATGAGTCCATGATGATATTAAAAAGTGATTGAATAAAGAAAGAAATGAGAGCATAGGCAAATCTTTTGTGCAATAGCATCCCAAATAATTTATGTAGATATTCAGTCCTCTAGGAAGGGGAACATAACTGCCCACTCCTTAAGTCCAGGCTGTGCATCGTGACGTTTTTTCCAAAGAGTATAATATGGAAAGAAGGGAAAAAAGAGTAAATTTACAGTAGAGAAACCTGACAGACCCTTTAGCCAGGTGAGAAAGTTTAACCTTAGCAGTGATAAATTATGTTGATAATATATACCTTTGCTATGATGTAATAAGGATGGCTGTTAACCTCTGTGGTCTTCTCCTCCAAACCCCATAACACTAACCTGATCATGGCGAAACCAGACAATTCCCGACTGAGAGACATTCTGCAAAATACCTGGCCAATATGCAAAATTGTCAGGGTTATCTAAAACAAGGGAAAGTCTGAGAAACTGTTACAGCATAGAGGACCTGAGAAAATACGATGACTAAATGTAATGTGGTATCCTGGATGAGATCCTGGAATAGAAAAGTAAAACTAAGAAAATTAGTAAAACAAAGAAAATCTCAGTAAAAACTAAGAAAATACGAATAAGCTGTAAACTTTAGTAGATCATACGTATCAATATTGGTTTATTAATTTTTACAAATGTATCATACCAGCATGATGTTAATAATAGAAGAGATAGGGAAAGTCTCTTGACTACAAATTGTGTGCATTTTCAAAGAAAATATCTTGTACCTCCCTCCTGTATTTTCTATATAGAAATAGTGAGCTTGTATAGTGTTTTTGTATAAAGGAACTTGTATCAGATGTAAACCTTTCATCCTTTGGGAAAAACATTGCATTAAGTTCAGCTGGCCCATCCCACTGCTAGTGTTCACACCCAGAATGTTCTCTTATGTCGTTCTTGTTCACTGGCTATTGACTGCAATTCTCTCTCATATTTAATGCTCTTGGAGTATCCTTCTGACACATTTTAGTGAACAGACACCATTATCTATCTCCCTCACGTGTTTTTTTAATCGCCTATTAACATTACCTTTACCATGCCTATCTGAACCAATACATTGTGCTTTTGGATGATAGCTCTGAATGGGAGGTTCTGAATAATACAGTTTAAATATAACAATTTAAATTTAGTAGTATTTGAACTTTTTCCAATATAGAGAGTCTGGTTATCACAGGCTATTTACTTTATAGCAGTAATATGGCTTTTTTTTCTTATTATTTAAAACATTTACAACATAAAATGACAAAGAACAAAATGAATCAATACTCTATTAAGTAGCAAAACTGTGTGAATGGCCTCAAGGGGAATTTGAAAATCTTGACATAATGAGATACAAAATACAATTGACTGATAAGGAGCCAGGACTGAGGCCCTCACTACCATGACATTTAGGTTGGAAGATATCTGTAGTGTGCTTCCATCTGACTCAACAGATGGGCATGGTAAAAGGTGTGTGCGCATGGTGTGTGCGTGTGTGTTTATATAAGCTAGACCTGCTGTAGCACACTGAATGCAATTCTTTATTAGAAATGTTCTGTATAACTTTTCATAAGCAATATATGTTTTATTGATACACATTTGGAATGCTTAAAGTATGAGCTAGAGGCCATCATCCCAAACTAGATTTGGGAGATACACTGAGGACCAATTAATCAACCATTAAATTAACATCATTTTTTATTTCTATCATCACTTATTTATTTAAAGTAGTAACCTTTTTTGTGGTTATCATTACATCCAGTTAATAAGAGGTGTGATTGAATTTCACACATATGTTAATTTCACATCTTATTTTCTTAGCTGTGGCTCAGCCTCATTAAGTCCTTCAAAGAAAATTATAACATTTCTTTGAAAGGCATGGAGTTTTATTTAAACTACAACACTACCTGATCTTTTTTTAATGAAAGAATGACAGAATCCTTATTAAGGAGGTTGCTGGTAGTTGCTTTTTGTTTTTAGATATTAACTAAAGTTCTATTTCTAAGCATAATGGTAATTCCTAATGCTTACATGTGACACACATCCCTAGAAACTTTTAGTAAAATATCTGTATGACATCAACATCTGTTTTACCTTCAGGAGTGTCATTTCTACTGGCAGGAACAGCCACCCAGATGCTTGAAGGAATCACCTATGTAGAAAAAGTGTTAGGCTATATCTACGTTACAGATTTTTGCTTTAATTCATTTAAATTGTTCACAGACTGATTCTTTCAGCCATTGCTTAATGAATTCCTTCTGCCAAAATACTTCCTCTCCTACTGTATCTCTCAAAATTTGACCCATCCTTCAAGACTTAGATTAAATGCTATTTGCCATTAAATTGATCCTAACCCTCTCAAATACGTATGATCCCTCATCCTTCAGAATGCTGGTAACCTTTTTTTTTTTTTTGCTGTACGCGGGCCTCTCACTGTTGTGGCCTCTCCCGTTGCAGAGCACAGGCTCCGGATGCGCAGGCTCAGCGGCCATGGCTCACGGGCCCAGCCGCTCCGCGGCATGTGGGATCTTCCTGGACCGGGGCACAAACCCGTGTCGCCTGCATCGGCAGGCGGACTCTTAACCACTGCGCCACCAGGGAAGCCCCTGGTAACCTTTTAATATTATATTTTTGAGATTTTATTATATTCTGCCTTGAATGACAGTTGTTTCTGTACATGTCTTGGTACCAAGACCCCCTTTTAGCCTGTCTCTCCTGGAGAGGACTGTCTGCCCCTTTATCACCCTTAGCCTCACCTGGCACAGGCCACTACATCCTCCAGGTAAGGTCACTGACCACAACCTTATATTTCCACCCTGTGCTGTAAGCTTGTGCTCTTCCTACCCCCCGGTCTGTCTTCTCTAGTCCTCCTTCTTTGAGCATCTATTATTTCTAGTATGCTCCCTGTTCATCTAATCCTAGCTAGTCTTCTACTCATTTCCTATCAATAAACCTCAGAGCTTCTGGGGAGGATACTCTAATCCCACAGGGTTTTGAAGAAAATGGGGAAGTGGAATCTGCCCTTCAGAATGGAAGCATATGGGTGCCAGCTCCAAGTGTGCATGCATGAAGAAAGATGGAAGACAGACTGGATGCAAATATGCACGGAAAAGAATATTCCATGGACTGGAATCACAACGGGTGAGAGAGGTCATCCTCAGGAGATAAGAAGAGCAGAGGAGGAGATGTTATTTCCAAATTTACCTAATCTTAAAAAGTACCTTGCCCACTTGTTAAAAATGGAGATTCAGGAGACCCGCCCTAAGCCAGGAAAATCATAGTCCCTTGAGGAAGGGGTCTAGAAGTCTGATTTTAAGAAGTTCCAGAGTGATCCTTAAGATTGGTTAATTTTGAGAAACCCTGGATAAATTGATGGTAAGGTCACAGAGACATAAAACGTCAAGAGAACCAGCAAGCAGGAGCAATGACCTTCCTCATCCCACAATGTGGGATAATTGGACTAAAAGCAGGGGCGCAGAGCAGAGTCCTAATGCACAGAGTGCTGTGGCTTCCTGAATGAGCCTGCATTAACTCTGCTGGCTGCAAATACTTCTCAGTAAAATATGAGGAAAAAGGCTTTTACCATAAGACTACCAAGATTCTGTTAAATATGTTTAACCATTAAGGAAAATGTGGGAAACTGACATGTTTTCTTCTTCTGAAGCAATCATTCACTATGAGTATTTAGCCATAAATTTACTTTATTCTCTTTTCTGTTCGTAGTTTCTCAGCCTACGGCAGTGGACTTGAAAACATTATTTGAACGACATATGGAGAAATCACAAGATTTCCATTCGTTTTAGAGCAAAGCCAATAATTTATGTTTTAGAGACCATCAGTTTATTTTAAGAGAATCATCCTAGACTGTTCCTTACTGATAAAACTGAAACAAGCACAATTTAACTAAAAGTTCTTTATAAAAATAATACATATTTCATAATATTAATACTAAACTGTCCCATACCAATGGCATGTCAAGTTGCTGTCCCTATTTTAACCTAAAGCCTAGCACTGGAGGAAAATAATAAAATTCACTTATTCATCATGTTTTATTTATTTTTTTCAACTGGATTTATAATCTGGACTATCGAAAGAGAAAAGTGTGGACAAGGGCAATTCATAATTAAAGAATTTGTCATAACTTGTTTTGTAGTATCTACTGATTTGATTATTACTTCTCCAATAAAGAATTCCATTTCTCATTCAGTGCACACAGAGTTAATTGTAATCAAAGCATTTTTATTGCCTTATGCTTAATATAGTTGATAGTTTTCTTAGTAAAACATGAATAGCTGTTTGAAATTAAAAATAGCAGTTTTTGGAGAATGGGGGATGAATGAATCAGTATATCAAAATGTTTTTCCTTTTCATAAAAAGCTTATTTAATTTTTAACACTCAATTCAAAAAGCTTACAAAGGGATAAGCAGAAGGGAAGTTTGGCTGTGTATATTCTGACAGTCACTTACTAAAAAACCATTTATTTCCAGATATTTTCTTTAGGCACATAATTAACATTCAACTTAGTCTAATCCCTTTGAAAGTTTGTTAACAACTATATTTTGGTTCATCTCTCAGTGATATGTAACAATAAAATATCTTTTTTTAACTCAATGCTTAAATGAGAAATCCCTTGATTATTCAATACTTTCATCATTTCCTTGAGTAAGAGTGAGAAATATGTTATTTGCTAAGAAAGAATCCAAGGTTCTAGAAGACTTTTGGAATGGCACTGTCTTTTAACACAATCCTGTTGTCCCAAGAAGACTCAAAAGGGCATCAGGGTCTGCAAAAATTGTTATTAAATATCTTCTTACCTATTCTGTCCTAATTCAAGACATTTTCTTTTTTTTCCATGAGACTTTTTTAAACTTTTATTTTATATTGGAGTATAGTTGATTAACAATGTTGTGTTAGTTTCAGGTGTCCAGCAAAGTGATTCAGTATACATACACATGTATCTATTCTTTTTCAAATTCTTTTCCCATTTAGGTTATTACAGAATAGCATGTCAATCCCAAACTCCCAATCTGTTCCTCCCCCGCCACCCCACCTTTCCCCCCTGATAACCATAAGTTCATTTTCTAAGTCAGTCTGTTTCTGTTTTGTAAATAAGTTCATTTGTATATATATATATATTTTTTTAGATTCCACATATAAGCGATATCATATGATATTTGTCTTTTTCTGTCTGACTTACTTCACTTAGTATGATAATCTCCAGGTCCATCCATGTTGCTGCAAATGGCAATATTTCGTTCTTTTTGATGGCTGAGTAATATTTCATTGTGTATATGTATGTACCACATCATCTTTATCTGTTCCTCTGTCAATGGAAATTTGGTTGCTTCCATGTCTTGGCTATTGTCAACAGCACTGCACTGAACATTGGGGTGCATGTACCCTTTCGAACCATGTTTTTTTCCAGATACATGCCCACGAGTGGGATTACCGGATCGTATGGTAGTTCTATTTTTAGTTTTTTAAGGAACCTCCATACTGTTCTCCATAGTGACTGTACCAATTTACATTCCCACCAACAGTGTAGGAGGGTTTCTTTTTCTCCACACCCTCTCCAGCATGTATTGTTTGTAGACTTTCTGATATGGCCATTCTGACTGGTGTGAGGTGATCTCTCATTGTAGTTTTGATTTGCATTTCTCTAATAATTTGGGATGTTGAGCATCTTTTCATGTGCCTCTTGGCCATCTGTATGCCTTCTTTGGAGAAATATACATGACATGAACAAAAAGATAGATACGTTTTCTGGATGGTGGTGAAGGTTATCTAAATTCAAAATATACTTGTCTTAAGTTGTAGTTTCAAGAAATATAGTTTTATATTCTATGATACATATAGGTGTCTGACTAGAGGAAAGATGCATTATTAACATGGATTTTACCTTTAGGCAAGATAATTGTGATTATGATTGATTCATATTTCATGTAGAACAACAGTACATCATTAAGCAATGGATTGTAGAAGAATAATGTGAATTTGATTATTTCAGTAGATCAGTGTTTTGATCACAGTGTTTTGTAAGGTGATCCCAAGATAGATCCCCAATTTCCTGATGAAATTCTAAATGAACCTTTAAATTCTGAAAAGAAAAACAGCATCAAAAGGTATCCACTCCAATAACTTTACTGCTTTCCCTTTAATCTTGTGGACAGACTTTTTGGGAAAGAATTTCATACTTCCTGCCTTCCCTTGCTCAAGTCTCATTCACACCTCAACCCACTAGTGTGCTAAACCAGGTTTTGGTGGTAACAAAAGTCAGCTCCTAATCTGCAAAATCCAATAGATCCTCTGTGGTCTCAACCCCCTTGTCTACTGTAGCATTACTGCTGCTGACTCAGGTCTTCTTGAAGCATTCTCTTCTTTTGTGTACATAATATTACTTCCCTTGATCCTATTTTGTCTGCTCAGTACTCTCCAGGGTTCTAGGCAAGATCTTCCTCTCTCCTTATTTTATAATCCTCTTTGTAAAAAGAAATTTTTATTGTAGTATAGTTGATTTATTGTTGTGTTAGTTTCAACTGTACAGCAAAGTGTATAATCCCCTTCTTACACAATCACACATATGGCCATGGTCTGTATGCCAATGACCCCTAAAACTCCACCACCAGGCTCCAAACTCTTTCCTACATTCTTGACATTTCATTTCCATCCAGTTTCTGCATATAACATCCAGGCATTTCAAGTACCAGATGACCTAAATAAATGTGTTACATTTCCACACAGGCACACTCTTTCTACTCCTGAGTAATCTGTGTCTCTTTAATGGCATTACCATCCATCCGCATCTTCAAGAATATCCATTATGTTCTTTCAGACTCCTCCCTACCACCACATTAGATTTGTCGTCAATTCCAGTTGATTCTTACTCCAAAATATCTCAGGGTATAAAGTCAACTAAGAGTCGGGATAAAATAAAATCAGTGAGCATTTGCAGTAGTGGTGGAAAAGGAAAAGGAGGGGACAGATTAAACACAATTCTCTTCCTATCTCACCATCCCCCCCTTGATTAAAATTCAAGTATGTCTCCATATTTCTTACTGGATAATATTCAAAACTGCTAACAAGGCATGATCATATCCAATTCTTTTCCTAAACGCCCTACATTTTTTTCCCCTGTTGAATGACCTTTTATACATGAGTATATCTTTCACTTCCATACTGCTGTGTCTTTATTCATTCCATTTTCTTCTCCTACGATGTCTTTCTCTTTTATTTTCTTCTGGAAACTCCTTCTTGTCTCCACCAATTCTTTCCCTGGAGCCTCCTGTGACAACCCACAAGTACCATTCCATCCTCTGTGCTTCCAGGACTTTTGTAGGTCTCCTGTGGCCCCTTCTTCACTAGACAAAGCTTACTTCCCCATATGTCTGTCTGCAAGTTTTGACCTCTTCAAGGATGGAGACTGTTAGACACTTAGCACATATCCACCCAGAAAACAGACACTGAAATGATAAGTGAATGTTTTGTTTAAAGAATATTCACATTAGGTAACTGTAGGGGAAGTTAGTTGATTCTTCAAATTCTTTTTATACCAATAATGGCCAAACCAAATTTTCTCATGTTTAATCACAGTTACCTATTTGTCCTACTTCTTGTAGCATAAACTGAGTATAGCATTTGGTGTTCCCTTAGTCACACAGATCATAACAAATGGTAAAGGCTCAATAAAGAAAACTTCACTGGGAATGTGATTGTTGTCATAAGGGGGACTACATGCTTCTATTCAGTACAGGCTCTGTCATGCTAACAGTGTAAAAGCATTTGCTCGTTCAGTCAACACATGTTTACTGAAAACCTGAAACAGCTACAATATGCACAATATAAATTAAAGAAGGATGATTTATCTTGTAAAAGATCATTCCTAGTCTTTAGTCATTAAGTTCTATACAGGGAGCAATCTTCTATTGCTAACACAGTAACTGAATGAGTAAAGAGCAAGGCTCCATAGTTACTGGCTCCTGGAGCACTTTACAGGATTCTATGGGCAATTCTCTTCTCCTTTGGTCTTTTGAAGATCCTCTCTGTGAATCCAGTCATTTAAATCCAACTCTATAACACTCCTGGGAAGGGAGGGCAAATAGGAGAGAAATGCCCTTCAAACAGAAACTCACACACTCTGGAGATACCTGAGAAAGAAAAGAAAGGAGATAAATGCCTACTTCTCTGCTCTACCTAAGCCCAGTTAAATGAAATGGGAAGAGAGCATCATTATTACTTGACATTCTACAAGGATGAATCATTTCCCACTTTCCTTTGTAAATGTGATGGAAGCAGCAAGGGGCTGATTGTGATGAGAAAGATGGATGGTCAACAACCCAGAGGATTTCAGTTCCAGAATCTCAGCAAGCCCAGGCACAGCTTGCTGTGGCCTTGGGTAAGTCATTTCTCTTCTCTAGGATCTGAAGGTTCTCACAGTCTCTTTGCATAATGATGCAATGCATATGGTGTCCCAGAAAGCACATCCCTACTCTTGTGAATTCCATTTGCCAACTAATTCCAAGAAAGATTAGCAGGTGTACCATGAAACATCAAGGGACAATTTCTACACTGACTCAAAGAAGTGGTAGTTTAAAGAGGCCATTTCATTTGTAGACAAAGAGAAGATAAAAGCTTTTTACTCAAAAGTACTGTTACTAACTGTTGTTCTTTAGATAAAGGATTTGCTGTGTCACCACGCACAATGGGCAACTTCTTTGGATGCAAACTAGGAGTTTTAAATGTACAAATTGTATAATATATGTAAATTTAAAGCACTTCTAAGTAACTATCGTATAAATGATTTTTGAGTGTAATGTATAGATAGGGCCATACTATTTAAGTGCTTGATTTAGTTAAACTAGAAAGTAAACTTAGTAAGATTTAATGAGCTTCACAGTGAACAACAGTTTACAAATCCTATTTCAGAAATTCATATGCAAAATCTAATATCTTATAACTTGTATACTTTTTTCCACAGTAGTATGTTTGCATTTCTCTCACTTTCCATATTATTGAGCACTTACTATGTTCAGGTCCGGTGTTAAGTACTTTACATGCATTGTGCATTATCTCATTTAATTATAACGTAAACCAATTGAGTAGGTACAGTTTTTGTGAAAACACTTTGTAGATGACAAAAGTGATGATACAAAAGATGAAGTCCCTTGTTATAAATACTTGTGAAGGTACTAGAATCCACAACTATTTCCCTCCAAGTGCCATGTTCTTAACGTTGTATTGACCCTGCCTTTCATGGACTTGAAAGCCCTTGTGTGATATACAGGGAGCCAAATCAACTGCAGCCTTCTCATCTCATGTTGGAGGATATCTTCAAGCTAGCTCTGTGAACAGTAAACAATTGGCTGAGAAAAAAGGAAAGTGAGCCAAATGTGCTGGGGACAATATAGTCATAAAAAAGGTAGAGGGGAATGAGGCCAACAACTGTTAAAAAATCAACTGATCACGCTGCTTTCTACATCAGCACAGCTGGAGTCCATGCCGAGGTAGAAGTCAACTCAGTTCTTAAATGTGAATTCGGTCGAATTCTGAAGGAGCCTTCAGTAGTGATTTGAGGCATAGTTATTACACATGGTCACCAATTACAATTGTTTTCACACTCCTATCCTGTACTTTTTCCACAATCCTTACCAATTTTCAGAGGCCAGGGTTGGAGTAGGCGGATGTCCCACCAGATGCATTTCAATTTCACTTGCAGAGTAATAGCTAACTGTCTCCTATCTGGGAAAGCTCTTCTAGACTACAAAAGCACAGAGAGGGTATATCTAATTTGTTCTCAGGTTCCTTAACTTCTTTAGGATGCAGCGATGTAACAGAGTTCTCCAAAGGAGAAACAGCCACAGTTGAATATGAGAATAAGTCACTGCAGAGCTAGCCCAGACATTTGATTTTAAATAGCCCATAATACCTTTAGTTGTTTTGCTGGACACCGTGCAGATATTTTGGAAGAGTATGCTTCAGTTTGCCAGGTTCAAAATGCTCAGTGGCATAATTTGTGATCTGGAACTTGCTGAGATGCATGTAAGAGCTGAGACGAATTGGCAGAGAGAAGGTACTGGCAACACTTTTAGATGCAATTCCTAGAAACTAAAGAGCTATGTGACCAGTATACAGAATGACTTTCGATCATAGTGTTTTAGTACCAGACTGAGTCATTTAGCATCAACTCCCTCAATTTATCAGTGAAGAAACTAAGGCTCAAAGAAGTGACTTGCCTGAAGTCAAATGAGTGTCAGAATCAGAATGGAATCTAAATTTTCAGATTCAAAGCCAAGTACCATATTGAGCTTCTTGTCTCATGCTGTCTCATCAATCTACCTCTGTCTCACAAATTTAATGCAATCATTCAACTTATAAATAGTGTTCTGTTTTCATAGCCAGGATATAAATCATGTGGATGAAAACCCATTCATTAATGGTGACAATTCAGTTATATCAATTATGTTTAAACATGTAGTAGAGTCCACTCTGACTACCTGTGAATACCATAGTCTCAGAAGGAACAATTTTGTGTGGCCGTTCTGAAAATGGAGTTTCATGCATAAATTTGTATGTTCAGTTTGTCAAGTAACTAACAGGATGAGAGGGATTTTGCAACATAACGTGAAAATCAAATTCTGAATAATTTTTTAAAAAGGACATTAAAACAATTCAAAATGTGTTTTCATGTTAGGCAAGGATTGGTAGATTTGGCATTGGTAATATCTGTTTAGAGATTTTTAAGTGTATGAGGAAATGCAAATCAATGAAAATTAAGTGATCTATAAATAACACTTAACTGTCATTAATTGAAACAGTTGATATAAACTCGACCTATTTAGGAAAGGGTGATTTTTTTTGTTTGTTTTTCTTATGAATTTCGTTATATATATTCAGAAGAATACTTTTTAAACTTTGAGCTCCCATGAATAATTTAGTCATTTTAGTATGAAGTGTGATCATAAAATTAAGGAAATGCATATAGAACAGTTGAATTACACAAGGAATGCAAGTTTATATTATGAAGCTGTGGGCCTTGTTGAGTTAAATAGTTTCTGTTTGCTTTGTTTTTTTTTTTTTGCATCGTTGTTGCAAGATTATTTTGTATTACGTTAGGCTATAATTTTGTTATTCATAGGAATGAATTGTATAATCATAGTGCGGTGATGGCATTCAGGTAACCATGACTACTACTATTGTTCCATCAATTTTTGCTTTATGCAGCAGTGAATATTTTTAGTTCTATTATTTGCTTTTTTAAAATTTGGAACCTAATTTATGTCACTTCTATTTTTTTTAAATCTTGCATAATTTTATATGGTGTTTCCTCCTTTTAGATACTTAGGTATGGAATACCATAAAGGAAGCTTGGGCAAGAGTCTTCTAATTTAGACAATAAATGTCTGTCAGTGAGGCCACTGTCTTCCTCATTTCCCAGGGTATAATATTTACATTTCATAAAATTTCTTTCTAGCCTTTCTCTCCCTATAATCATTAGTTTCTTTATTATGAGAATTCTAAAAACCTTCCCTTATAGCTCATTCACAAACATCAGGCCTTCACCACTCATACCTGGGTCATTGAGATACCCTTCTGACTGGGCTTCACACCATTCTCCACATTATTTGTGACTTAATCTCTTCCCACTAACCCCTTCTGCCTGATTCCATTCCTACTGATTCCATTCCAAAGCAGCATCTTTTCTATTACAAAAAGTTTTCCAAAACTGGGCATTTCTCCTAATGTCAGAGATCGTAGAACTTGATGTGAATATAAAATGAATTATTCTTTAAGTAGGGAGCATTATTGGTTTTATGGGGTGTCCCACTGGCTGGGTACAAAGCTCTGAGTGTCAGGGTACTTGGAGGCTTTGTAGTGTACATCACAGATTTTTTTGTTGTCTTTCTTTTGATAGTTATGAATTTGTTGTAAGCAAAACTCCAAGGTCAAGGGTGATCATACAGTTGAAATACTTCTGAGTGTGTAGACTGAAGTGCAAATAAACTATTGCTGTTAATTTAGATGAGGCGATTTATTTTTCTCAGTTAACAACAAAATACTCAAGAAGATAAATAAAACCCTTCATTAGTGAGGTTTTCTACTGAGGAAAACTTAGTTATTGCAGATGTAAAATGCTCTATGCCTGATATGAAAACTATTCATAAATTCTAGAGCCACTAGTGCAATCTGAAAGCAGTGTTATGATCAAAGGAATAGAGTCCAGTAATCAAAAGTTATATCAAATAGTACAAAGTCTTTACTTGCATGTCTTGAAAAGTGTGAAGTGTTTCAAAACATAACACTAATAAAATTCTCCTTTTTCCCCACAATCTCTTCCTTTGCAGATCTGCAACACTCCTCAGAAACCCACCCCTCCAACCAGATTGAGTCTTATATTTTTTTTTCATTTTCTGCCCCAGATTTTTTATTATGTAAACACATCTGACAGTTCTCTACAAGGCATAATTCTTCTTCTTTAATTTAGGGAACAAAGAAAACTGGACTAGATATTCTGTTTGGCAGGATGAAGAAGGCGGACAACTCTGAGCAATTTCGAGTTGATTTTCAGTCATGAAAGTAAATGTTTTTGTAACTAGATTTTTGAAAGACAATTTTATAAGAACGTATACATGATGGTATAGTAGAACAGACTGTGCTGGAATTTGACAACAAATCCTTTGGATTTCAAGGGGGTTCAAGGCAAGAGAATTTAGTGCTAAATAAAATAATGATTTTTTTTTTATCACTACACAGTCTTTTCGTAATCTCCCAGATTACAACCCAGAGAGGTTTCGTTTTTGTTTTTTTTTTTCTTTTTTCCTTTATTTATCATTAGACCAATATTTCTTCTCTGCTTAATTCCCTGTATCTGAGATGCCTTTTCACATGGATAGGAGTCTCAAACAATTCATTCTTAAGACACTTTATATTTTATCTGGTCACACATATAAAGTATCCAGCAGAATGTACAAAAATTTTATATAAATCAAGTTTGAAACCTATTCATTTTGGTCATTGTGAGGACCAATATTTTGCTTATCTGATTTTCAATCTTACATGGAATAACACTTGGGAAAATACAAAACTTTATTAAAATAATTAGTAATTCTTTTATCTATAATAATAATATAACAAAAATTACATGTGGTGGGATGCCATGACCATATCAAAATTTTCTGTTACATTCAATGTCTGTACTTATCTCATGTAAGATAAGAGTGAGATAAGAGGGAACAGAAAGTTCTAAAAACACTCCTCTGGGGCTTCCCTGGTGGCGCAGTGGTTGGGGGTCCGCCTGCCGATGCAGGGGACACGGGTTCCTGCCCCGGTCTGGGAGGATCCCGCGTGCCGCGGAGCGGCTGGGCCCGTGAGCCATGGACGCTGAGTCTACGCGTCCGGAGCCTCGGCTCCGCGGCGGGAGGGGCCGCAGCGGTGAGAGGCCCGCGTACCGCAAAAAAAACAAAAAACCCAAAAACAAACACTTCTCTGACCCTCAAGCTCCACAAGGAGGCACCTTTTTCAGGAGAGGCTTCTCAGCTATTTGACTCACCTGAGCTCCTCTGTAAATGTAGATCTTCGGATTGACCACATATATTATTTCTTATGCACTAACAGTGTCACCACAAGCTATTAAACACTTTTTTGCAACTGACAGAATGTGCCCTTCTTAATAACCGGGGCAGCCCTCCCCAGGGCCGGTGGCTTGGCCGGCTGTGGAAGCAGCTGTCTCCCTCCACTGCCTTCTGGCTGAGGGCCTCTGTGCCAAACACGATTTTCACCATTAGATGCAACAGCTCTCATCTGGTTGCTCCTTTTGATTTCATTCCAAGCCCCAAGTCACTTTAATTCCTTCTCAGTCTTCTCAAGAGGGAGCGGGGAGCTTGGCAGTCTTCCAAGGAAGAAGGGGCTCATAGTGGATGGAGCATGATTTTTTTAAAGTAGGATTTTATACCAGATCTGGAAGAGGCATCCCATAATCTACTATCTATGCTAAGTGAGCCTCCATCTCTTAATTACACTTTACAAAATGTAAAAGGCGTTTTACAAAATATCTCGTTGTTAACCTAATTTATGTTTATGTTTCGTCAAGTTCACAAGGTTGGGGTGGGTATTGGGTTAGGTTTACCAGGTTCAGAAATTCTTAAGAGGAAGTCAGTCTTTGAATGTGTTATATAAAGCTATCATGATACAATTTAAAAAAAAAAAATATATATATATGTTTTTTTAAATAAAAATATTGTAATGCTTTTAAAAATTGCAGGGACAGATGAATATTTAAAAGCTTTAAAATATTTAGAAAGAGCAGTTGTAAAGAAGGAAATAAATTAAAAAGAGACTCAGATATTATGACCTGCTAAAAAGAGAAATTTAAAGAATATAGGCAGTCAGGGATGTTGAAATAAGTTTGCTAATTCATGTAAAACTAGTTAATTACCTGCAGAGCAAAAAAATGTCATGTTTTCTAGAGAAGGGAAATCAATTGTATCTTAAATGAAATTCATTTGCATTGTTATGGACAGTAATCTTTGCATGACAATCAGTTCCATTAACTTCAACTTCTACTAGTCTAGTTAATAGAAAATTAATTAAATGTACCTATCCCTATTGAATAAGAATTTCTCATTAGTTTCCCATCTCTCCTGCTCTGCACATTCTCACCTGTACCACTTAACCTTACCCTCTACTTAAGAAGAAATATTGAGACCACCTGGCATACTTTCCCTCGTATATTTCTACCTCCTACTTACAACAGGCCTCCCAGAATTCCACTCAGCCTGAGGGAAAGTTTTTCTCTCTCTTTCAAGGAAGTCCTTCTACTCTTTTCATTCCCATCTCTTTGAGTCTATCCCAGGTTTAGCCTCTCTTTATAAGTATTTTCAACTTTCCTCTTCCAATGACTCTTTCCTTTTTACCTATGTTGAGGTTTCTCTCACATTACACATTTTTACCGAGCTCAGCTACCTTTCTTACTCTGAAGACTTTCATATGCGTGATGAACTCCTGGATGATGAGTTCCCATCATCTCTGCTTCCACAAGGTAATTGTTTATTTCATTATTAAACTTTGGGAGTTTAGGGTTCGCTTTTGCTTGCCATGTTACTAAAAAATCCTTTCTCAAACCTTATCTTCTAGCGTCGGCATTATTTCACAAACCTGTAGTATCGGCATCTTGATTTTCAGCTTTCTTTCTTACACCTGCGATTCAACATTCTCCTGAACCTCTCCTTGCCACTCTCTTTGCCTGGCTATTACAGCATTTATTGTAAAGATTCTACCCTTGATTCTTTATCCCTCTCTAAATATGAGCCACACTCCTAATTTCATTGTTTTAACTCTTGAGCCAAAAATATAACTCCAGGTTGAACCTCTCAAATTCCAGTCACATAATTCCAGTTGCTTACAAAAGGTAAATATTTCTCATGGTAAGCTTAATATATCTGAAACTGAAAACACTTTCTCTCTTCACAAATGGAGTTCCTTTTGGACCAAACTAGTTTCAAAGAATATTAATACATTTTTCCAAATCTCATGGGAAGACTTTCATTAAATTCCTTATACACAATGTTATTGAATCTTATCAGTGTTCTTGAATGTTATTTCCCAAATTTATCCTCAGCTTCAAATCCATCACCAAATCCTTATATTAGTATTATATTTATTGTTTTTGTATATACACTTATTTCACTTCCCTACTAGATTATAAGCCACCTAAACAAAGGGATTGTATCTCTTTTTCTTGAACAGGTCAAGTAATTAATTAATAATTAAAAATATAAATACATTGCATAACTTTATAATTTTCAAAGCACATTATTTATTTTCTAATGTACTCTAATGGCTGAAGCTCAGAGAGGCCAAGGGGTATTGCTCAAGGTTTCAAAGCCTGTAAGAAAGAGAACAGGAAATTGTGTTGCTGAATTTGCATCCAACGCTTCTTCATAACAATATTCATCAACTACTTAGTCATGTAGAATGATATAACTTAAAAAAAAATTAAACCCATATTTAACTGTTAATCTAAAGCTGTCATTACTAATTCTTTCTTAGTGTAGAAATTCTCTCTCTTTTTCTCTCAGCATTTAAGTAACATGAGAATTCCTGGGGTGGCACGGAGGGTTCTTGGAGTAGAAAAAGATTTGGAAAATTGAGAAGCTTCTCTACTAAATGGGCAACGTTTGCTTACTGAAAATAGTCTCCACAGAAGCATTTTATAGGATCTTTTCACTCCGTTCTGGAAAAGCAAAGTTTTATGAAGTGTTATTTGCTTCGTTTTCCCACCCAGAACAGTGAGAGCAGATATCCTTGCTGTAAAGGATTATTTTTACATCTTATAAAACTCTCTCGTTTAAGGGCTGCGTTTCTCATCCACCATTAGGGAACTAAAGTTATTGTGTGTTTCAAACCAGAGTCTACAGCTGTTGAAAGGTCACGTAAAATTTACAGCTTTTTTAATCCCACTTTGGAACATGTTTCTTCTATAAAATGTTAGATTTTGATTGCTAAGCTTCTTCACAGGATAAGTCCAGGATGTTCTGTTGTACGGAGACAATTTATTATTGGGCAGAAGGTTTTGATAGAGTAAAAATATAGTTACTTCAGTATTTTGTCCTGATAGTAATAAGATTTTATCAGAGAAAGGTCATTTTAAATTAGTCATGCCCCTGAGAGAAATTAAGAGAGAAGAAACAGGTGAGAATTAGAAAGCTAGTACTCACTATTAAAAAAGCTCTAGCTGGTGAATTGTTCACTTAAAAATGAAGCATTGAATCTACCAGCATGATCTCTCATTTTCTCACGATGGTGGACAGCTGTCATCTGTGCCCTGCGAGGGCTGTATTTATGTGGAACATACCTTCCTTTCGGCACTTAAATCTGAGAGTCTTAATTGTCAGGCTGTATCTTAGGTTTTTGTTGTTGTTTTGTTTTAAATTTATTTTTTCTTAAAATTGCAAGTTTTTGTTGAAACTCTAATTTAAATATCTTTGCTTGTTTGTGTTGTCAATGATTACTGAAGGACCTATAGGCATGTGGAACAGTGTTTTCTATAACTTCCTAAAGGGAAGATTTCTTGATCAGAAGTGTCTCCTTTGGAAAGAAGCTTGAGGGTTGCTTCCCTAATTCTTAGATAAGGGCATGATATCACAGAAATACTCAACTATTCTTAACATCTACTTTTTGCTCATCAGTGAAAGAGAACATGGGATACTGCATGTGAGTAAAGCAAGGCAAAATTAAATAGAAGAAAACAGAGGCTAGATGGAGAAAGAAACTAGAAGGGAAATCTAGTGTTTTAAATAAAAATAACCCACTTTCATCCACCTTAATCCATGAAACAGATCTTACATACTCTAAGAAAAAACTGAACTGGATGGATAAATAAATATACACAGCAAAAGAACTGACTTCCACAAATTTTTGTCGTCAAGGACAATGAGAGAAGTTAGCCATATCCACACATCAGACTTCCAAATCCGTAAATATCAAATGTCTATCACAAAAAGAATCATGCAAGAATTTGATAGGAATATTTGCTCCTTCATTTGCTGGTGTTCCTTTGCCAGTTCTACCACTTTCTTTAATAGTTGAATAGGTAGGTGGTAGCTACCTTAGGTGTTTTTTCAAATGCAATTTCCAACAGTAAACAGCATGGTATGAACTTCCCCTGTGATTCTGTTGTTCTCACTGGTGAACTTGATCGGCTCAGTTTGTTCAAACACCCAGCTGAGGAAACTAAAGCCCTGTGTTTATAAGTCCCTAGTGGGAAAATGTGTTGGGATGATAGACATCTTTCCTCACTGAACGTAGTGGTCAGTATGTCTTGACACAAACAGATTATCATTCCTCTGCTTCAAGGAAAATAACCTCAAGAATACTGCTTTGTTGATGATGCAGAAATGAAATAAGATCATACATGAAGTTCAGCTAAACTAATACTTAAGAAGGTGATACTGATTAATTGATTTACAATGATTAATTGGTATCCATTGATTAATTCATCTCTACTAACCATTTCAAGGGACTTGGACATTTCACCAAATTGAGTAATTTCCCATTAGGCATGCAGTCTTGTGCAAGTCTCCATGTCTCCTCAAAGCACTAGGTAAAGAAAAATCCGTCTGTTCACACCAACAGCATTCAAGATTAACATAGTTTCGCATGAAAACGCGTGGAAAATCAGTCCATGGAGAAGTAGTGTCCTGTACAATGCTTTTTTCATTAATTCTCTGA
Organism: Neophocaena asiaeorientalis asiaeorientalis; assembly: GCF_003031525.2. NCBI lineage: Eukaryota > Metazoa > Chordata > Mammalia > Artiodactyla > Phocoenidae > Neophocaena > Neophocaena asiaeorientalis. Next base: position 1,236,659 of record NW_020174149.1, on the reverse strand, counting down.
CCATTCTTGACTCCCACTTTAGCTGCTCCTTCCTTTTAGGCCTCAGCTCAGGTACCTAGAATTTTCTTGACTATAGCACAGCATCACTCTTGCCTCATTGTTCATCTCACTTTTTCCCATGGGAATAGGAAGTTCTAATTGGAGAACAAAGTATAATGAAACTAAGCTGATGTAGGATTCTTAACTTTGCCAAATTGTAGGCAAGACTCTGACAAGTGGAAGGTGTCTGGGGCTGCACTTTGACCCTCACTGTATGTCTTCTTTCACCCCATGACATGTGTTTAGATGCTTTTACATATTTTACATTAAAATAATGAAGACGTCTTTGCCAAGCAGGTGTAATTTTACAGAGCTCTCGTGTCTCATATTACCCCATTGAGTAGATGAGATGTAACTTAGCCCTCATGAAACTAGACTATGAGTAACCATTCATTTTTAGTTGAGAGAAAGCAGGCATAATTTCTTCTGACAGGACGTATCCCATACTTTCCTTTGCAATATTAGATAGCCGTTTATTTTAGGTGACAATAGGTAGGGTGGGGAGGTATATTTCATTGCTCATTGATTATCATGGCATCTTAGCTTCTCTCTCCTGAATAAACAATTTAGCCCACTAACTTATGGTCACCCTTCCTTTTACATATCATAACACCTGCAGATGATAATATTTGTTTTACACATTGGGGTAGAAATGTGACTGTCCCTAGGGCTCTGTCCACTCCAAAGTCTGGACAATCACTACCTTCACACACGCTTAGCTGTTCATTTATAACCAGTGGCATAGTTATTAGGTGGTTCTGTAACTATCTCTGTTCTGGGACTTGCTGAGAAAGCTATTACTTTCTTTATAAACAGTTTCCAGGATCCTCTCAGAGAGGGGTCTCACTCTTTTTTCTGATGAGTAACTAGGACAGTGTTCATTCCTTTGGGTGGTCCTGATTAGTATCACTTCCTGTGTGCCTGCATGATCTACACAGCCATCAGCCCTCATTCTTCCTGTCAGATATCCTGGTATTAAAGATTCTCACATGTTAATACTAATGGAGAATCATCCTGGGGCTAGTCTTCTGCCTCAATTATAGTTACCTCAGAATAGAAGAAATAAAACAAATGAAAAACAAACAAACAAGAAATACCCAAACAGCAGGTAGAATAGGAAAAGGCTCACCCTATTCTGCAACTCTTCTTCTTTCCCTTTTAAACCCAATCTTCCTGTATCAAGTTCATAGCAGGAGTTCAGAGATAGTTTTGAAGTTGTAAGAGCACGTGTAAGGAGCACAGTACAGTCTCTTTCACAGTAGTATGGAGGATGACAACATAGCTGGAATTGGGTAAAATACACAACATTTATTCCCAGAAACCTTGACTTGTGCCGCCTCAAGTTTCTCCCCAGTTTGTTTCAAAATACATGCAGTGTTGGTACCTTCCCAAGTCAGTTGTTGGATAGCCTTTTATGCATTCCAGCTCTTATCAAACCCGGGCTCAGAGACGGACATACTGAGTTATACCTGAAGTTGTTACTATTTCCTGCAATGTAAATAAAAAGCAATCACAAAGAAATGTCTGAGAGAACTGGGATTTCCTTGAAAGCACTAATAACCAGAAGCATTGCCTTAGCCAGGATTTGAAAAAACACTACATTTGCTTTAGCTTGAATCTCAAAATATCCACTAATCGCAGGTTTCTTTGGCCTCTGCGTTGCAGGATCCATTTACAGTTGTCTTTCAAAGGAACCCCTAAAGGCTTGATGGCAGGAGAAGTTAGGACATAATCTGAGCTTTGGGAAAAAATTTTTTTTTTCTGTCAGGTCTTTGCACCATGCCCAGGCATGACTATCCAGCACCAAAATGCATTGGTGATTAATGCTAACAGGCCTTAAGGTATATACCTATATGAACCCTACCAATTAAGAAGTGTATCTTAACAGAAACATATGGTGCCCATTTCAGGCCTGTAGGGAATGGGAAGGGATGAAATCTTTCAAGTAGCTGGTTATGCCTATTCCTATAGGGATAGTTACACAACCCACTATAATGGTATATGATTTGCCTACTTTTACTACTTCTCAAGTCTTTTTTACTTTCCTTCTCAGTGCTTACTATACAATTTAAAATAGTGATCTAACGATTAGTCTTAAGCATTTTCTTGATTTTCAAATACTCATAAACTGAGTTTGAACTAATAGAACTCAGAGATGTTTTAAACCTGCAGAGTCAACTCAGTCATGGCAATAGAGATAGACTTTTTGCTTTTAAATGAAATTTAAGTGGGTGGATGTTGTGCTTGATGAGTGATATAGGTCTTGTTATTTGTAATTAGTTAAAATCTAAATATAAAATTAATCGTTACAGTTTGAGTCCTTGGCTTGTCATTTGTTATGAGACCAGCGGGCTACAAAGTAATTCAAGCAAGCTCTCTACTAATTAAGGTATGTCCTAAAAGTGCATGTGGTATTATTTGCATATTCAAGATGCCATGTCTGGAGACCATTCCAGAATTAAATATAATTTTATTTAATGCATTATATAGAAAATCAACCTGCTTTGAGATTATTCACATGTTTAATAAGACAAATTGTTCTCTTTCTTGGGCAGTTTCAAACTACTGCTATAAGGTGGTAATCATATTCATTGCTCTGTTTCCTCATAGTTTGTTAAAATGAAATTTCGTTATTTTTACCTTTCAAAAGCAATTATACATATATATGTACCACATTTTCTTTACCCATTCATTTGTTGATGGACATATAGGTCGTTTCCATATCTTGGCTGTTGTGAATATTGTGAATGCTGCAATGAACGTGGGTGTGCAGCTATCTCTTTGAGGTCCTGATTTCAACTCTTTTTGGATATATATCTAGAAGTGGGATTACTTGATCATACGGTAGTTCTATTTTTAATTTTTTGAGGATCCTTCACAGTGTTTTCCATAGAGGCTGCACCATTTAGTAATCGCGCCAACAGTGCATGAGGGTTCTAGTCTCTCCATATCCTGGCTGACACTTGTTATTTTCTGGGTTTTTTTGCTTTTGAATAATGGCCATCCTAACGTATAAAATGATGTCTCATTGTGATTTTGATTTGCATTTCCCAGATGATTAGTGATGTTGAGCATCTTTTCATGTACCTGTTGGTCATTTGTATATCTTCTGAGTCCTTTTTTCCATTTATAAATCAGGTTATTTCTTTGTTTATTGTTTTGCTATTGAGCTGTAGGAGGTCCTTGATATTGATACATGGTTTACAAATATTCCTCCCATTCTTTAGTTTGCCTTTTCACTCTGTTGATTGAGCTTTTTGGTTTGATGTATTCCCACTTGTCTAATTTTGCTTTTGTACATTGTGCTTTTGGTGTTATATCCAAGAAATCGTTGCCAAGCCCAATGTTATAAAGATTTTCTTCTAGGAGTTTTATAATTCCAGGTCTTACATTTAAATCTTTAGTACACTTTGAGTTTATTTTTGTGCATAGGTTAAGATAAGGGTCAAATTTCATTCTTTTGCCTGTGGGCATCTAGTTTTCCCAGCCCTACTTCTTGAAGAAACTGCCCTTCCCCCATGTGTACTCATGGAACCCTTCTGTTCCATTCATCTATATGTCTGGTTTTATGCCAATACTGTACTATTTTAATTACTATAAATTGGTAATATCTTTCAAAATCGGGGAGCATGATGCCTCCAGCTTTGTTCTTCTTTCTTTAAGGTTGCTTTGGCTATTCAGGGTCTTTTGTGGTTCTATATGACTTTTACAATTGTTTTTTCTATTTTTGTAAAAATGCCATTGGTCTTTTTATAGGGATTGCACTGAGCCTGTAGATCACTTCTGGTAGTGTAGTCATCTTAACAATATTAACTATTCCAATCCATGAAAATGAAATGTCTTCCCATTTGTTTGGTGACTTCTCTAATTTCTTTCATTGAAAATTTGCAATTTTCACCTCGTTGATTAAGTTTATTCCTAAGTATTTTAATATTTTAAATGGGTTTGTGTTCTTAATTTCCTTTTCAGGTAGTTCATCATTAGTATATAGAAATGTTACTGATTTTTGTATGTTAATTTTATATCTTGCAACTTTACTATATTCATGTATTCTGATAGTTTTGTGTGTGTGTGTGTGTAGTCTTTAGGATTTTCCACCTCTAAGATCATGTCATCTGAAATATCAATATTTGAAGCATCAATAAGGAAGAAAGAGTTCACAAGTGAAATAAAGAAAAGATGACTAGAAAGGCAGGAAGAAATAATGATAAATTAAGAAAACTCATGGGATACAAAGTTTCAAAGAGTTGATAGATCAAATAACATAAAGCATTGACTGAGAAGTGTCCATTGGTTTGTGTAAAAAGCAAATCGCTGTTGGCTTATATGTTAGTGATAGAGATTAACATGTTTAAATGCCAGAGGAAAGGAGCTAGAAAAGAGAAATATTTGAAGATACAGAGAATAGAAAGAAGAGTCTTTAGAGCTAGCTCTCCGAGGATATTGGATGGGATAACATTCTGCACAAAGGTGGATGGATTGACCTTAACATAGGAGAGGGATTTTTTCTGTTGCTATAGAGTAAAATATAAGCAAAATGTAGTTAGGGTTGTAAGTTTAGAGCCTATAAATGAAAAAAGGAACCAACCTTAGATTTCTCAATACTTCTTCGTGCCTTGCAGCTGGCTAAGTAAAATTTTGTAATTTTGACACTCAGTTGCTAAAACTACAAATTCATTTTTGAGGGTACAATAGCCAAAATAGGGAGTATTAAGCGTATTGCTCTCTTTTTTCCTTTTCTTTTTGGTTAGATATAGGAAGAGAGGACCTCTTCTAGATGACTCTTCATTGGTGTGTGTGAAACTTAAATGCAGAAACAGAGACTGTTGTGGAAGAAGCTGTTCTTAAAACATGTCACTTTTTTGCATGGCAAGATCATTTCCCTAGGGATTGGTTTATGGCAGAGGCAAATGTTAATCTCATCTCTGAGAGAGTCAGATGACTCTCTAGCTTAATGGCCCTGCCTGTCTCACTTTACACCCTCAGTGTTCTGCTTCTTGTTATAGGAAAGATTCAGCAGTTTGTCAGCTCCTTATTTGGCCTGTCTGAAAATATGGAAGGCCTATCAGACTGGTCAATTGGTTAACCCTTTGACTTTTTACCTCTGGAATTTGTTTATTCTCATTTGTCTAACAGAGATCTTTCTTTACGTATTTACTGAACCCATGATTCCTGGGCTCATCGTGTTTATCCAACATGGGACCTTTGGCATATTTAGTTTAACACGTGATTATATAATGGTTTGTTATATGCTACTTTAAAAAATACCAATATATAACATAAATCACACAGAGGGGGTGAGTATTTTCTACAGTAATCTTAACCCAAACATTTTCAGGAATTTGAGGTGATTACAAACAGTAACTTGATTAACTCCCATGAAATAGAAAGCAGAGCCATGTACTAAGAGTGAGCAGGAAGTAGGGTATTTGTTGGTTTCAGTATGATGGGAAAGCATGAAATGACATTGGAGAGAACACTCTAGCAAGAATGCTGGAAAACTTCAGAAGCTATTTGAGGTTGGAAACCATGGAGATATAGTGACCTGATTGACTGCACGCAGTTGTCAAATGTGCAATGTTGTTGGCGCATTTATGGTGCTATCTCTGTGGCTTTGAATGCCCTTGCTACTATTAATTTATTAAGAGAAACCTGATCCTTTAAGAATCAACTCATATGCTTCATTCTCTGTGAGGCCTTTCCTAATTTTCAAGCAAGAAATGCCACACAATAAGCATTTCATAAATCCTTGTTAGAAAGATTAAAATTATGCTTCCTTTGTGCTTACTCTTCTATGGTGATTTTCTTAAGTTCTTTGTACTTCCGTTTCTCTACCTGTCAAACATGGATAATAACAATGCCTATTTCTTAGGGCTGTTTTCTGGGTTAAATGAGTTCACACATATAAAGAACCTGAAGCAGTGCCTGGCACAATTTAACTGCTCAATTGAAATTACTCATATATATTACTATTTATCAATGCTATTGTTATTACTATACTTAATGGTATTTCCATCATTTATGTACATGAATTGATCTTATATTGGACTGTATATCACCCATCAAAGTTGTCTTTATGTTTTCAAGAGCTAAGTATGGGCTTAACAAGTGTAACAGCTCTATGTCAAGTGCTTGTTGAACAAATGAATGACAATGGATGAGATAATAAATACATTTTTTGGAAAAGCTGATATTAACAGAGGAAGGATATCCTGAGATGAAATATGCAGTAAAAGGAAAGAAATATACAGGCTTTGGAATCATACTGAGTTTCTAGCTGGCTGATCTTGAGCAGATTGCTGAATTTCCCTGAGCTTCCAGTTGTTCATTTGCAAAATGAATATAAGGGTACTCAACTTGTGGAGTTGTGGTGATGATTATACATACTTTCACTAAAGACGTAAATGTTTGGTTATTGCTGTCACCAAAACCACAAGTTTCATCACTGAGGTCACTGTTTTCATCCTCATGTCACTTTTTACCTTTCAACTGTTAGACTTAAAATGTTATGACAGGGCTTCCCTGGTGGCGCAGTGGTTGAGAGTCCGCCTGCCGATGCAGGGGACACGGGTTCGTGCCCCAGTCCGGGAAGATCCCACATGCCGCGGAGCGGCTGGGCCCGTGAGCCATGGCCGCTGAGCCTGCGCGTCCGGAGCCTGTGCTCCGCAACGGGAGAGGCCACAACAGTGAGAGGCCTGCGTACAGCAAAAAAAAAAAAAATATATATATATATATTATGACAAAACACCTTAGTAGTAGTAATTTTTCTACTTCCTAAAACGTAACTTTCATTTTCATTAGCTTCTCTAACCACTAACATAAATACCTTGAGTGGTGGAAGTTGGAGTGATGGGTGCTGCCTAGGAATTTCAGGCGGTACGATGTTAGTAATATTCTGATGTTTGCCTAAATAACAGGAGCAGCAATTCTGTACAGAAAGACAAGGCTCAATTTTGACACAAAATCTGATATACAAAGAGACTTATTTTGGGAACAAAACAACTAAAAATACCAGGGTTGTGCTTAAGTTACCAGCTGTAGGCATTAGTCATGACTGTGTTACAAAAGAGTTAATTAAGTTCTTTGGGTGAAGGAGGTGCGGGAGGAAGTCAAACACAGTTTTCTGATGAGATGAGTCACTGATCATATTAGGAAATAACGCAGGGGTTGAAAAAAGCTCTGACTCCTAGTTGGATGCTATATTACAAGATCAGCCTCTCTAAAAAACCACAGACCAATAGGAAGCTCAGAGAAAAATAGTGCTGTGTAAAACCTCATTAATACATAAGAAGTTTGAATTTTACGATTACATTTTTAAATTGTATTTTCAAGGGCCAGAGGAAAGTGAACCAGTTCTTAGATTCTTAACATTGGTGGAAGTGAGTGAGGGTTGGGTATTGGGAGTCGTGTTCCCCGTCTTGAATCAAGGTGTTAGAGAGTATATTTATTTATTAATTAACGTGTATGGCTGTTTATGACAAAGCAAGCTTAAAAGTAAGTAAACCCATTAATACTTCTTTCAGCCTCATGGTTTACTACCTTGTTCTTATTTTTCTTCTTCTCCCTCACTCACCAGTCTTACGTTCTATGATTCTAACCTTAAATATCCACCCCTTTTGGTCCAGCTTCATTTTTCAATTAAATTTTGTAAAAAGTGTTTTCCATTTCCCTGTGTTTGTCCTGAATTACTTTACACAATATATGAAAAACATCATTCTCAAACCCAAATCAGTCACATCACTTCTGTTCAGTTTCTCCCCTGGGTTCCCACATTCACTTAACATTAATGGCCCTTAATAAGGAGATGTAACCTTGACCGCCACTCCAGTCTTACTGACTAGTGGTTTCTTCCTCTGACATTATGCTTCATTTACAGTTGTTGCTGTTTAATATATGTACCTTTTGTATATATTCTTACTGATGTTCCTTTGTGTATACTGTGAGCCTTTCCTGGAATGTCCTTCCTTTGGCCTTTATCACTTGTCAAATGCTGGTTCTTCCTTCAAAACCCTGCTGAACTATTTCTTCCACTGTTAAACTCTCCATGACTGTATCTCACATAGGCTGAGATACTCACTCTTGCCCCTGTGCCACCATGCACAAAGTTCTCCTATGGTTGTCTCACTGTCTCTTCCCATCATAGGTTTATATATCTACCTTCACCACTGGGCACTAACTACTTAAGGGCACAGCACATTCAAATTCTTCTCTTTAATTTTTAAAAGGCTTGACACAGGGTAGAAGATAAACAAAATTTTGTTGAACTTAATTCACAAATTATATAATCTAGATAATGAAAAACTTCATCAACAACATAGGATAAATGGGAGCATAAACAGTGCATCCGATTTTGCCCTGGAGTCCTAATGATTTCACAGCTTTCATGAAGGGACAGTCTCCTTCGAGGATATTAGTAGCACTGTTTTTTAAACTGGAAGAAAGTCAAGGAGAGGTAGGAGATAAATGCAGTAATCCTGCATACAGATATGCTGATACTCTTAATGGAACTGAAATCTAACAAGGAAGGGAATAAAAAAGAAAGTCGTTTTAGGACAAGGCAGTTGAAACACCTACTGAATGCTGGCAGAACACCTCCGACTTCCCAAAAGATACCTGAGGGTGACCAACATGCAGAGGTGGGGCCAAGACCAAAGCTGAACCCCAGGAGCTGTGCAAAGAAGAGAAACGGAAATCTCTCCCAGCAGCCTCAGGAGCAGCAGATTAAATCTCCACAATCAGCTTGATGTACCCTGCATCTCTGGAATCCTGAATAGACAATGAATCATCCCAAAATAGAGTGGGTGGACTTTGGAAACAACTGTAGACTTGGGGTTTGCTGTCTCAGACGGATTTGTTTCTGATTTTTATGTTTATCTTAGTATAGTTTATAGCACTTGTTATCATTCGGGGATTTATTTATTGGTTTGGTTGCTCTCTTCTTTTATTATTATTTTCATCATTTTTTCAAATTTTATTTTAATAATTTGTAAAAATTTATTTTATTTTATATTTCCTTCTTTTTTTTCCCTCCATTTTCTTCTCAGCTGTGTGGCTGACAGAATCCTGGTGCTCCCGCCTGGTGTCAGGCCTGAGCCTCTGAGGTGGGAGAGCCGAGTTCAGGACACTGACCACCAAAGACCTCCTGGCCCCACATAATATCAATCAGTGAAAGCTCTCCCAGAGATCTCCATCTCAGCACTAAGACCCAGCTCCACCCAATGGCCAGCAAGCTCCAGTGCTGGACACTCTATGCCAAACAAGTAGCAGGACAGGAACATGCCCCACCCATTAGCAGAGAGGCAGCCTAAAATCATACTAAGTTCACAAACACCCCAAAACATACCACCAGATTCAGTCCTGCCCACCAGAAAGACAAGATGCAGGCCAACCCACCAGAACAGAGGCACCAGTGCCCTCCACCAGAAAGCCTACACAACCCACTAAACTGACCTTACCACTGGGGGCAGACACCAAAAAAAAACGGGAACTGTGAACCTGCCTGTGAAAAGGAGACCACCAAAACAGTAAGTTAAACAAAATGAGAAGACAGAGAAATATGCAGTAGATGAAGGAGCAAGGTAAAAACCCACCAGACCAAACAAATGAAGAGGAAATGGGCAGTCTACCTGAAAAAGAATTCAGAGTAATGATAGTAAAGACAATCCAAAATCTTGAAAATAGAATGGAGAAAATACAAGAAACGATTAACAAGGACCTAGAAGAACTAAAGAGCAAACAAACAATGATGAGCAACACAATAAATGAAATTAAAAATCCTCTAGAAGGAATCAATAACAGAAAAACTAAGTCAGAAGAATGAATAAGTGAGCCAGAAGATAAAATAGTGGAAATAACCACCACAGAGCAGAATAAAGAAAAAAGAATGAAAGGAATTGAGGACAGTTTCAGAGACCTCTAGGACAACATTAAATTCAACAACATTTGAATTATAGGGGTCCCAGAAGAAGAAGAGAAAAAGAAAGGGACTGAGAAAATACTGGAAGAGATTATACATGAAAAATTTCCTAACATGGGAAAGGAAATAGTCAAGTCCAGGAAGCGCAGAGTCCCATACAGGATAAATCCAAGGAGAAACACACCAACACATATTAATCAAACTATAAAAAATTAAATAGAAAAAATATTAAAAGCAGCAAGGGAAAAGCAATAAATAGCATACATGGGAATCCCCATAAGGTTAGCAGCAGATATTTCAAGAGAAACTCTGCAAGCCAGAAGGGAGTGGCAGGACATATTTAAAGTGAGGAAAGGGAAAAACCTAAAACCAAGATTACTCTACCCAGCAAGGATCTCATTCAGATTTGATGGGGAAATTAAAATCTTTACAGACAAGCAAAAGTTAAGAGAATTCATCACCATCAAAACAGCTTTACAACAAATGCTAAAGGAACTTCTCTAGGCAGGAAACACAAGAGAAGGAAAAGCCCTACCACAACAAACGCAAAACAGTTAAGAAAATGGTAATAGGAACATACATATTGATAATTACCATAAATGTAAATGGATTAAATGCTCCACCCAAAAGACATAGACTGGCTGAATGGATACAAAAACAAGACCTGTATATATGCTGTCTACAAGAGACCCACTTCAGACCTAGGGACACATACAGACTGAAAGTGAGGGGATGGAAAAAGATATTCCATGCAAATGGAAATCAAAAGAAAGCTGGAGTAGCAATTCTCATATCAGACAAAATAGACTTTAAAATAAAGACTAGTACAAGAGACAAAGAAGGACACTTACAAAATGCTCAAGGGATAAATCCAAGAAGAAGATATAACAATTGTAAATATTTATGCACCCAACATAGGAGCACCTCAGTAAATAAGGCAAATACTAACAGCCATAAAAGGGGAAATCGACAGTAACACAGTAATAGTAAGGGACTTTACTAGCCCACTTTCACCAATGGACAGATCATCCAAAATGAAAATAAATAAGGAAACACAAGCTTTAAATGTTACATTAAACAAGATGGACTAAATTGATATTTATAGGACATTCCATCTGAAAACGGCAGATTACACTTTCTTCTCATGTGCTCATGGAACATTCTCCAGGATAGATCATATCTTGGGTCATAAAGCAAGCTTTGGTAAATTTAAGAAAATTGAAATCGCATGAAATATCTTTTCCAACGACAACACTATGAGACTAGATATCAATTACAGGAAAAAAACTGTAAAAAATACAAACACATGGAGGCTAAACACTACACTACTAAATATCCAAGCGATCACTGAAGAAATCAAAGAGGAAATAAAAAAAATACCTAGAAACAAATGACAATGGAAATACGACAAGCCAATACCCCTGGGATGCAGCAAAAGCAGTTCTAAGAGGGAAGTTTACAGCAAAATAATTGTACTTCAGGAAACAAGAAAAATCTCACATAAACAACCTAAACTTACACCTAAACCAATTAGACAAAGAAGAACAAAAAAACCCCAAAGTTAGCATTAGGAAAGAAATCATAAAAATCAGATCAGAAATAAATGAAAAAGAAATGAAGGAAATGATAACAAAGATTAATAAAACTAAAAGCTGGTTCTTTGAGGAGATAAACAAAATTGATAAACCATTAGCCAGACTCATCAAGAAAAAAAAGGGAGAAGACTCCAATCAACAGAATTAGAAATGAAAAAGAAGTAACAACTGACACTGCAGGAATACAAAGAATCATGAGAGATTGCTACAAGCAACTATATGCCAGTAAAATTAACAACCTGGAAGAAATGGACAAATTCATAGAAAGCACAACCTTCTGAGACTGAACCAGGAAGAAATAGAAAATATAAACAGACCAATCACAAGCACTGAAATTGAACTGTTATTATACATATTTCAGCAAAGAAAAGCCCAGGACCAGATGGCTTCACAGGCAAATTCTATCAAACATTTAAAGAAGAGCTAACACCTATCCTTCTCAAACTCTTCCAAAATGTAGCAGAGGGAGGAACACTCCCCAGCTCATTCTACGACGCCACCATCACTCTGACACCAAAACCAGAAAAGGATGTCACAAAGAAAACTACAGACCAATTTCACTGATGAACATAGAAGCAAAAATCCTGAACAAAATAATAGCAAACAGAATCCTACAACACATAAACAGGGTCATACACCATGACCAAGTGGGGTTTATCCCAGGAATGCAAGGATTCTTCAATATATGCAAGTCAATCAATGTGATACACCATATTAACAAACTGAAGGAGAAAAACCCTATGATCATCTCAGTAGATGCAGAAAAAGCTTTGGACAAAATTCAACACTGATTTATGGTAAAAACCTGCCAGAAAGTTGACATAGAGGGAACCTACCTCAACATAATAGAGGGCTTATATGACCAACCCACAGCCAGCATCGTTCTCAATGGTGAAACACTGAAACCATTTCCATTAAGATCCGGAAGAAGACAAGGTTGCCCACTCTCACCACTATTATTCAACATAGTTTTAGAAGTTTTAGCCACAGTAATTAGAGAAGAAAAAGAAATAAAAGGAATTCAAATAGGAAAAGAGGAAGTAGAACTGTCACTGTTTGCAGATGACATGATAGTATACATAGAGAATCCTAAAGACACTACCAGAAAACTACTAGAGTTAATCAGTGAATTTGGTAAAGTAGCAGGATACAAAATTAATGCACAGAAATCTCTTGCATTCCTATACACTAATGATGAAAAATCTGAAAGAGAAATTAAGGAAACACTCCCATTTACCATTGCAGCAAAAAGAATAAAATATCTAGGAATAAACCTACCTAAAGAGACAAAATATCTGTATACAGAAAAGTATAGGACACTGATGAAAGAAATTAAAGACAATACAAACAGATGGAGAGATATACCATGTCCTTGGATTGGAAAAATCAACATTGTGAAAATGACTATACTACACAAAGCAATCTATAGATTCAATGCAATCCCTATGAAACTAGCAGTGACATTTTTCACAGAACTAGAACAAAAAATTTCACAATTTGTATGGAAACACAAAAGACCCCGAATAGCCAAAGGAAACTTGAGAAAGAAAAACGGAGTTGGAGGAATCAGGCTCCCTGGTTTCAGACTATACTGCATAGCTCCAGTCATCAAGAAAGTATGGTACTGCTACAAAAGCAGAAATATGGATCAATGGAATGGGATAGAAAGCCCAGAGATAAAGCCACACACATATGGTCACCTTGTTTTTGATAAAGGAGTCAAGACATACAGTGGAGAAAAGACAGCCTGTTCAATAAGTGGTGCTGGGAAAACTGGACAGCTACATGTAAAAGAATGAAATTAGAACACTTTCTAACTGCATACACAAAAATAAGCTCAAAATGGATTAAAGACCTAAATGTAAGGCCAGACACCATCAAACTCTTAGAGGAAAACTTAGGCAGAACACTATGACATAAATCACAGCAAGATCCTTTTTGACCAAGATCCTAGAGAAAGGGACATAAAAACAAAAATAAACAAATGGGACCTAATGAAACTTAAAAGCTTTTGCACAGCAAAGGAAACCATAAACAAGACAATAAGAAAACCCTCAGGATGGGAGAAAATATTTGCAAATGAAGCAACTGACAGAAGATTAATCTCCAATATACACAAGCAGCTCATGCAGCTTAATATCAAAAAACCAAACAACCCAATCCACAAATGCACTTCTCTGGTGGCACAGTGGTTAAGAATCAGCCTGCCAATGCATGGGACACGGGTTCGAGCCCTGTTCTGGGAAGATCCCACATGCTGCAGAGCAGCTAAGCCCGTGCACCACAACTACTGAAGCCCGTACACCTAGAGCCTGTGCTCTGCAACAAGAGAAGCCACTGCATTGAGAAGCCCACACACCGCTGCTTGAGAAAGCCTGCACGCAGCAACAAAGACCAAACGCAGCCAAAAATAAATTGATTAATTAAAAACAAAAAAACATTTCTCCAAAGAAGACATACAGATGGCTAAGAGGCACATGAAAAGCTGATCAACATCACTAATTATTAGAGAAAGGCAAATCAAAAGTACAGTGAGGTATCAGCTCACACCAGTAAGAATGGGCATTATCAGAAAATCTACAAACAGCAAATGCTGGAGAGGGCGTGGAGAAAAGGGAACCCTTTTGCACTGTTGGTGGGAATGTAAATTGGTACAGCCACTGTGGAGAACAGTAGGGAGTTTCCTTAAAAAACTAAAAATAGAACTACCATATGACCCAGCAATCATACTACTGGGCTCACACCCTAAGAACACCATAATTCAAAAAGAGTCATGTACCACAATGTTCATTGCAGCACTATTTACAATAGCCAGGACATGGTAGCAACCTAAGGGTCCATCGACAGATGAATGGATAAAGAAGATGTGGCACATATATACAATGGACTATTACTCAGCCATAAAAAGAAACAAAATTGAGTTATTTGTAGTGAGGTGGATGGACCTAGAGTCTGTCATACAGAATGAAGTAAGTCAGAAAGAGCAAAACAAATACCGTATGCTAACACATATATATGAAATCTAAAAAAAAAAAAAAAAAGGTTCTGATGAACCTAGGGGCAGGATAGGAATAAAGACACAGACGTACAGAATGGACTTGAGGACCCGGGGAGGGGGAAGGGTAAACTGGGACTAAGTGAGAGAGTACCATTGACATATATACACTACTAAATGTAAAATAAATAGCTAGTGGGAAGTACCTGTATAGCACAGGGAGATCAGCTCAGTGCTTTGTGACCACCTAGAGGGGTGGGATAGGGAGGGTGGGAGGGAGATGCAAGAGGGAGGGGTTATGGGGATATATGTATACGTATAGCTGATTCACTTTGTTATACATTAGAAACTAACACAACATTGTAAAGCAATTATACTCCAGTAAGATGTTAAAAAAACAAACCAAAAAAACAGTGCGTCCTGTATGTTTTTGTTGCTTTGCCATTAAAATTTATTGGATTTAGAAAAGGCAGATGTTCTCTATGGACTTTTGTTTTCCCTATATTTACAGAAACAGTTGAATAGATAATAGGCAAGTCCCTTTTCAGAAAAATTATGTTTTAAGCCTATATTGAGACCACTGTAATAAACTGAATAAACTCTTTTTATGTCTTAAAATATCTGCATGACCTTAATTTTCAGACAATTTATATCATATCATGCAAGTTTCATATTCCAGAGGCTAGTCAGTTACTTCCAAGGAAGGACTGTTAAAGGTAAGTTTATATCTTTAGGTGAAAGGCAACCTTTCCAAAAATCAGTATGGTTCCAAAGCTGAGAAATCATTTCATATTGGCCAGTGTTTTAATATTTCTACACTAGTATTTTTTTTTTCCTGATACAACCTGTTCAGTGACTTGGAGGCAAATACTCTGTTGTCTCCTTTGTTTGCAAGCTTTCATTTTTGGTGTATGGATAATATATTAGCTACGTTTCAGGCCAATATCACATAAGCCATTTTACTTTGAGTTGAAATAAACCTGAAGCTATTAAATATGATAGGGCTAGCTAATCTTGCAACATTTTCAGGAGGCTGATTTTTTTCCTCAAATTTTATGTCATAGTGATATGAGTATTACAAAGAAAGCCAGAAATGATATCAAATTTTTGTGGTTTCAGTTGTGGGAAAAGTATGCCCTGAAAGTTTTTTATTACATATTCCAGGGACCTGAAAAGAGTGCATTGGCCGGTGGGGTGTGTGTGAGAGAGAGAGAAGGAGGGAGAGAGAGGGTGAAAGGGAGGCAATAAAGAGAATGTTTTAAGGGGAAAATCTTAGACTCAATAAATATTTAAATATTTCCAGGGAAAATTTGACTAGGTTTTAAAATAAATGTTAAATGTTAGGAACTAATACGTAGGAAACAAGAGTAATGAGGTTTTCATTTTAAATGAGGCAGACAATATACTTACCTTTCTTTATCTTAGCTTCAGAATATTTTTAAAATTATGAGATCAGCCTTACTTTAATAAGGCTATTTACATTTAAAGAGATGTCATATTCAGAAACATGATAATACACATAAAGCTGGGTGTTAGAAGCAGTGCAAATACATACATGGTCAGGGAGGCTTGGGACTTTACAAGTTGAGCAGCCTTGAGTATGAATGTCAGTCTGAAAATAGGAGGGACATCAATGAGTAGAAGATAGATGTGAAACTGTTAGAATTCCCAAGCAAGACCTACCTGGGAATGCAGAACCCTTTATCTTAGTGGAAAACAAATATATTTCCTTTTAAGTTCAAGGTGAAGTTTAAAACATGAATTTATAAAACTTCCATTTGTGTGTTTTTTCCATAAAGAAAAAAATGCCATCTTAGATAAATGACATAATTAAAGAGACTGGAAAAGAAATATCAATCTAAGGACTGGTTATGGTTAGCCTTTAGAATATAACTAGGAAATAATGAGAAGTTTATTAATAGGCAGATGAGAGGTACTTTGTTTTGAGCCTTCAGATTTTCCAATCGTAACATTTTTGAGATTAACCACTAGCTAGTTAAAGAATTAATTATGAACATCATTCACTACATAATTTAAAATTTTATTTATCACTAGTATAACATAAGCATTTACAAGTATGTGTTTCATTATTTTTTAAATACAAAACATTAAAATATGTTGTAATAAATGAATTTTGAAGTATAATCTCTTCCTACATATGCATATTTATGGTATATTTGGCATTGAATACCAGCTAAATAAGTTCAAAATCATTTTATGTCTAATCCACTCAGTAAACATCTATTGAGTACTGCATGCATTAGTTCTTGTGGAGATTGGAGATAATAGATTAATAAAATGCAGTCTCTGCCCTGTAATCAAATAGAAAAGGTTTTAAGAAAACGATTGTTAATTATATCAAATCACATCCACTAAGCCCAATGTAGTATGCTTGAATATGATTTTTTTCTCTTGTTCAATATAATTTATTAGAAAAATGAAATTTAAATGTTCCTGCATAATTTATTCATTATTTGCTGTTCTCATTCTATAAGAAATTTTGAGCTGATAGTTTATCACTCTCTAAATTTTCTATTGAGGAGATGGTAGAGACTGAATTTTACAATTGTACGTTGTACATTCACATACCACCATAGACAGTTATGTTTGGGGATGAGATTATATGTGCATAAACATTTTGGAGAAATACAATGGTGAAAGCGGTATTTCAAAAGACAGGATTTTTTTGCGGCTTCCCTGGTGACGCAGTGGTTGGGAGTCCGCCGGCCGATGCAGGGGGCACGGGTTCATGCCCCGGTCCGGGAGGATCCCGCGTGCCGCGGGGCGGCTGGGCCCACGCGTCCAGAACCCGTCCTCCGCGGCAGGGGAGGCCACAACAGTGAGAGGCCCGCATACTACAAAAAAAAAAAAAAAAAGACAGGAATTTTTTAAAGTGCTTTAAACCAGATATCACTTATTTTTTTGTTACACAATCTATTTGGAAAAGACCCACCTGCTCAAAAAGAAAGAGCAAACATGGTTACTGTTGTAATTATTCAGAGGGGATGCTATGTGAGCAGGAATATCACAGGCAATTCAATAAAAAAAAGTCTTGGTGGTTTCTATCACTAGCAATGAATAGGGTTTAATTTCATTTCATTATAGTTCAAAAACCTCCCGAGGGTGTAATTCTGACTTCTTGCCACGGGAGCCAGTTGTGTTATTAGAATAACAAGATGTTGTGCTTTTTAATCACCTACGTTGGCTTTTTATTTTGAAGATAGTGGAGCATTTGTGTGTATATGTTTAACACATGATGAAAGAGATGATTTGAGTGCGACATACATGTTTATAATTAAAGCCTGGGAGCAAAGTATGTGTTCTGGGCAAAGCTCTAAGTGACAAGCTTTTGATGAATGTTTCTTTTTTTTTTTAAACCCCACATTTGTTTGTTTATTTATTTTTGGCTGTGTTGGGTCTTCGTTTCTGTGCGAGGGCTTTCTCTAGTTGTGGCAAGCGGGGGCCACTCTTCATTGCGGTGCGTGGGCCTCTCGCTATCACGGCCTCTCTTGTTGTGGAGCACAGGCTACAGACGCGCAGGCTCAGTAGTTGTGGCTCACGGGCCTAGTTGCTCCACTGCATGTGGGATCTTCCCAGACCAGGGCTCGAACCCGTGTCCCCTGCACTAGCAGGCAGATTCTCAACCACTGCGCCACCAGGGAAGCCCTGATGAATGTTTCTTATCCTCAGGCAATTTCTTGATCAATTAACAATAAATTAGGCTTTGAGACATTACTTAGCTGGCATGGTCCTATTTCAAAAATGTAATGAACAAAAGAGAAGGTTTAGCAGTTGCTAAAATCTATGAAGATACTGATTCAAGCGTAATGGACACATTCAACTGTGGTATTTTTGTTAGTACATTGGACCTACAACATATGGGAAAAACAACACACTGGGAAATTTGCAGTCATTCAAATATATATGATTTACTTGTTATTTATGGTTTGAAACTCTTTTCTGTCTACATTTGTTTGATGTGGATTATAAAAGTAAACACAGGATTCTAGTTAAAAGGAACAGAACAAAACACGGTATGAGGCACCTACAATGCTCACAGCAGTTAAGCACTCAATGTTAACTCTGAATTTCCAGGAAACCAAAGCAGAAAGTGACCTATATTGGAATATATAATTCTTAGATTTCCTGAGTTGATATTTTGACTCATCCACTTAATAGCTATAGGTAAACTATTTACTTTCTCCGTCTCTAATCCTCAAGCATAAGAGAGGATATAATAATAGTACCTACATCATGGGGCTTTTGTGAGAATTGCAGCCATTGTTACATGTAAGACACTTAAAAGAGTGCTGTGTACATACCAAGTGCTCAGTATAGTTCAATAAATATTAGCAGTGCATATTAATAATGTATTATCTGATAAATGAGAGTATGTTCATTTATATAGGGAGTTTCTTCCTCCTTTTCCCTCCCCCAATAATTACATTCAAAAAAGCACACAGGGGGCTTCCCTGGTGGCGCAGTGGTTGGGAGTCCACCCGCCGATGCAGGGGACGCGGGTTCTGTGCCCCGGTCCGGGAGGATCCCACATGCCGCGGAGCGGCTGGGCCCGTGGGCCGTGGCCGTGGCCACTGGGCCTGCGCGTCCAGAGCCTGTGCTCCGCAACGGGAGAGGCCACAGCGGTGAGGGGCCCCCGTACAGAAAAAAAAAAAGCACACAGGGCCAGGATAAACGGAGGAGAAATTGGTTAATATAATACACTCCTTATTTAAATGTGACATTCAAAAAGACGCATAAATATATTCTACAAAAGTACATTTCTTTTATCAACTCTCCCCAGAAACCGAGACCTTAACATTAATGCATAATGCAGAAAAGGCTTTGTTATGGCAAAGTGCCGAAACAGTGTGGTGTGGACACCTGATTTCCCGGTAATCTACTACAGGAGTAAAGCTTTGAGAACTTGGGGTGCTGAACACATGATGCTGCCCCTTCCAAACACTAGGAGTCTGAAGTAGCCTATGTTTGGCTGGAGTCACTTCCAAGCTGAATTCTTTTAAGTGAAGAGGCACTATTCTGTCTAATGAGTAATGTGAAGTCTACATGCTTAAGTTATCAGACATTAAAGAGCCTAACTTGGCATGCTGCTGTGAAGATGTGGAAACCAAAATTGTTTTCTTGCTACAAGGTTTATCTACTTTCTCACATCAGTGAGTCTTTGGAATGCCTGTACGTATAACCGATATTTTCCTGCAAAATGAGCTTTAAATCTCTTTAATTACTTGCTACATTACATGGATGAGAACATTTTAACCTAAAGAAAATTTAAGGGCAGATGTTATCAATAAATCACCCTAACCCCCTCCCAAAAACAGAAAAAAAGAAATTTGCGTGAGTCCTATGAACGAAGTCCGTATTTCAGTAGAACTATTTTCGAATTGGCCTGCCAGAATGAACTGGCTCTTAAAAACACCAGGAGGAAGTCAAACTGACCAGTTAAGATTACTAGTACAGGCCACCTAAAAGGTTGAGAAAGGTCTCTGAATAGTATTTTAGTGTTGACATTGTTCTGTGATGCCAGATTCTTGCTTTGTGCCTCATACTGTATTGTACCAGCATATAATAAAGGCCATCATACTAGAAAAAGCTGTTGATTGTGCTGTTTTTGGTAACTGAACTGAATCAATTTAACACATGTATCAAAATATAAATTTAACGTTGAATTCAAATATAAATTTAAAGGTAAATTTAAACATAAATTTAAAGTTATGGTGTGTGCATCTAGAACATAGAAGTGATATTAAGTTTTAAAGTTAAGATTCAGAGTTATTTTTTAAGTAGACTATTCCTGCCAGTGGAGTCAAAGCATGATAAAAGATCAAAGAAGGCTGAGAAACGAGTTACATTTTTTCTAGTTCAGCTCAACTATAGACAGTAGCAAGTACTGGTAAAGAACACATATTCTGGCTATGGATTCAGAGAAGAGTTGTACTTTAGTCTTAGTTTTAGTATTTGCTTGCCATGTACTTGCTGTATATAGAAATGAGAATATCTCTGAAAGTTCTGCTTGAAGTTCTTTAACTTTGGAAGATGAAAAAAGCCTGTTTGAGGAGTTTCATGAGGAGTTTTCTAGAGAGTATTGTTAAAGTTGTCTCGCTTTGGATAAGATGTAGGACATGCCTACTTGGTATTGATTAAGATAGAATGATTTGCCTTAAAATGTTTACAAAATGAGATTTTTCACTACTGACACTGAGTCATATTAAAGGATTTGAATTCCTAATGATTTCTAAACTTTGTTTTCTTATATAATTAGGTTACGATCTCTCTAAGTCTTAGGGAAAAATGTTCCATTGTGAAATGAGCTCTAATTTCAGCTATAATAATTTGAGACTAGTGCAGAGCTGGTCCCACTCAGAAGGATAGGATAGAAATGTGTTCTACTTTATCAAGTGCTCCATCCCCTCTAAGATAACCAAGGGAATCACTGATGACATTGAAATCTAGAGTTTGTGAATGAGTTTTATCCTCTTCTGCTTCTTAGGCAAAATTAGCTCAAAACACTTTTTTTTTTCATAGACCAGAATATATGATATTTGTATTGTGGAGATATGAGGTGGAAGCAGATTTTTAAAATCTGGAGGAGAGGTAGCAAAATACTGTATATAATATGTATACAATATTAGCAATTCAATCTTTGCTAATAAAATATGAGAGTATATTCATTTCTGTGCTTCATTACATAAAATATGCCTGTTTTACTGACTTCTTGCACAGGAATTGTATGTGTAAAACTAATATGAAAATCAAGGATAGCTGTGAAGTAAATCATAGTCAAAATGCTGAAAGAAGAAACTTGAGATGCTCCTTTAAAAAAAAAAAAAAAGATTTCTAAATCAACTCATGGTTGTCTGACGTTCCTCTTGATTAATGCAGGGTGCTCTGAGGCATGCTAATAGAATAAACAAGGAAACATTTAATTTCTTGACATAAAATGAGGGTCATTTTAAAGATATGCATGCCCCACAGGACTTCCCTGGCAGTTCAGTGGTTAAGACTTCACCTTCCAATGCCAGCAGTGCCAATTTGATCCCTGGTCAAAAAACCAAAGCTTACAACAGAAGCAGTATTGTAACCAATTCAATAAAGACTTTAAAAATGGTCCACATCAAAAAAACTCTTTAAAAAATAAAGATATGCATGCCCTTTATCTTTTAATTACAGACTTATCTTTTAATTACAAATGTCTGCAGCCTAAGGCAGAAATTTCTTCCATGTGAATATTATAGAGTTAAACACAATAGTGTTAATATCATTTTACATCATCACCCTTCATTGTTTCAAATATAGCAAAATAAAACTAACTCCTACTATTAATTGCAAACATCTAAATGAAATGTTGAATTAAATGAAATATTTTCTGAGTGGGTTATAGAACACACTTAGTTGTGGAATGCCTGAAATGATGTCATTGAGAAACATAATATAGTATCAACCATAAAATGTCATGGTTGATGAGAAACTCACTGAAAGCCATTCAGAGCATTTCTCTATTAACTTTTGCAAATGCACACTTTGAATCTATAATTCGTTTTTTTTTAATTAATTTATTTTTATATTTATTTTTTTGGCTGTGTTGGGTCTTCATTTCTGTGCGAGGGCTTTCTCTAGTTGTGGCAAGCAGGGGCCACTCTTCATCACGGTGCGCGGGCCTCTCACTATCGCGGCCTCTCTTGTTGCAGAGCACAGGCTCCAGACGCACAGGCTCAGTAGTTGTGGCTCACAGGCCTAGTTGCTTCGCGGCATGTGGGATCTTCCCAGATCAGGGCTCGAACCCGTGTCCCCTGCATTGGCAGGCAGATTCTCAACCACTGTGCCACCAGGGAAGCCCAAGAATCTATAATTCTTTATGGGAAAACATTTTAACAAATGTACTGTGGTTTACATTTAAAAGCACTGTTTGGTTTATAGTGAAAAGCAGTTATGATTCACTCTGCTCATCTAGTTAAGGGCAAGGTGCTCACAGAACACAAAATCTACAACATTTAAGAACAGTAAGGATTGTTGTTTAAATTCAGAGCATCAGCCACCCTCCAAACGGGGTCAGCAATATCCTTGTAATAAGACCAGCTTCACTGAATACATATTAAGGGATATTAGGAGCTAAAATAAGTTAATAGAAAAGGAAACATGAAAAGATGGTGGTAGAACTGCCTGTTGCCTGTATCTACCAGTGTATTCCCAGATGCCCTCAGACTTAGGAAAAAACTCATGACCTCATCCTCTCCCCACTCCTTGGCAGGTTATTTCTTCTTTTCCTTATGCTTTTTTAGTTAGTGGTGTCATCTTGTATCCAATTGTTCAGTTAGAAACCTCAGAGTCATCCAGAAGTCCTTTCTCTTCTAGCTTCTCCCATATCCACACAAATCCAGATCTTAAATTTCTCTTTTTATTTATTGTTATTATCTCTTCTCTTGTGGTTTTCTTGCCTCCATCTCTGTGACTCTCTTTAGTCCATCCTCCACTCTGTGGCCAGAGAGAACTTTAGAACCGCAGCCTCAAATATGTCTCCTTGAACATTTGACTGTTTACCCCTTTCAGAGAATTAAGTCCAAGTTCTCTAGCATGGTGCTTAAGGGTCTTGAAAAGCCTTCTCTATGTTCTAGCCCTGTTTCCTGTCTCATTCAGCCCTTTCTGACCTTCTTGTTATATTTCAGTTACTTGTTGCTTTACTTGCTTCCAGATCTTGGGTTACTCCTGAATACCCCCCTCTTTTGCTGTGTGGTAATACATCTACTATTTAAATTACTTCAAATTACACTTCTTATCTATAGCTCTTTAAAAAACTCACTTGATGTCTTCCTTGTGTATTTTGTGACTCCCTTTTCACAAGAGTTTTGTACTAATTTCCCCACTGTATTATGACATTGATTTGCCTTTCTGACTCTCCTGTACTCAAACAAAAAAAGTATCTTATTCAACTTTGTATTTCATTGTCTAACTTAGATTTTGCCCTGTTTATTACTTATTTATTGATTGAGAAACTAACTGCAATTAGAAGGCCTAGCCTGTAATTTTGACTTAATGCTAATTTACTACCAGGATCTCAACAGGACACTAAATTTTGCTAAGTATCTGTGGAATGAATGGTGGGACAAGACAAGTGGTTCTCAGACTTTACTAGTTCCTTAATACAATCTAAACCCAGTGCACATAGAGAATATAACCTGTATTGTGTTGGCTCACATTGAGGGAAGTGGCAAACAATTTTCCTGCAAAGTTTACGTCTAATTTTTTTTTTAACTTTATTTTACTTTTTATTCGATTTAAAATATATATATATATATTTAACATCTTTATTGGAATATAATTGCTTTACAATGGTGTGTTAGTTTCTGCTTTATAACAAAATGAATCAACTATACATATACATATGTCCCCATATCTCCTCCCTCTTGCATCTCCCTCCCACCCTCCTTATGCCACCCCTCTAGGTGGTCACAGAGCACCGAGCTGATCTCCCTGTGCTATGCAGCTGCTTCCCACTAGCTATCTATTTTACATTTGGTAGTGTATATATGTCCATGCCACTCTCTCACTTTGTCCCAGCTTACCCTTCCCCCTCCCCATGTTCTCAAGTGCATTCTCTACCTCTGCATCTTTATTCCTGTCCTGCCCCTAGGTTCTTCAGAACGTTGTTTTTTTTGTTTTGTTTTGTTTTTTTTAGATTTCATATATATGTGTTAGCATACGGTAGTTGTTTTTCTCTTTCTGACTTACTTCACTCTGTATGACAGACTCTCCCATTTCATTGCAAGAGACTGAGCATGATTAAGATCAAGTCTGACTGGGATGCCAACATATAGCCCACAGCTAACATCATAATAAATGGTGAAAGTAGAACGACAGGGTTCTGATGGGCTGAATAAAGCCTTCTCTCCTATGATTGTTTGAAAAGATGTCTAGATAGGTGGATAGTGTGGTTAGGTAGCTAGTTCAATGAATCCCCCTAAAGCATTCAGGCTTGTTAGAATCATAAAGTTATTGCTATTGCAAATGATCTGGAAGGTATGTTTCCGATCTTGGAAGTTTCAGTTTCGATTTTCTATTTTGACCAATTTTGAAAAAAGAAACTGGGAAGTTTGAGTTAGTTTGAGATTGCCCATATAGTTCCTGGTTTCCCAGGTGTTAGATATATCCTGCTACTTGCTGTTTTTCAGCCTCCAGAGAGAGTGATTTTAATGCAAATATACCCACAAGATAGAATATTATTCATTAGATCACTGATCTAGTCTGGTTATTATAGCCAGTTGAAATTTATTTCTTAAAACCATTATTCCTCATCTGCTTTAATAGCTTCATATATTTGGACATAGTCGTATATTCTTGAGACTATACCCTGAATAACTTAATGAACTAACTTAATGAACTTACATTTTTTCATATGCCTGAAGTTACCTGTTTTCTGACTCTTCCTTAGGGCAGGTAATTTTTAAAGATGGTTGAACTTATCCTTTATTTCTGAGTTTAAAATTATGTTAAATTCCTGTGGTTAACTTCAAGTTTTGGATTGTACCTCACATTACTCTCCACTTCTTTGTGCAGACAAGCATCAGCAGCCACAGATAATTCCTTAACACCAGTAACATCATTGTTGTAGGATTTCATGTCTTGGAGTTTATGGTGTATTGAAAGTGCTGTTGACTATTGGGAGATTTAGACGATCAAATACCATTAAGCAAAGACAAATCTCAGTAATGCAGAAAACAAGAGTTCTCTTATTTAAAAAATATGGAAAATATAGTGTAGACTATCAAAATAGACAGACCTGAATTCAGATCCTGGCAGTGATATATTTACTGGTTGTGTGATTTTAAATGTTAGTTAATTTCTCTAAACTCAGATTTCCTCCACTTACTCACAGGGAAAAATAGCAGTTTTCTGGCATTTTTATCAAAAATATTAGAGATAATGTATATTAAAAGATCGAGAATAGTGATTGGCAGTTTTTACGTACTATGATAATTATTTTAATAAGTGATAATTCATTGCAATTAAAAATAAGTCCTTAATTCAATTGTGTTAAGAAGGTAACTTAATTAGAATATAAGCCTGCTACTAGATTGAAAGATGGTCTTGAAATTAGAGAAGTTGTAAAATGCAAAGATGATAGAGATAGAAAATTCAGTTTTTGTTACAGAAGTTTCCTTTGCTTAACTGGTTATAGTACCTGTCTCACCATTCCCTAAGGACTGCTCTTAATTGTTTCCTTTCTTTGGATTAAGTAATGGTTTTGCTTGACCTCTTGTAGATTTTATGAGATAAATCAAAGCCAAGTTCAAGGTAGAATAAGGATTACTTTTAGGTAAAGCAAAGTAGGATCTTAAATCTGGAATCTGTATGACAAATTGTCTAGCCCTTTGCTTCAGTTTCAGGGTTATGCTTTTGTATAAAACACATACTGACAAAGTAAAAACATAATTTTAGTTTCTCAGTAAATAGCAAACATATTTGTAGTCACATTTCCCAAGTGCTTCCCCTTTGGATTATGAAAACTAGCTATTGCCATCATTATTATATCATTAATAATCATGTCTTGTGAGCATTTAATAATTATCTAGCTGTGTTCTGGGGCTCCTTGAGGTACCATATATACAATAAGAATGGGAAATCACCTTGGTTAGTACAGGGTCATTGAGCAGGCTATGTGGGAGAAGATAGGAAGAATCACGTTTTCTCACCAAGCCAAATGCTCCACCGAATGGAGGCTGCCTTTTGCTTCTTATCACCATGATCATGACTGGTGGAAGACTGGGATGACCTTATAGTACACTTGAATGATGTGTTGGAGCTGGCTCGTATTGGTCTGCAAGAGCTGACTATTAGAATTTTAGGAAATTTGCCACCTGGTTTTTAAATACTTGGTAGCTTGAAATTGGCCATAGTGTAAGTATTTATACCACATACATTGAAAAACGCTTCTGCCCTTCTGTCCCTCAAAGATCCTATTGTTCAACATTCATTAGCATATCTGGTTCATTTCCACAGCTTCAGCACTCAAAGTGAATGTCACATAACCATAAATTTCAGCACGATGAGGTGGAGATGCAGATATGAAGAACTGATTGAGAAAATCTGACTTCTGTTTAATTTAGCTATTACCAAAAGCAACAGGATCCTGATGGATATATTTATTCTTTATTATCAAGTTTCAAGTGAAAAAGTTTTAAAAATATATGCCAGAATCTATACTGCTCCGGATATAACTCCTTTGAGCAGCTGAAAATTTCCCTCTAAATCCAGAAATAAATATGTGGAGAAATAAATATCATTTTCCATTAAAGAACAGGGTACCACAGCTTGGCTGTTCTAGGTTCAAAGTGCTGATGCTTTCAATTTAAATGCATATTTTAGAATATAGATTAAAGTTTTAGAACATTTTTAATGGGAATGACAAAAAAAAGATTATTACCAAGTGACTTACATATGGAATTTTATCCATCAATGCAGCATCATGAACTTTCTGTAAGACTTCCTTTCCAGTCCCAGATGAAATGGGATTATAGTTTATTGCCACAGAATCAGAATCTTAAAATAAATCAATATTCAAGTGGTCTACAATAATTGCTCCTGTGAAACAAAGTCACACCATTTTCAATCTATCATATAATTTAAATGGAAAATTGGCAAAATTCCAATGCTTGCTCTATGGTTATGGTTTTACAACTCATTCCTTATATCATAAGTGCATGAGCCTTGGAGTCATTTCCTGGATAATCAGAGAGTCAATTTATTAATTCATGTGTCCATCAGGACTCACTTATGATACTCTTTTCTTCCCAGATACCGTTTAAAGTTTAATAGAGAATACAATACTGATGTTTTAAAGGTGCATTAAATATCTTATTAAAAGACCTTTCAATAAAATATCTAGGAAATTTTCTTCCTTTTTCAAAACAGCGTTCATTATTCATTTAACAAAACTTGCTTTTTAATTACCTAATTTATTTATTTATTTTTGGCTGTGTTGGTTCTTCGTTTCTGTGCGAGGGCTTTCTTCGTTTCAAGCGGGGACCACTCTTCATCGCGGCGCGAAGGCCTCTCACTATCGTGCGGCCTCTCTTGTTGCGGAGCACAGGCTCCAGACGCACAGGCTCAGTAGTTGTGGCTCATGGGCCTAGTTGCTCCGCTGCATGTGGGATCTTCCCAGATCAGGGCTCGAACCTGTGTCCCCTGCACTAGCAGGCAGATTCTCAACCACTGTGCCACCAGGGAAGCTCAAAATTGCTTTTTAAACAATAGAGAAAAAGTTAATCACTACAGTTCCTCTTAATTCTTACCTTCCTGTGCTAACAATTTTTGACAATGTGTATGTCATTTCACATCATTCTCAAAATATATACAAATACATACACAAATTCATATATTCATTATTATTTTGTTTGAGATTTTATTAAGATGAAAGAACAGCATAAACTTTGTCTTCCAACTTTAGATTTTTAGTTAAAAGTATATTATAGGTATCAATTTTGGTCAATAGATACAGATTATACTCATTCTTCTTACTAGCTACATAATGTTCCTTGACATAGATATGTCAGTTTTTTCAACCATTCACCTACTCACAGACCTGTGTGTGCATGCCTGTGTGTGTGCTTTTACTGCAGTAAAAAAGAATCTCAGGAGAGTTATTGCTATCTGAATTTTAATTTTAATAGATATTGCCAGGTTTCTCTTCAAATATATTCTTTAGTTAAAGTCAACTGTGCTTAAAATCGTTCATTTCTTCCATAGCATTAAAACATTTTAAACATGATCAAAAATTCTGTTGATACAAATCATTAAATTTAGGTATAAATGTTAAGAGCTTCATAATATATTATTTTGCAATATTGAATAGAATCTGTTTCTTCTGGGAGAATTTTGTAAAAGGCATTTTGGTTGTGACTTCTATAATACTAGCTGTCAGAAGGATATTCTGTCGAATGAATAAGTGACATTACTTTAGTCAAAACCATGCCCTTATTGCATTTACCTTCTCATTGTCTTTATAGCAGAAAGTCATAAATTCTATCGGACAGACACCTGGAATCTTGTTGCTGAACTCAACCATATTTCTTGTCACTTTTCCTTTACTTCAGGTGCTCTCATTTCTGTGTTAACTCCAGCATCTAGAAAACTAAATATATATATATACACACACACACACACACAACTTAAGCTGAATAGTAAAGTTGATTTGTGTGAATTCTCTCTTCAGCTAATTTTGAACATCTACTGAAGTAATATTAAGAATAATATTAATATTAAAATAAACTAATTTGTATTTGAACTTTCCAGTGGGGATAAAAGAAGAGTTTTGTATAAATGTTATTATTTTTGACAGAGGCTTACACCTTGATTTTTTTGTTTTTTGCTATAGTCATTGTTTTTTCAGTTCTAACAATCATTGTTTGTAATTTACTTCTTCCCTTCCTCACATTGTTTTCTTCTCCCCCTCGCCCTCTCCATCTCCCTCTCCCTCTCCATCTCCCTCTCTCTCCCCCCCCACTCTCTCTCTCTTTTTATTTCTGTTTTTTGTTGAATAAAACAGATTAGATGTCTCTTATTGATTCTGAAAAAAATCCCAAGACCTGTAGGGACGCTCCTGTATTGACAGTAATAGTATGAGAGTAATATGAGAATTGAAGGTAGAAACTGAAGTTCTAGCATAATGCTGATTACCGGTCTTCTCTTGATAACACTGTTATAGAAGGGCGAACATAGGGAATAGCTTCTGTGTTGAAGTGTTATTGCCACTTACTGTCCAATTTCGGCACTCACATGTGACTTTAATCTCTTCTTACCCTGTACAGTTACATTTTCACATCTGTAGCCATGCTGCTACTTAATATATAGTGTTTATCCTTAAAACTCTTCTTTTTTTATATATAGCAGTGTATATATGTTAATGCCAATATCCCAATTTATCCCTCCCCCTTCTTGCCCCCTGATAACCATGTTTGTTTTCTACATTTGTAACTCTATTTCTCTTTTGTAGATAAGTTCATTTGTACCCCCCATTTTTTAGATTCCACGTATAAGCAATATCATATGATATTTGTCTTTCTCTGTCTAACTTATTTCACTC
This sequence comes from Neophocaena asiaeorientalis asiaeorientalis, assembly GCF_003031525.2. Classification (NCBI taxonomy): domain Eukaryota; kingdom Metazoa; phylum Chordata; class Mammalia; order Artiodactyla; family Phocoenidae; genus Neophocaena; species Neophocaena asiaeorientalis. Next base: position 1,207,023 of record NW_020174149.1, on the reverse strand, counting down.
AGTATGACATATACACACTACTATATATAAAATATATAACTAATAAGGACCTACTGAATAGCACAGGGAACTCTACTCAATACTCTGTGATGGCCTATATGGGAAAAGAATCTAAAAAGGAGTGGATATGTGTATAGGTATAACTGAATCACTTTGCTGTACACCTGAAACTATCACAACATTGTAAATCAACTCTACTCCAATAAAAATTAAAAACAACAACAAAACTCTTCTTTACCCACCAAGTTTCATGCAGAGTTCAGAACCCTGTCTCTGTCTCCTAGAGTATGTGTCTTACCTGGCAGGTGGAGGCTTTCATTGGAGTAAGTGTCTTTATTAGCCTGGTCCTCTTCCTCAGTGTCCTTCTTCCTGGCGTTCACGCTGTCTTTCAGAAAACTAATTCCTACCTTGTGTATGTTCACTATGTAATAATAAAATCATGCAGACCTTCAGGGGTGGAAAAACATCGCACACCAGTACAGTGCCTAGCACATAGTACAAGTTTGATAAATATTTGATGAATTGGTTGTGAATATATGAATCACAGCAGAATAGATTTTCTTCTAAAGACTAGTTTTTTTGAGAAATGCCTGGAGCATACCACTGGTTAGGAAATGGTTGTGGCGTAGAAATGAAGGAAACCGAGAAATGAGAACCAAGAAGGGACAACCAGGCACTAGGTAAATCTGTTTTCATTTTTGTCATTTCTCAGCTGACACAGGGCACTAGGAATGTCTGTCTATTTTATGTCTCCATCTTCCAAAAGACAAATGCCCTGCCTATTTTAAGAGACACGTCTGAATCGTTCATTCATTCATTTTTACAGTGTGGAATGAGGAGACATCAGATATTTTCTGGGAGGCTGATCTCTGCTTCTGTCTGATCCTAGACTCTCCCTACTGGCATCTGTCTTTTTCCTCCCCCTACCTTTTATCTTTTCTTTCTTCCTTGTCTCCCTCCTTCCTTCAACAAGTGTTTATTGAATGTCTACCATGCTTTAGGCTCTGTTCATGGCAATGAGATAGATCCATAAACACAATGGGCAAGACTCTTGCTGCGGTGCAGCCTTACATTTTACAGCTGGGAGACAAATAATGAAAAAAAATTCTTAAATGCAAAATTTTAAGATCATTATTGTTGCTATAAAAGTTAGTGTGATGAGTTAGAGAACAACGGGGATATTGTTGAGGATTAAGTTAGATTGGGTGGCCACGGAAGACCAACCTGAGAAGGTGTATTCTGGGACAGAGCTTGAACAAGAGAGAAGGGCCATTTTTGTGAAGATCTGGGATAGAGGGAGGAACACTTCTGAGGAAGGACTGAGCTGGTAGAGGAGGTCCTTGTGGATGGAACCTGGGGAGTAAAGGACAGGTGGTGGAAGATGAGATCTTGGAGGCCACTGTAAGTTCAACGGGAGGCAAATGGATCGTTTTAAGTAGCAAAATGCTAAGATCTCATTTGCAGTTGGTGTTGTGTTGAGAAAGCATTGTTGTGGAGCAGCAGAGAGGTCATTTGTGGGGAGGGCAGGATAAATGAATGAGCATCATACTTAGGCTGATCAGGTCCACCTCTAAGATTTGTGGTCCTCAGGCAAGAGGGCAAATCAAATGGAGGATCCTGGCCGAACAACCTCTTTCCCCTCCTGTTGGGACCCTCTTTCCCTCTGTGCATAGCCTCACACATACAAGTGAACACTCCAGCCACTTGGGCAGGAAATTCCATGTCCCCTTGTATTTGGAAATAGATATAGAAATGGGATTATGGAGTGTTGAGAGGTATGAATGCTTGGCCCCAATGATTCCTTGCCCTGCAGGGAAGGGTGAAGCTGGAGGTGTGCAAGAGTGGGCCTAGTAAAGCTGGGAGCCCAGGGACAGGCACCCTGGTTGCTTGGCTATAAGGGAAGTGCTGATGCCAACTTAAATAAGGAGAAAAGTAGAGATACCATGCATGATTGGAAGTTAAGTCAAAAGAGTGGTCAAGGGGGGGTGTTGAGGAAAATAGACAGCATGTGTCTTCTTTGTCGCAGGGAAAGTAGGCATAAGGTCAGGGGAGACTACCATGATAAAAAACTAGTAGCCCTCTAATACGACAAAGAAAACTCCTCCCACTTGCACACCCATGTGTCTTCTGTGTGGAGCACCTTTGTTGTCATAACACTCAAATAGACAGGACTGAACCAATGCAGGAAAACATAACACCATTCAAATTTTAGAGAAGCAATCAATGAAATACTTTTCTTTAAATGGGATGATATGGAAGGTTAATTATCTGTCAAAATGAGTTTGGATCTGACCAGACAGGCCTAATTTCCTGAAGCCAGCTAGACCTCTAAGCAGAGGACAAGAGGGGGAAGATTCAAGAGAAAGGGAAACCAAGAAGCAGGTTGTACAGTCCTAGCCAGTGACAGGGGTTCAGAGTGAGGACCACAGCTCCTCCAAGGACAGCAGAAACAAGACAGAACCCTCTTCATTTAATTTTTTTAAATGGTTAATTAATAAAAACTATTTACTTCTGGGCACGGAGAAGCATAAATAGAATTACGCCTGCCTTCATGAATGTCGAGGTACTGAGGGCATTGAGACAGGTGTGGGGAATGGAGAGAGATGGGCCTGGTCAGAGCAGGGAGAAGTCAGATGATATACGGCCACTGAGAGAAGCAGTGGGAGTGCATCTGTGGAGTGGACTTGGGATGGGGTCAAGTGGGGATTTTTTTTTTTCAAATGAATGAAAGAAATACTGATTCTGTAGTTTGATCCTGTGCTATTAAATTATCAGTCTAAATTTGACTCCCTCCCCAGATTAAGGAGTTTAGTGCCTGATCTGAGAGAAGACGCTACTTGGATGATTAGGCTAAGGCATCCTCATGTCCAACATAAAACAAAATAGGAAATTGAAACTATAATCAGCTTAAGTGGAAACAGTACTGTCTGCTTGTGATTGCTATTCCCATCATCAGTTGAATTAGCAAAAATCCCGGTATGCATGACACCAAGCTAAAGGCTTTCAAACGCCCATGGACTGATGTTCAGCAATGCTGCATAGTCATTCACGGAGCTGGCCAGCGGTGACCCTTTAGGAAAGCTGCTGAAACTTTATGAGTCTCAGTTTCTTTATTTACAAAATTATGAAAGCAAAGTCTGTGCTGCAGGGTTGGAATGGGACCCAGTCAAATAAAATAAAAGGTGCTCATTTATTACCATATTGATAAATCAGGTTAAGTTCTTCTTAGGAACATCTTAATTATGTGGAGCACTAAATAAAAATAATAAAAAAAAAAAGAAATGCAGGGGTGGGTAGTAAGTACATCATTACAAAACCTAATGTTGATGATGACCTAACTTAAGTGTGGAATTGAAGGGGGAGACTGAGGGCTTTATCAGTACTCTGTCCCAGGAAAGGAGAGGAGTGTTGCAGAGTTTCTGGGGGGAGGTCAATTTTCAGGCTTAATAACATCAAAACAACATTAATGTCGCATCCCGTATCACTGTCTTAATTACATTTTTCAGGATGCTTACTTGCCCCTATAACTGGTAGTAAGGTGGTTTCCTTATATTTATTAGAAAAGCAAACTTTATATTAAAGATCTGCAAACGAAATGTGTTGAAATATGGGGACATTTTGAAACTGCTGAGGTATGGTAGAGGTTAATGATTTCAGTTATATCTTAATAATTACTGTCACTGGGTTTTTTACCCTTATAGCTTTTTAGTTGTTTAAAGATTATAAACCAGAAAATTTAACACAAGCTTGAGAAAGATCCTTTATGATATAACATAATTTTATGTTGATATTATCACTAGAAAATGATTCACCAAAAAAGTATCTTAACGGACTTTACTTTCCTCACTTCTGATTAGTATTTTTACTACAATATACCGTGCACTCTGTAGCATGCTACAACATTCCTGCTAAATAAACATTATGCTTTTACTTAAAGCAAGCATTTTAAAATTTTACCTTTTACCAGGCTTACCATGAGGTTGCAAAATGAAGAACAGGGAGGTCTGACAAGATCAAAGGACAAAGAAAGGTTGTACTATACGGGGAGATGTCAAATTTATCCCTCAAAACTCTCACAGAGAATGGTTGTTTTCAGGCCAAGTAATCCTCTTTTGGCCAAATTCATTTGCCTCATTCAAACATGTTGAGACTACTCATGAACCTCCGTGTGTGTGTGTGTGTGTGTGTGTGTGTGTGTGTGTGTCTTAGTATCAGGGGAAAGAATACATCAGAGAGTGTGAATTTCATCTATGTTCAAAGATTTAACTGCCACCTGTGTATTTGATAATTCTGAAATGTACATATCCAAAACTGTTCATCCTCTCTCCAGAGACCCACACTTATTTCTGAGAGGCAGTGCTATTGTGGATGATGCAGGGGCTTTATTATTTTTTTTAATAAGACAAGAGAAATGAAGGAAAATAGAAATGAGTGGGGAGAGACGAAGTGTATTATATGTAGACTTTGTGCCAGGGTCTGTGTTTGGCTCCATCTCAAATTCTTTTTGTCCTGTTGTACCAAATGGTACAACACCCATCACAAACAAGCCCTGCCAGTTCGCCATTATGTTAACCTTTTGGATGAAGGAACTCATCTCCTCCTTCCAGTATTGCCATTTTTTCACACAGTGGACAGAATAGTCTTCCTCAAAAAAAATCTGAATATAACACCTCCTACGTAAAAATGTTCAGTAATCTCCAAAAGTCCTTGATAAAATGTAAGCTTTGGAACAAGATGGTTTTAGTCAAGCCTTATACCAGCTGTGCGAGCACGTAAGTTACTTACCTCGTTGCGATTCAGTTCCTTCTCATTAGGTTGCATAATGATTGGAAGGGTTAATATATATGAAATGCTGAGAATAGTGCCACATAAATGATTATATTTATCATTAATATCATTTCTTCTGCCTCTTGCACATCTCTCTGGGGATGTCTCACAAACACCTAAGCTCAGTATGTGTCGTTATCTCTCTCCCCTCCGCTCAATCCCCTCCTCCTGTCTTATAACAGATGTTGGCTATTACCCAAGTCAGGAACCTTGCTTTTCTCCATTCATCCATCTCATCTAGTTAGTTCCACAATCCAGTAGTTATGCCTCCTATACTTACCAAAAATGCCGTCCTCTTCTTCCCAGCTGCCAGTGCCTAGCTGGACTTACACCATGTCCAGGCTGGACCCCCATAATAACCTCCTGATGAACTCTGCTTCCAACCTGAGGGCCCTTCTAGTCCATCCTTAACACTGTTGCCAGAGGGATCTTTCTGAAATACTGATAAGAAAACACAATCCTATCAATCACTTGCTTGGCAATCCTTCCATAGGTCTTTATTCTTCACAGAAGAGCATCTGAACTTCTTGACAAGAAGTGCTCGGCACTCGTGGTTACTTTCCCAGCAGCCTCTTGCCTTTTGCCCCCAACGTCCTGCTGGACCCTGTTACCTCCCCATTTTTATCCCTCTCAAACACTTGATTTAAGCAATAGTGAAATGTATACTCATATTATTAAATATACTGTTAGATCAGGCTTCTATGCCTTCATCTGTGTTGACCCCCTGCCAGAATGTACTTTCTAGGTACTCGCTCACCCACCTATTCCCTATTTACCCCTCAGACAGTTAAAGGGGAGGCTTATTTGTGAAGGATTCCCTGTTTCAACACACCTTGCACCCCCCCAAAAGTTAGTCGTTCCTCTCTGTGCTTCAGTCAGAGAGGGATAATCAGTCCCTCAAATCTGGCATTTGTCATATTATCTTAGGACTTCTTGTTTGTGTGTTGATTTTTGTCTTTATATGACCATAAGCTCCTTGAGGGCAAGGTTATACCTTAAGATTTTTGTTTCCTGGTACCTAGAGTAGAGCCCAGAACACATTAGACATTTAAATAATATCTGTTGAATTAGAGAATAAAATAGTCTGAGATAAGTCAGAGAAAATGATAAGATAATTACGATGGTAGAAAATATTTTCACCTCTTATTTCCCATAGAGTGGACATAATCAAACCAACTCTTAATTTCATAGATTAACTAAGGTGCGTAGAATTAATAATAATTCAAATATGTATGTATACTTTATATTCAAAATTTTATGGTCTTTTTCTACTTTCTGATATTCTCAGGGTTCACTTATGAAACAGTACATTTACATCATCTGAAGAAACTTGTTATATTAGAAGTTAAGAATGGACTAATGACAGACTTGTTTTGAATCTTTACTTTGCTCTTACTAGTTATTTGATCTTAGGTTATATTTACTTTAAATTTTTCAGGTACATTCTCACATTTAATATAATAATAAAACTTTATTTCACATGGTTTTTGTGAGAAAATAATCCAGTTACGGTACTTGGTACAGTGTTGGACATTCAAGTAAGTGCTTTGTAACTACTAGCAATGAATATTATTTAACCACAGCAAGCATGCTCCTCCCCGCTGGAAAGAAGTGCTAGTCAAACTAAGCAACTTTCTCCACTCTTTTTTTTTTTTTTTTTAATTTTTTTTTTTTTTTTTGCAGTATGCGGGCCTCTCACTGTTGTGGCCTCTCCCATTGCGGAGCACAGGCTCCGGATGCACGGGATCAGCGGCCATGGCTCACGGGCCCAGCCGCATCGCGGCATGTGGGATCTTCCCGGACCGGGGCACGAACCCGTGTCCCCTGCATCGGCAGGCGGACTCTCAACCACTGTGCCACCAGGGAAGCCCCTTTCTCCACTCTTTACCATCATAAGAGGGGTTAAATTTGGGACATTTGGGGGACCTTGTCTGTATCAGATGCTGTGCTAGACTCTGAGAGTATAAAGCTATGTAAGACTGAATCCTCAATCCAGGATCTCATCGTCTATGTTTCATCCTCTTCAAAATTTTCATCCTGCAATGTGGGATGGAAGCAAAAGAAAAGTAGAGACCTATCTTAAATGTAAATTAAACTGGAATGTCAGCAGAACAAATGATCGATCAACAAGTACTTGTTAGGTTTCATGCCATGCGGGACTCACAGGAGGAAGTTTAGCACTATTCAGATAATTATTATGGAGGAAGATTGGTAGTGAATAAGGTGGGCAATCAGGCAGACTACCCTATACACCCTGATTTATAGAAAGTGAAAAGAATGGAGAATAGCTTCATGTGCAGAAAGAAGAGGACCATGAAAAAGTTGAAAATACTGCCCTTGCTTTCAAATGATTTAACTAAAGTTGTTTGCATCTGTGGAGGAAGAGCTTAATATTTCACTCAATCATCCATTTCTTTGTTTATTCACTAACTGTGTTCTAAATATCAAGGCATATAGAAGACAGTGAATCGCAATTTGTTGGATAAATGCGTGAGTAGCTAGGCACTGTTCTTGGTGCTGGTTATAGCTAATCAATAAAAAAAAATCCCTGCCCTCAGCAAGATTCTGTTTTAGGACTACTAACATTGTGTATTACTCTTAATAAACTGTCCGCTAATGTTTATTGGACGGTTGAGTGTTGGTGGTTTATCAGCGATACAGTTTATGTCCTTCAGGAAGCAGACTCTGAGAGAGGGTTTAGGGTTCAGGACGTTTACTAGGGAAGGAGGTGAAACAGGATTTGGAAGAAGGACAGGTACAGCTGCACTGCAGGCCTGAACAACAGCCATTGCTGACCCCACAGGGAGCTCTGGACCTTAAATGACCACTCAGAGTTGTCCAGAGTTAGGTCCAAATGGCCACACCTCAGCAAGTCACCAGATATTGTCTGCCCCAGAAGAGCTTGACTTTGGGTGAGGCAGTTCTCCACTTTGGAAACAATCCTTGAAGGGCTGACAGCTGACTATTCACCAACAACACTCCCTGCATCGGGGGCAACAAGTCCTTCCTTGAAGGGGAAGTAGCCCAGTCCAACTGCATGTCTACCATGATTGGTTAGGGAGCTTTCAGTTGTAATAACTTGAAAACAATCAAACTGGCTTAAATAATATTGGCTCACCTAACTGAACACTTAAGAGCTGGGGAAACTGTAAATGTGGCTTGGATTAGAGCTCACATCTAGCTGTTTTATTATTTGTTTAGAGAAGTCTCTTCATAAAACTATGGAACAAAAGTCCTGAACTTTGCTCGATTATAAGGAACAGTAGGGTTCCTTTCTGGTGGGGTACACTGTAGGGTGTTTGGCAGCCACCCTGTCCTCTACCCTCTAGGTGCCTACAGCAAACTAGAGATGTCCTTGTGATTAACTCTAATCCTCATTACGTGTTGGTGGTAAATATTATTAGCCTCAGTTGAAGGTGGTTCTGCTGAGGCTCAGGGTGGTTAAGCAGACACACCGTAAGTGGCAGAAGCAGATTTGGACTCTGGTTTACTCCCAAGATACTGCTCTCTTCTCTAAACCACACTCATTTCACCTAAGAGTCATCCAAAATGGCAAGAATTGAGGTGGGCAGGGGCTTCTATGATGGTCTCCAGAACAGTGTTAAGTAGATGGCCAGCAGGGCAACTGCTTGGGAAGTCAGACCGCAAAAGCCACTAAAATATAACTGGAAACATAATGAGTTTGGGGAAAAAAAATCACCATCATTTCTCCCAGGGGAATGTATTTGGTTAAAAGACATACTTCAGTGAGCCACCTGACAAGAGGAAGAATCCTCTGAGAGTAGCTCGCTGGAGCAGCTGCCTTCTAAGGCATGCCAGTAAATTAACTGCAGAGCATGTGTTTAGAGGAATGAGGCAGGCACTCTGAATTAGAACTAAATTGTTCAGAGTAGTATTGCCCCTGGCTGCCTTTCTTCTCAGCCTTAAAGCCAGCCTGCTGGGACCAGCACTGAGTTTTTTTCTTATATGTATACCAAACAAAATGTATTGCTTGCTGGGGCACCATGTTACTAGCTGGCACGGGGCACTTCTCCACCTTGACTATCTCCCAGGGCTTAGGGCTTCTTCATGGAAGCATCTACATTTTTTTTTTTTTTTTTTTTTTTTT
>NW_020174149.1:1031854-1198010 GCF_003031525.2 Neophocaena asiaeorientalis asiaeorientalis | reverse complement strand
TTTTTTTTTTTTTTTTTTTTTTTTTTTTTGGTGTATGGTTGTTGCAATGGAGCTTATGCTTCGGAACCCCTCACCAGCATGGGATCCCTTTAAAGCCCTGGAAGGGGCCCAGCAAGGCATACACATGTGTATTAGTTTCTTATTGCTGCTATAACAAGTGACCATATAATGGGTTAGAACACAAATGTCTTCTCTTACAATTCTAGAGGTCAGAAGTCTAAAACCAAAGGGTTGGCAGAGCTGTGTTCCTTCTAGAGGCTTCTTGGTTGGAAATCTGTGTCTTTGATTTTTCTAACTTCTGGAGGCTGCCTTGGTTCTTGGCCCCTTCCTCTCATCGTTCTGATCTTTAGCTTTCATCCTTATGTTGTATTCTGTTTTTCTGCCTCCCTTTTGTGAGAACACTTAGGACTCATTGTGCCCACTTCCTGATAACCCAAGATAATTTCCCCATCTCAAAATGCTTAATTGACTCACATAGGCAAAGTCTCGTTTTCCATAAAAGTGGATTTGCACAGGCCTGGGGATTTGGATGTAGCCATGCTGGGCAGCCGTTATTCAGTTTACCAAATACGATCATACGTTTGTATGCAGTTTGTAGAAGTAAGATGTTTCATACACAATCAGTTAAGATGGCCATCTCTTTTAACTTCTTTTAACTCGTCTGGTAGTGTTGGAGTACTTGCCGGCATTTGGGGTTCTAATGGGAATTTGGGTTGAGAGTACACTGAGTTTGGCTTCAATAGGATGTCTTTATAAGGTGTACCTGGCTGTCAGGTGTGGGAGTGGCTTCCAGGAGTCCTACTGCCTGTTGTGCCTACTCACTAAACATTGTGCCTTGAAGGTTCTGTGCCAAAGGTCCTATTGCAATACGAATACATCCTAGAGTACCCCAGCCTCTGATTATATAGGTAATGAGGGAGAATAGGGCTCAAAATACATGGAGCCTGGAGCCAGTCTGTGGAAAAGTATTGCAACCATCAAACGTGTTACAGTTATAAGTGAAGAACTGGTTTTTATCTGACATCTGGTCAAAATTGTTATTAATAAAAAACAAGTTTCAGTCAACTGTGCTGCAGAACAGACTGTATTTTTTAATTCTCTTTATAGAAAATGGTATTACCACATTTTCATTAAATGGAGAGACAATCAAGTAGTAAAGTGTTAAAAATTTTAGAGAAAAAAGTATTTTAAAGCTGTGTCAGACAGTTCACAATAAAAATAGTAGACCATTTTCCTGGGTTATGTGATCTTGTGATATTTGTCAGATGTTAAAAATTTATTTCTTGTGAGTCTTTTATCAACCTAAATACTTATTCTGATACCTAAATATCTACATACACTCCAAACTGTGTAAGCTTCAGGCCCCACAGAATCAGAATCTGTCACTGATAGTGCTTGTATTAGTCATGCTTTAATCAGAAAAGCAGATTATCAATCAATCTATCTATCTATTTTCCATCTATCTACCTATCTACCTACCTACCCACATACCTATTTATAGGAAGATGTGTAGTACAAGAAACTAGTTTATGTGATTATGTGTGAAGGCTGGTTAAGCAAGTCTGAAATCTATAGGGCAGGTAGTGAGAAAGGGAAAATCCAGGGAAGGGGCAGCAATTGTAGTCTAAACTGCTGTTTGGGGTCTCTTTCACCAGGAAGAGTTTAATTCCTTTTAAAGGCTCACCGGGTTACGTCGGGCCCATCCAAGATAATCTCTTCTCTTTAAAATCAGCTACTCAGGGCTTTAATTGTACAGTTGACCCTTGAACAACATGGTCTGAAGTGTGTGGGTCCACTTACATGTGGATTTTTTTTCACTATGTACTATAGCACTACACAATCCACCGTTGGCTGAATCCATGGATTTGAAACTGTGGCTACGGAGGAACCATGGATACTGAGGGCCAATTACAAGTTATGCATGGATTTTCAACTTTGTGGAGGGTCAGTGCCCCCCCCAACACCTGCATTGTTCAAGGGTCAACTGTATTTGCAGAAATCCCTTCACAGCAGCACTGAGATTAGTGTTGTTTGAATAACTGGGAAAAGGTGTGTGTCTGGTACAAAACGACTGCTACCCTCTCTTCCTTTCCCATAGCTAAGTCTAGTGAAGTTGACACATCAAAACTCCATGACAACTCTCTTAGTGTTATTGGGTGAAATAACAATGAGCATCGAAAGACTGTCATCCTCTGAAAATTCTCTTAGTACCTGATCAGCTTCACATGTATTCCAGGCAGTAAATTCTTGGGAATTGAAGCAGGTTAATATCAGTAACTAACTATAGGAGCTCTGAAGCCACATGATCTAGGTTTAAGTGCAGTCTTCATTATATTCCATCTGTGTGACTTTAAGTAACTTACTGAACCATGATAACTTCTTAGAGAGCTAATTACAAATTTAAAAAGCTTGAATGAGATAATACATGCAAAATGCTGAACACAGGATAGCACAGTACCTAAAATATTGGTAATTAAGAGCATTTTAAATATCCATTCTTTTCTGCCAGATAACATACTTAATTATTTTATTTACACCTTTTCATTTAATCTTTATAATTATTGTCGGAAAGTTATAAAGACAGGGTTGGGTGATTGGGAAAATACGGTGAGCTCTGTCTTTTTAGAGTTGTGGCAACATGGCCCATCTTGTGACTTTTCATATATTACATAAGTATGACATTTAGAATGGTATTGTATATATTACTGCAGCCTGATACTATTTTTATTATATTCTACCTAATTAAGTACCCTGTTGTGTTATATGAATATTTTATGAAGTTGAAACAATGTTCCTAAAACCTAAGTGTTTGCCTGCAGTCATTACCAATTTATAAATAACTTCTATTCACTGATCTCTCTCCAAGGGGAGTGAATGTGATCAGAAGTGTGAGTACATTACTAAAAAGAAACACTTGATTAAAAATAAGGTTATCCTTACACTTTTCTAAATGCCTTCCTATGCCAGGTTTAGTTGCCCTGAATTGGGACTAGAGGGCAAAGTATTAGAAAGAGAAATAAAGCTACAGAGTAGATATGTTATAGTCATAGAGTATAAGAGGTCTATCTGGGATCTTTTAAAATTTGTGATTTGCCATTTAAAAATCAGCACTGTGACTGAGAATCTCACCGTTAACCTCTGTGTGAACAGATTAATTCCAAAGTCATCTAAGAATGTATAATTGAGAAAAGAGCCAATATTGTGCCCAAATAGTCTAGAAAATTTTCCACTGTGAAGAACAAGACACTTAGAGACACTTAAAAGACTGCAGACAGTTGTGGAAGCTGAGCTGAGTTTGTGCCCAGGAGAAAAGGCCTCTGAAATAACTGACTAAAGTCCAGTGCTCAAGGCTGGTGACTGGGATTCACTGAGCATGACTTGTGATTGGACAACAGAGAGGATGGGCAGGCACTTTCCTACATCAACAAAACCAGCAGAGACTTAACAATACCCAGTAGGCAGAGGACAAGAGAGGGAGAATTTCCAGGGTTGGCCTGTTTATTTACCATGTGGCTGCATTTATGAAAGAAGGAAACATATATGTACAAGGCCTGTTTGCCATAATGACCTTGGGCAAGGTAGCAAGAGAAATTCTTTAAACCTCTTTATCCAGAATGATTCAGTCAAATAGAGTGTGAAGGGGTACAGAGGGCTTGAAGGGCAAGGCCTTCCCCCCAGGAAGACTCCATGTGTCATTAGAGTCTAAATGTCTCCGATGAGACTATGTATATGAAATTAAAAGTCCACGCCATTACAGAAGTTTATTACAAGCTCATTAAGGATAAGTAGGACATTTTTTAAAGTTAAGAATGTTTGTATAGAGTGATTTCATGGGATGAAGGGGTCAGGAGACTCAGACAAAGGCATGATTATCCAAGAAATATATAAATGAAACTGTGGTATCAGAAAGGAGTACTTCCCATAGAACATTACTCACAGCAATAATCACTAAATGGCCAATTCAGGCACTAGCTTGTAGCCTGTTCTTCTGTCTCATTAGAGCACAATTTTCTTATTCTCAAATTCAGGTCCATTTTGCTATATTTCCAATTTAAAATGTATGACAGGACCACATTTTAACAACGGAAATATGCTTCTCTGTGAGTATAAATATTTGCAAGTATTTCTTTAAATAAAAATTTTCAAGTATGCAGAAGAGCTTTGTGTGTATGTACACACACACACACACAACACACTCACACATAAACATTTACCTTCCAAGAACATCCTTCTAAGAAATGCTTCTTTCTCCCTCCCTAATCATGAAGTCCTTCTTGTTATTCCTGTAATTTTCTTAGAAACTCTATTTGTTCTCTGTCTAATTTGTCAGAGTTGGGACCTGTCCCAGCCTGGGTCTAGCAAAGACCAATTATGCCCTGGTGGCAAGTGATTAGAATGGGGAAGAGAGGTTGACCTAAGCTAGGCATGTCAGAGACCTCTCTCCAGAGTTTCAAGCTTGGAAAGAGAAGGGTTAAGTTTTAGCTCCTCTGTAGGTGGAAATATGAGGCTTTATTTAGAGGAGTGCTTTCCATGACCCAGCCCTTAAAATGATTTAGTCTGAAATAGGAAGAAATAAGGTCACTCAGCAAAGGAGAGAAACCTGCATAAATGTTAGAAGGATAACACTCTTGTTTTCCATGTTCTTGAGTCCAGTTTTCTCTGAGGCCCTAGTAACATTTCCTTTCTACAGTTAGAATGACTTGGGAAGGCACCTCTGGAAACTTTAGGAGTCCAGGCTTGTAGAAAGTCCTTCTGTGCCTTCTTTTCCTTTTTTAGTTCCTACTGCCCAGCAGATTGTATACCTACAAACCAATGCTTTTCAATAAAAGACTGAGCACTGGACTGTACTTGAAATATTCTTTCAACAATTCTTAAGCATGTGGGTATCTGATAGAGTATGAACTTTCTTTAATTCATCCAAACTGACCTTCTCTTCGAAATTATTACCTGAAATCTGGGGCACTGCAGCAGAGGGAGCCAAATCATGTACTCTCTCTTCAGGTATCTGGGTAAGTGACTTAACACATCAGTGTGAATAAAAACTCTACACAAACTGGGTAAGGAACTCCCAAAAAAGATGAATTCAATAGAGTGGCATGAGGATATATAAATATAATCAGAAAGGCAACACAGAATAACCTATTGTTTAAGAAGAACTCTAGGGATTCTTTTTGTTATATTTTTTCTTGTTTCAACTATATTCAGAAAATGAAAATACACAAAGAGGGAATAAGGCTCTTGCTTGGGAATCGCAGGTGTGAGCTTTTTAATTTTTACCTTCTCCTACTATATGTCATAAAGAGGAAACTCAAGCCTCAGAAATGCACTTGGGTAATAAACCATTAGATTTTTGAAATGCATTCAGGTCAGTGTATTCTAAGAGCTTGTTCAAGAAATTAGGAAGCAGTTAAAAGTCTTCAATCAAAGATTATGGGGAACCAAAGTCTGAAATGATGACCCATTATAAAAATTGATAAAATAATAAACTCCAGAAACTTTTATAATAATTTCTGTCAAAATACGTTAAGTGAATTTTCAAAAGATTAGTTGTTATTGACTAAAATAAGATAGTGGCCACTGGAAGAGAGCAAGAAAAAAAGTAACCCAGGGACACTTCTGATTCAGTCCCTTATAGCTGTGTAGAAATTATGTATATACTTTGCAAAATAGCCCTTTGTAAGTACAGCTTGGAAAGTATTTAGCTTGTACTTTGAGGAGGTATGAACTCATAAGATGAGGCATTCCCCACGTAGCGGGAGGGTGTTTAAATGTGCTGAGTGAACGAAACGATGCCCACTAAAATAGATTTTTAGTAGAAAAAAACAATTCTGCTATTCTACTTAAAGTTTTTATTATAAAAGGCTACTTATTTTTAGTAAATGGGTTTTCTGAGTATACTGACATATGATGTGATCATTCCCTTAATTTTGATAGATTTCCTACATCAGACCATTCTTGCATTTCTGCATGTGAAATGCTGCTAGATTCTTAATGTTTTCTGGAAGTTCTTCTATATTCATAAATGAAATTCATCTATTTTGTTTTTACCCCATCTTCTTCAGTTTTGTTGTATTGGTTTTGTTGGATTCATGATGAAATTTGGTATTTAAATAATATCAGAATGACTTCTTTTTAGAGGTCACATAAAAGTCAGCTGTAAAATAACTGTTGCCTGTAGATCTTTAAATACTTTTAACCTATCGACTATGTGTAACCCCTGATCCCTGAATTATTATTATAAAATTATCCTTTGCTTCTAAATTTTAACTTTGTTGTCAGAGTTTCACATAAGATTCAAGATGGTGCAAATCTTATATTCCCTCTGTCAGGCTACGGAGATTGATTCTGAGATGATCACGTGATCCCAGTCAGGAATTTAGCATCCGCCCAGGTCTTTTGCTGCTTTTAATAGGATTATTCACCTGTGGTGCCAGGGGACACCACAAGGAAAATATCAGTCTGTAGGAAACAACACAAAACAAAACACCAGGGAAAGTAAAGATGAGAAACAGGGACAGGTGGAGTACTGATAATATTATTTAAGTATCTGGATACAGCCGTGTCTGAAACAAAAACTATCTCCTGGAGTGTTCATTTATGTGAGCCAATAAATTCCAATTATGTTACGCCAGTTGGAGTTGGGTATCTTGTATAGTCAAAAGAGTTTGATTAAAATAATCTGTACTCCCTTTTCAGGAGAAAAAAAAATACAGACATACATATTCAGGTAAAGGGAAAAATCAGTTATAAAGAACCTCGTTATACACATAAGAAGAACATTGGTGAGCAGTGCAACTACTTATGTACAAATAATTTTTGATAACATGGTTGTGATATTTAATGTAATTGTTACTGAAAGATTCTTAGAAGAAATTTTTTGTATAAAATGAAATGTAGTAGCTAAGCAGCATGGTGTGAATGAGAATCTTTAAAAATGCTAGAGGCTTAAGCATGTTTGCAGGCTGACAGGAAGGATAGAATTGTGAGTGGGTGAATGTATGAGAAAAAGAGGTGATGCTAGGATGCTTTTCTGAGAACAGGAGGGGTTGGGAATGTCCACTAAAAAATATACACAACCGAAAAGTTGAGAGTTATGTTTTATTCCGTGGGAATTTTTAGGACTTCAAGCCCAGGAGGCAGCATATCAAGTGACCCCGAGAGAACTGCTCCGAGGTGAGGGAGGACCCAGTATATACAGGAGTTTTGCAACAAAGGGCGGTAGTAGGAACAAAAGATTACCGTTAATTAAAGAGAACTAGAAGTCTCAAGTTAAGGATTTGAAGTGCTTTTCTCTGTATGGGAACATGCAAGAGTCTGGGCTCACTGAAATCATTCCTTTGATATACACCTCAGCTATCTGGGGCCAGCATCCTGTGCTTTCAAATCCTGAGTTTCTGCAGGGTTTTCACATCCTGCGTTTCCTCAGGGCTCAGCTTCAGGAGTGGCTGCAGTCTGATGGCTGCTAGATGGCAGGTATTCTTTTCCTTCCTGAGTTTCCTCAGGGCTCACCAGCTTACTATTGGCTGTGGCTGCAATCGCTGATGACTGTGACATCCTTTATTTACTGATATGGCAGGTAATATTCCATTTATCAGGAATTAAAGCACTGCTGGAAGAATGAGGTGAAGGCAATGGGAAGAAGAGCCTAGGGGTGGCCCACAAGGGGCCGTGTGGAGTGTATTAGGTCAGTGAGAATGGTCCTGTCTAATGGCTTCAATTTCCTACAGAATATTAAGTGAGATAATCTAGCGTCAGAGGATATGTGCGGGGACTGTAGTTAGGAGGACAGTGGAGGATATTTGATATAGTGACAGTGAAGAGCTATCTACACAGACAGTGTAGAATGCTCCTTTGATGTTTCTTTCTCTGTAAATTCAGACTCAGTAATCAGCTCTATTGTGTCGCTTTCTTCAAAAGACTTGGTTGCCCCAGGGAAGTTACAGGGAAGCAGTTTCATGGGATCCTTAAGAGCTGCATAAGAGTTTAGATGGGGAGGGAGGAGGGGAGTAAAGGCAGAGAGGTAGGAGGGTGTAGAATTTTGGCAGGAAGGTTATTGATCGAAATAATGGACAACAGAATCGCAGTAAATCAGTGAAAAACGAAGTTTGACAATGTTTTTTCAGTTTTATTGATGTATAATTGACAAATAAAATTGGAATATGTTTCAAGTATACAACGTGTGATTTGATACACATATACACAGTTAAAGGATACCCACATCGAATTAACACATCCATCACCTACATATTTACCTTTTTAAAATTGTGAATGCTTAAGATCTTAGTAAATTTCAATGATGCAGTACAATATTGTCAAACTATAGTCACCACATTATACATTAAATCCTCAGAATGTATTCTTCTTATAACTGAGAGTTTGTACTCTTTATCCAACCTCTCATCATTTCTCCTACCCCCAAGCCATTCTACCCTCTGTTTCTATGAGTTTGATTTTCTTTTCTTTTTTGTGGGGGGAGGCGGAGTGGTTTCCACATATAAGTAATGCCAAGCAGTATTTGTCCTTCTTTCTCTGGCTTATTTCCCTTAGCTTAATGCTCTCCAGTTTCATTCATGCTATAACAAAGGACAGGATTTCCTTCTTTTTTAAGGCGGAATAATATCATTCCGCCTTAAAAAAGAAGGTATATATATGCCACATTTTCTTGATCAATTTATCTGTCAATGGAAACTTAGGTTGTTATTATGGATATGATGAATAATGCTGCAATGAACATGGGAGTACAGTTATCTCTTTGAGATAATGGGTTTCATTTCCTTTAGATAGGTACCCAGAAATTGGTTTTCTAAATCATGACAGTTCTATCTTTAACTTCTTGAAGAACGTCCATACTGCTTTCCATAATGGCTGTATCAGATTGCTTTCCTACCAGCTCTGTACAAGGAAGCGTTCTCTTTCCTCCACACCCTTGCCAGCACTTGTGATCACTGACTCTTTTGATAATAGCCAGCCCAACAGGTGCGAAATGATATCTCACTGCGGTTTTGATTTGCAGTTCCTGACAATTTTTAAAGTAGAAGTTCCTAACTTCTATAACGTATAAAATTGCTTGCAAAAGTTACGCATTTAAAAATTAGAACTGTTTTAACTGGATGTTGTTTTGAGGGAGATGATTTAATGAAATGGATTATTCTTCACAAAGATTTTGAAATAACAGAAAGAGGAAAAGAGAAAACCTCATGGCCCTTGGTGCTATAGCAGTTTATGTTCTGCTCAAGTTAAAAGCTTTTTAAAAGTCATGACTTTGAAAACATGATTGTGTGGTATTTTAAAATGTCAGAAACACTGCTTCTTCCTAATCACTTATTTTTTCTTTTATGAAAAATATTATATTAGATTCCCCAAGTTTCTCCCTTTCTTAAGCTAATCAAGGGGATTCAACGGAAATTAGGTGAATTAACAGTGAAAGATATTTAACTATATCAGTATAAATAAAAGCCCCTAGAGTGCTCTCCAACTTACAAATATTACCAGAAAGGCCGTCAGGGAAACTTTAGTATATGACATCTGGTTGAACTATTGTTCTCACGTTTATTAATTGCATGTTCTATTAGAACCACTTTCATATTAAAATAGTTTCTGTAGTAAATAAACAAGGCTAATAAGAGCTATATTCAGAAGGCATTACTCTTTAATAGATGCTTTCTGTGGCTGTTGAGAGTAAAGAGGACATGATTTTATTAGTTAACATTAAATGTTTACAAACCTACTAATGGGAGAATGAGTTAGAATGTCTCAAGTGTCTAAATTGTTTCCCATTAGTAAGGTGGGTTGTACCATGAAGACAAACTAATTTTTCAGACTTCCACAGCATCTCAAAGTATATTATTGCTTCAATGACTTGAGCACTGAGGGGAATAAAGTGTAATCAGTGCATTCTTTGCTAGGTAAATAGATCCCAAATTTTACCTACCTTTAACATAACATGAACTCACTGGAAGTACTCAATTAAGAATTTTAGAAATGGTTGGTCTTGCTTACGTGTTATATCCTCTAAAGGCTGGTATGCAACAGTCTTTGGAATTAATAGGTTGTTGAGAAAATAGAATCTATTAATTCCAAAGACTGTTGCTTACCAGCCTTTAGAGGATATAACACGTTAGAAGCAAGACCAACCATTTCTAAAATTCTTAATGGCAAGAAAACATACAACACATTTTCTAGCTAAAATAGCTAGAAAATGTGTTGTATGTTTTCTTACCATTCTCTACCAATACACAAGAGTTCATGACATTTTATTCCCATCAATGAGGGCAATTTATTATGACAGGAAAGCCTGCCATAGGAAGGGTTTTCTTTCTCCTACAATATTATCTAAATATTTTCTACTTTGGTGAATGAGATAAGGCATTAAGGCAATATAAAACCAAAGAATTTCAGTTCGTCTAAAGCTGTGTTTTAAGAGTTCGTTATCTGTCTTAGATATTTACTTTCTACCTAAAACTTTTTCATTTATTTCCAGAAGTGTTTCCAGTTTTACCTGCTCCTCTGTAAGGGGGTAAAATGAAAATTGAAGAAGAAATGAAGGAGTCTGAGAAATAGAATTTTAATTTTTTTTCTTAACTTCCTTTTCTTACCATCGTTACTCTTCTGAAAAAATATTTTACGTTTTCAAAATTTTCCACTGGATTTAAACCATGATATTATAAGATAAAACGAGGCCAACTTTATTCATTCAGGAGATAGAACGAGATGGAGTATGGGGCTAACTGTTTATTATGACGGTTCTGAAGTAGCAGTTGTGGCTCTTCTTCTTTTCCTCCATTTTTTTAAATTTTAATTTCTTTTTAATCATAACTCTTTCAGCTTTGAAAGGCTCAAAATGGAGCTGCCACTTCTCACGTTCAATTGTATCAAATCTCGTTTAATCTTCCAAAATATACATACCCATTTAACAAAGAACACATTTCTGTAAAGACCAAGAGATACAGAGATTCCATTTTTGAATGGAACATAAGGGTATAGAAGTGCAGCCCTAGCAGTGGTTCTTGAATATAGATATTAGATGTTCTAACTGGAGCTGGAAAATTAAATGTTACTTGGTCATTTCTCCACCCAGAGTCAGGTTCTAGGGTACATGTTTTATATCTGGACATTCTCTTTACGGTTCTATGTTTAGAAGGTAGCAAATGCAGCTTAGGAAAGTTAGGTAGCTGTCACAGATTAGTAAGTAAAACATCATGAAATAAGAAAAAGACCAAATTTGATGACAGGGTCCTTTACTCTTAGCCATATGACCTTCAATTAATCATTCAACTTCTGGGAGCATCACTTATTTAGTCAACAAATACTGATTAAGCACTGTCCCTCTTCCAAACACTCTTGGGGGTATTGCCGATACTGCAGTGAATAAAGCTGTCCTTATGAAACTTACATTCTAGTTGGAGCAGACAGGCAACTCAAAAAGATGAAAAAGTAAAATGTATAGAATTTAGATATTAAGTGGAAGTGAAAAAAAGGCACACATAGAATGGGGACAAGAACTGATATAGGAGGACTGTTATTTTAGATAATGTGACCCAGAGAATGCTTCTCTCATAAGTGACTTCTGAATGAACTAACTATGCAGATATCTAGTGGCAAAGTTTTCCAAAAAGAGGAAATACTTTGTTAACAGCTTTGAGATGAGATTCATCCTGACATGTTCAAGGAGCAGCAAGAGGCCAGTGTGGCTGGTATATAGTGAACAAGTTTGGTAGCAGTAGGAGATGAGAAGATGAAAACAGAGTCACTTAGGAGCTCAGTTATGGAGCCCTGTATGGGTCGTGGGAAACCAGTGAAGGCTTTCAACATAGGCGTGACATGGTTTGACTTATAATTTTACAGAATCACTCTGGCTGCTGGGTTGAGAATAGACCGAAGGTACGCAAGTCCAGACACAGGGAAGGCAGTTAGGAGATATTGCAATAATTGAGGAGGAATATGGTGGCTTGGATCAGCGTGGTGATAGTGGCAGTGGTAAGAAGTAGTCAAATTCTAGATATATTTTGAAGATATTTCAATCAAATCCTATTGAAATTAATTAAATTTGCAGACTTACTGTGCGTGTGAGAGAATGAGAAGACTCTTGCAGTTTCAGTCTATTCACCTGAAAAGAATGAGCATAATTTTTGCTCTTTTGCTTGTGGGATTGCTGTGAAATACATGTTGTAAGAATTAAATAAATTACAGTTATTGTTATTTGGTGCATTTGCACTAACTAAAATCAGAGTTTTCCAAAGACAGAATGTGCAGGATTACATCATTTTCAGGAGGAGAACTTTCTTTCTGAATATAGGAAACTCTATAGTAAGCTCTTTATGTCCAAAGAACATTTCTTTCATTTGCATTTGTTAGGATTTTGATTAATAAGGAACTGATCTATAAAGATCCAAGCAACCCTTCATAGTTCATCAATGGCAGCCATGTCATCTGGCCTCAGTCCAGTTGGTTGTGTGTCTTGAGGAAGATCCCCTTTTGATGAGTGGACCAAATTCAGTTCTGCTTCAGCTTTGCTCGATCTAGAAATCCCCAGAAATGTGAGAGGCGATCTATTATAAAGAGCGGTCTTCCTATAAATTTTAAGTACATTTTGTAGCAAGTCTAAAACATATTATGTTTTTCATTTTTATTTTTTATAATAAAGAATCCCCACATACGCACCTTAAACTTATTGGGGAAAAATAACTAAATCTTTACTACATATTCAAATCCATCCACAGTTAGAAATCTATCAAAAATTAATGAACTGATGATTTTGTTTATACTGAAATGTGAAAAGCATGATGTTTCCTGAGTGTTTTGGTTTGATACATAAAATTTGATGAGGGCCGCTACAAATGCTATAACAAAGCCAGACTTTCGGAGACAGGGGACAGTTAGCCAAGGGATGTTGGAGCAGCAGAGATGAGCTAGCTTTTGCTATTGTGCACCTAATAGAGCTAAGGTTGCTCTTCATGTTTGGAGGAAAAAAAAAACAGCCTTCATCAGGGACCGGAAATTTGAAACTTAGTGCCAGGAAAAGAAAAAAATAAATAGACAAAATTGAAGGTAGGATTGAATCAGATTAGCAAGTAGCCAGGGAAGGAACTGAGTGGGATCACCCGTTCTTCAGAAACACCTTCCTAACCTTTCCAACTCGATATACTTCCTTCTATTGGGTGTTCTCATAACTTGTTGAATGCTTCCTTATGAGTCATACATTTACATTTCTTTAGTTATTTGATCAATATTGCTCACTTCCAATCCACTGTAAGCTTATAAATTCCTCCAGGGCTGGTTTTGTTCACCACTATGAACATTATGCATAAGCTCAGCCTATGGTAAATAAATGAACACAATCAGTTGTTAAAGGAAATAAGGGAGAAATGAAGGAAAATAGGTCATCAGAGGATCAAGATTTTAGCAAATTAATTTTAAATTCCATGAAGCCCATTCTGAGGTATAGCTGCAGATTTACGTGATCTCTAAAATGAACATCTTTGGAAAATGAATTTTTCTTATATTCCTTCACTGTTTAAAAAATCTGTGCCCATTCTTCTCACTTTGCTGTTTCTACTGAGCAAGTTTTTCATCTTGCTGTATTTTAGTCTTATGGATTATTCTGTCACTGACCTATGAAAAGCAAATCACTCTATATCCAATTTTCTATACTTTAGTTTTTTCTTTGAAACAGCCCTTATATCTGAAACAATTTATTCTCTTCTTCAAATCTAAAGAGCCCTCTTCTCTTCCTTCAAACTCCATGAATTTAACAAAGTGATTTCTAAGCTTCAGGAAGCTCTAGCATTATCCAATTCTAAGAATTATTTCTTGGTGGAATACCAAGTGGAACCTTTCAATCTTTCTGCTTGTACGTTTGGGGACATATATTGTATCAGTTGTTCAAGATCTATATGGCACTTATCTCTCCATGAGCAATCAGAATACCCCAAATACACGTGAAGGCACATTGGTAGATAGCCCCTGCAGATTATCTGTAAATGTCGATAATAAGATTGAGCTGGTGAAATAGAATAAGTACAAAGAGACAACTTATGAGCCATCCTAAATTTTTTTTTTTTTTTTTTAAAGAAGATGTTGGGGGTAGGAGTTTATTAATTAATTTATTTATTTTTGCTGTGTTGGGTCTTCGTTTCTGTGCGAGGGCTTTCTCTAGCTGTGGCAAGCGGGGGCCACTCTTTTTTTTGTTTGTTTGTTTTTGCTGTACGCGGGCCTCTCACTGCTGTGGCCTCTCCCGCTGCGGAGCACAGACTCTGAATGTGCAGGCTCAGCGGCCATGGCTCACAGGCCTAGCTTCTCCGTGGCATGTGGGATCTTCCCCGACCGGGGCACGAACCCGTGTCCCCTGCACCGGCAGGCGGACTCTCAACCACTGCGCCACCAGGGAAGCCCGCGGGGGCCGCTCTTCATCGCGGTGCGCGGGTCTTTCACTATCGCGGTCTCTCTTGTTGCGGAGCACAGGCTCCAGAAGCGCAGGCTCACTAGTTGTGGCTCACGGGCCTAGTTGCTCCGCGGCATGTGGGATCCTCCCAGACCAGGGCTCGAACCCGTGTCTCCTGCATTAGCAGGCAGATTCTCAACCACTGCACCACCAAGGAAGCCCCATCCTAAATTATTTTAAGACTCGAATATAAGTGTATGTTCAAATACAAACTAGATCATTTAAATAATCAAAAATAAGATCCAGAGTGTCTCTCTGTTTTATCCACATATGTTTCCCAGTTAGGCTTTCTTGAACTCAGAATTGTATATTGGGAAAAACGGGTCTTAAGCATTCCTTTCCATTTCTTTTTCTCACAAGTGCCTACTATCCTAATATTCTCTTTATATTTTTCCATTCAAATCCAAAATTCAAAACAAAATAAAATACTTTAAATCTTTTTCACATGAAGGAGTAGAAGACTATATTATACAGTTTGTTGTATGACCCACATGAAGTAAAAAAAAAAAAAAGCAAAAATAATTCTCTCTTTGAGTGAAAGGCCATTGATTATCAAGTTGAAGATAGGGTTTGGAGTAGGAGTGGGCTTGAGGTTTGTAGATCTGAAATTGTACCCTTACTTTCCTTCTAACTAAGCTAACCTGTAGGGCTAATCTAAGTAGTTAAAAATAAAATAAAATCACCAACTCATATGAACCACTTATTTGGAAAAACGTGATGCCCAGGGATCTCACAGTTTTCAATGAAGAATATTCATGGTGATCTATATAAGTGCAAAACTCTTCTGGAGTGTAAAGGAAATTAACTCTCTGAAGATAATTTCAGTTCTTCAACTAAATTAGCAGCAGTTGACAATTCCCTAGATATTCAATTTTTAGGTAACCACATTTATTGACAATTTGATGATTGATATCTACTATTAACATAAAAAGTATTTTAATAACAGCCTCTGTTTTCTTTGATGCTCTTTTGTTCAGTGCTCTTTGGAGTTAAGAGTTTTCAAAGGGATCTTATTTTTTTAAACTCTTGACATAAAGATCCTCTTTATAAAAAAAGAGAATTTTAAACAGAAAATTTCTTAGTGTACCATATAATTTGAAATTCTGCTAATTGGCCTAGCAAGGGTAAATATACTACATTTACTGTACATTTACTGTAAGTAAGTATAGTATGGAACACATTTCACACACACAGATAAAAGTTTAATATTACAAAGTTTTCCTGAGTGAATTATTTTGACTTCCTGAAATATTGTGAATGCTGTAAGAAACAGTAGGTGTTTATAATCAAATTTGTTAGTAATTTCAGTTCATTGACTGAATCCTTTCCAGATGAA
Source organism: Neophocaena asiaeorientalis asiaeorientalis (assembly GCF_003031525.2). Classification (NCBI taxonomy): domain Eukaryota; kingdom Metazoa; phylum Chordata; class Mammalia; order Artiodactyla; family Phocoenidae; genus Neophocaena; species Neophocaena asiaeorientalis. Next base: position 1,182,234 of record NW_020174149.1, on the reverse strand, counting down.
CTCTCCTAGTTCTGAATTCCTAATCATCTGGGGGCAAACCAGGGTTATAAAAAAAAATAAAAGACCAAGCCAAGAAGGAATGACCCTGTTTGTTACCGTAAACTTCAGATACTCTTATTTTCCACTTCTTCCCAAATTGGTTATTGTAATACATATTTAGAAACCCGTGTATTTGAGGATGTGTGTCTAACTTTATATGGTTGAATAAGACCTGTTCACACATTCCAAGCTTAGAAAAACCCATATACTTTGAAAAGAATTGCAACCAGTATAAATACTAAGTGTCCTCTAACTTAATCTAAGTATAGGAATAAAAACAACCCATATTGAGGCATTTTACCTTTGAAGATATTTTTGTTTCCAGAAATGAAAAGCTGCAACCTATGGGGCACGTTCATACCTGGAGAGAAACTTATTTCTCCTGTTTGTCTTTGTATTGAACCCCAGGGGATGGGAAGATGTGGTGGTTAAATGTCTCCAAAGGTACTCCAGATGTGGGTAAGGCCCACGTGATCATGCCTGAGGCCCAGTGTCAGTATAGAGCCATGATTTCAGCCATGTTGTTGTATCTTCAATGGTTTTTATAAAGCCTCATGAGAACAGTTGGGGAAATGAAGGAAGCTGAGCACAGAAGAGACAGGACAAAGATAACTGAACAGCCTGTAGGCCAGCTGGTCTTGGGGAGTGGTCCAGGTGTTCAAGTCACTGGTCAAAATGGCACATGAAGAAACTGGATCTACAGGTAGAGCCCAGAAGATGGAGAAATCCAACTGTCACAATCCCATAAGTTAAAAGAGGAACATTATTCTAGGAGATATTCACAGCCCCTGAGGACCTATTGCCAGTCTCAGAGAGTGGGAGTGGGTGGGTAGAAGAGGGTTGGGAAGTGGGAGACAGAATGATAGAACCCTAGCAAGCTGATTGGATTTCAAGAGAAGGCTCAAATCTCAGGAGCATCAACTATTGTCAAATTGAAACACTGAAAGAGAGGTTGGAGGATACAGAATAAACTGTGCTGTGCTGTTAGCAGAAGTCTGTAGATCACAGATCTTCATCTCAGGTACAGTGGATACCAGGCTATGCCCGCCCTACTTGGCGGTGACTGCTAATAATATTTCCCACCATGGCAAGGGCTTAGCATTGCTATGCATGAGAAGTCAGTCTCAATGTCACCAGAAATAGGCTTATTCACATCAGTATTGGGACTCTAACCATTTAGTTTAGTACTGCTGGAACTGACATAGATTTTTGTAACAAAAATGTCAAGTAAGTGGAACGCATTACTGAGACTGATTTTAGAATGTCTCCATAAATGCCTGGAAATGTTTAGATAATAGCAAGTAGTTTTATTTAACAAAATAGTTTCCCTAAATTAAATAATTCTCTAAAATAACTACTAATTATTTATTATCTGATTTCCTTTTTACATATTTTTCTTTTTCAAATCAGATTTTTAGAACTTATGCAATAAAATATTTTTTACTAATGTTTTCTAATAAATAAAATTATCATGGTGAAACCTGGAGTGTGGTAATTTCTGTAAATAATCATTTAGACTACCATTTTATTGTAATAAAAAGCTGAACATGGGCTTTGAAAAACATGCACTGTAGCTTTTTTCATTTCAAGGGGATGAATTGATTCTGTATAAATGTCATTTTCCTGGAACTCTCCTTAGGTTAATACTCCCAAATCAAGTAACCCTGTTCAGTGTTCATTCTGTAAGTTTAGAATATGCTTGTTCATATCGAAGCTATCTTCAAAAATCAATGCTGCCTTTGTCACTGAGCATTTATAAATTGAGATGTTTTCTCTGTTTGAGAAGTTCTACCTTCTTCCCTTTCTTCTGTACATTTTAAGGTTTACAGTAGTTTGCCAGAGGAAATGATTGAATCTTTAGTTTTTATATAATACCAAGTAGGGAATCATCTATTGTTTTTCTTGGATACCTATAGTTTCTGAAGAGTTTTGAGCAGGAACTTTTATTTCCCCACTTAAGGAGAGCTTTTCTAGTTGTTGAGAAACATGCTTGGAGTTGATGAATCGAAGTGTAATTATTTTCTGGCTTTTCATTGCTTCCCAAATCTTCTATGTTCATTCTGCAAGAGTGAGTGTTAACCCATTGAAGCATAGTTAATTGTGGGCTTGTAGATTCAATGTTTGGATGTTTCACTTGGAAGCATGAATACTCTGTGTACCACTCAAATGACCGCATTCTGTTTGCCTTACAAGTGTCTCTGTGACACTTTGTAGGATGTTTTGTCTCTGTGCAAAGGAGGTACACAGCTGTTAATTGACAAGGTAAGTAATCTTCTGATTACAGTAGTTAAAAGCTGTTCTCTAATGAACTTTACTTGTCATTTTTAATTCTTTTAAATCTTCGTCTGCATTTCATTTGGATGGCTTTATCATTCAGATTGCTCTCCTGTTGGTTATTTTGATAGATTTAATGGTTTATATTCAAACTGTGGCAATCCCTTAAAAATATGATAGAGTGATATTTAGATTCCTCGGGAACTTTTTACACTTGATTGCTTTTCCAGCCCATTTTTCCTCTCTTACACTTTACATTTTTGCAAATCAAGTATTTTGCATTTTCTACATGCCCTGAGCAAGCTTCTGCTTTAATCTTTCATGACTTAATCTACTGACTAAATATGAGATAGTTGGTGAGGCAGCGAGGAAAGACTGTTATTATTTCCTGTTCTGCTTGCCTGCTGTGATTTGATTTTTTTTTTTAATTTACAAGCAATAGGCTTTCACTGTGCAGTTTCCTAAGAGATGATTCAGGTACTGACAAAAATATTTTTAAGCCTTTTTAGGGTCTAGTGATTGCACGAAAGTGAATTTGTAAGAATGGTTTATTATGCATTTCATGATGCAAAAATGTAACATTCAGCCATTATTTATTCTATAAGAGAGCATTCTTAGATCTTGCATATGATCTCCTGTATATGAAAATGACAATTCACATACAAATATGTATCTTGAGATCATATCTCATTTCTCTATAGCTAATGCATTTATCAAATAGCTCTTTTATAAGGTATACTCTAATTAGTAAATTATGCCAACCTAGGTGTTTGGTTGGTGGGAACAATTAATAGATGTAAGAGCAATATGGAAGATAAGAAAATGCAAAAAATTTGGTAGTAGATAGAGATAAGATAGAGTATCTGGACCTTTTTATACTTAATAAATTGGGATAATATTGTCCTTAGTTGCAAGTACAATTGAATCATTTAACAGTCCTACCTGGCAAAGTTTATATGATGTAGAACCATGCAGCAGATGGTAGAATTACAGGATGCAACATTTCATGGGTCCTTTTTCAAAGTTTGCTAAAGTGAGATCTAGTACATGGCTTTAATTTCAAGTTAATTCTGCCTGGAAGCTTGTAATAAGTAATTTGTCAATTAAGTTATAATGGAAATCTGTCTTTGTATAAAATGGAATCCATGCCAAGTTATTCTCTTTAGTGTTCAGAGCGTAGATTCTCAAAATGAAAGGAAGCACAATTTTCGAAGAACTCAGTGTATGTATTGATTTTTAGAATGCATCAGTGAAGTGGAAAGACAAAATTGATGTATGCTCAGAGGTTAAATGGATTTCATTTTTTGGTAATGTAACCAAGAGTTTTAAAGCATAAGTATGAAAATGGACAAGACAAACAGTGATCATTTTCAATTTTTGATTTTCCCTTATTTAAAATGCAGTTGTGCCAAATTGATATTCATCTCAATTATTGTATGTCTTCTGATTATAAAAAAGGGTTCACATTTTAAGTAGTAAATGTGACTATTAAGTTTGAAAATCCTAGAAGTCATCTCAAATCCCTTAAGTGACTGGGTAGAGAAGAAACAAGCAAAGATCAACATTAATTAGAAAAAACAAAACCCACAGCATCAATGTAAAATGAATAAATATTAAAATTAGTTGAACATACAAGCACAGTTGCTCACTTAAATAGTTGTAATATCTACTTAAATATTTTTATTTGCATATTTCAACGCAAATCATATATTTGACTCTATCTTTTAGTGTCTGCTGATCTTTAAATGTTAAAATATATTTCACTAAAAATTTTTAAATTGTGGAACCCATTGGCATGGAACCCAAGTGTTCCATTTATGTTTGTCTTCTGTGTAACACAGACAACTGTGTGATTGGTTCTGTTTTTCATTTTTTGCCTTTTCCCAAATCTTTTATTGTTTCTTCTTACTACCTACTACAAGAAATATATATTGTACGCTGGGTAGAGTCCTCTCTTCTTGGCCAGACCCAAAGTTAAAGAGATTATAGAGGAGATGGCCATGTTTAGTTAGAAAATCTTTTGCAATAAAGATCTCTCGACAAACATATGGTTGTGATTCATATAGCACTTATACTGTGCCAGGCACTTTTCTAAGTGTCTTTATATATTAACTTATTTAATTCCCAGCACGACTCTTCAAGATAGGTGTGTTTGATATTATAGACAAGAGAATAAGTTTTCCCTGGGATCACACAGTTTCTAAGAAGTAGAGCCCGCATTCCAACTCAGTCAGGTTAACTTGAGAATTTGCATTCCTATCAGTGTTCTGGGGCTTATGTGTTTTACGGTTTGTTGATTGTTAATGTTAAAGCATGAGAAATAAGATCAAACAGACAGGGGAAAAGATCTGAAAACTAGATCAATCAGATAGATACTGAAAGGAAATGACAAGTAAAAAAATCCCCATCCATGAAAATCTGAAAAATACAAAGTGGCAATAGGAGACAGTAATGGATCTTGAACCATTAAAAAGTCTGGAATATATGATAGTCCCTTAAAGTCCACTACAAGCTATTGCTTACCTATGACATGTTCTCGTTGGCTTTTAAAAATGATTTGTAGTTGGGCTTCCCTGGTGGCGCAGTGGTTGAGAGTCCGCCTGCCGATGCAGGGGACACGGGTTCGTGCCCCGGTCCAGGAAGATCCCACATGCCGTGGAGTGGCTGGGCCTGTGAGCCATGGCCGCTGAGCCTGCGCATCCGGAGCCTGTGCTCTGCAACGGGAGAGGCCGCAACAGTGACAGGCCCTTCCCCAAAAAAAAAAAAAAAAAAAAAGCTGATTTATAGTTGATTCTCAAATAGAGTAAAGAGATGTATTGTGAGTTAGACCCATAGGTAAAGGCCCCAGGTAACGTGGACTGGATTCAGTTGATGCTTCACCCTAGGTCCTCACACTTGCCTTGCTTTCTGGCGGGAATGGCCCTGGTAATACTTGCAACACTCCTGCATCCTGGAGACAGGTTGGCTGCTGCCTCTGATGTTGCTTTTGTTGTTTGGAAGCAAAACAGTACAGTGGCCCATGCCTCCAATTTCTGGGTTTCCTTGTTGCCTTGGACCAGCCCCACCCCACCTGAACAAACTGGGAGTTAGCACCTTGTGGAGGCGGACTTGAACAGTGGAAGATAGGAGCTAGCAGCTATTTTTCTCTCTTCTTCCCCTAGCTAGATTTTTCAAAGACACAGTAGCTACATAATGCTTCTCTGAAGATGTCTGGTGAGACTGAGCCATCAGCCTCTTACAGAGCTGTGGTCAGCTCAGCCATGCTCTTCTTTGTACTCACCGCCCCTCCTCCTCTGCCTCACTCTGCTTTATTCTTACTCCTCCTTCCCTGTGCTCCTGGATAAAGTGTTGTCACATAAGCTTTGGCCTCATATTCTCTTTTCTCTAACCCTAACCCTGAAGACCACTGAAGCATAGCATAATAGCTCAATGCACTTTGATTCCTATGAAGATTACACATAGTGGCCTTCAAGAATTGTCCTTAACTGATGTTTATTGATATTTTATATAGTAAACGGTATTGCTCAGCTCAGTGCTAATTCTTGAGCAAGGAATTCTACAATGTTGAAATTACTATCCTCTTGATGTAACAAGACATACTGTTTTATTGCATTGTATTAGTTGCCTGAAAATATGCTGCGCTTAGATACAGATCACTGTGTCTTGGGAAACATTTTCACACTTCTCTGGATAGGTATCTATAGAATCACACACCTAAGTATGTAGTGTTCTTATTTATATTCTGCTATGACAGCAAATAATGTCTCGAAAATTTCCTAATAGCTCCCTTTGTAAAGTAAAAGTGAGCGGTGCTTTAAATCAAATATTTTTATTTTAAAACGCTTCATAAGAGGTAGGGAAAACTCTTTTTATTTATTGTACCTACACACACACACACACACACACACACACTCACCCAAGCACACTTGCCTATCACAAACGCAGAAACACCTTCAAACAAAACATCTAAGTATGTTGGAATATAAATATTCAAACATAATTAAAATGAAATTCAGTTCATTGTCAGGTCACTGTAATTTTAATTTGATACTATATGTACTTGCAAATGTGTAAGTGGCAAGTGCATATTCAAAATGCAGGTGTTGAATTTTCTGCTAACTTTACTTTCTAAAGACATTTCATGTACTGATTCTTATGCAAAACTATACTACATAATCCTCAGCTAGACAGTATTTACCTAGAATGGATTCTAGGCTGAGCTATCTGAAATATATGAGGGAGAACCTTCCAGAGATCTGTATATTTGGATTATTTAGAAAAAAAATTACAGGGCCAGAGTTCTTTCTCAGATTTTAAAAGTAGTTGTTAAATTTAGAGAAAGTAAAACACATATATCTGGTCATTACAACTGCGAAACACAAAAAGAAATTAAACACAAAGCATATTCTGAGATTTAAATATCTAGTGGGCAATTGGGCTTTCTCATCTTATTATCGTTAATTAGTAATGGATGAGTGACTACATTCATGCCTCATATACTAAACTTTTCTCATCAAGATCTCAATATTTAAGTAGGAAGAGAATAAAAGGTCCACATGAACAGAATTTCTGTCTGTTTTGTTCATTGCCATAGCTCTCATAGAAGGCTTCCTGGCATATAGTAGGTGCTCAATAAATATTTGTGGCCTGAATAAATATGAAAATAAAACAATGTTAGAAAAAATATAAGAAGAGATGAAAAGTGTCAGGGAGAATGGTAGGTACTCAGGATGTTTTCAGGATGTGATTACTTTGTTTCTCTTTATCTCCTAAATGAATAGTATGAACGTTTAGCACGTAGGAAAGCAGCGTTATCAAAAAAAAAGTTGGTAAAGTAAATTTAAACCAAATCATTGTGTACAGGTATAGTTTTAGTTTCTTGACTACTTCTGGATAATCGGTTGCCTCATGAGGAGTATTAGACTACAAAGATGGGAAAAATAGAACATTCAGCATTACTGTCTACTTTATCAAGAAAACCTATCTGGTAATTTGGGTACTTTGGGCTGCCCAGTTCCCCATAATATAAAGATCCTCCATAATACAGCCCCCTATAATACAAAGGCTTTTCCATACCCCATTTACCATTCAAAAAATTCAAAAATACTATTTTGATCTTTAAGAGTTTTGTGATTTATTTTGGTAGACTGAATACAAACACATGCATACACGTATAGACACACACACACCAATGCACACTTCTATACACAGAATATAAAGGCACCAAAAACATTTAAAAAGCAATTAATAAGCACAGTTTGATACAGACTAAGTCAAATGCAAAAATGCTGAGGGATCACGCATGTCATTTAAAATAAAGGGCAGCAAGTAACGCATTTTGAGGAAAGTTTGGATATGCATTGAGCAGAGAAGAGCAGATTTTACTTATTTGTCTAATTTTCGCTATCCCCTTCATTTTATCTTCTTATGAATTCTACTTCATTTTTATCAAAAAATTTAATGATAGTTTTATAATTAGATTATATAAAAGATTGGCTTTAACAATTTGGAGCAAGGCTAAAATTTCATGGGTTTTGGGACGCCAGTCACCTTAGGTAATGCCAGTTAGGAAAAAAAAATAGTAGTTAGTCTTTCAAATTAGCTAACTTAGATGTAAATTAGATGTAAATCACACATCATTTTAAAGAGTGACAAACAATTTTCTTTCAAACACGGTAAGACCTAGCTAAAACAGTAACAGAAATAACTGGGTCATAACAGGTGTCACATTTACCGCAGGGCGAATGGTTTATTCTTTTACAACACTCTTCCACCAGATTTGCCTCAGTTTTTTGGGGTATTCTCACAGCTTTGAGTGAATACGTCTAACTAAAAAGAGAGCACAGATAAGTCACCTCAGTCAAACTAAAAGTATGTACAAAAAAAAAAAAAGAAGAAGAAAACATGGTACAGTCTTGGTAATAATCAAAAGAGAATAAATAAGCATTTGATTGCTGGGAATTTTGAATATATTTTGCCAAGAGCAATAATACGTAGTAGTAATGGGCTGGCTTTTGTCTTGACTTCCTGTCTGTGTCCCATTCTCCTTTTCATTGAAACCATCTACCAGGATTCTGTGTCTTCCTGTGGCACACTGCACAGGGCTTCCCACCTAGGGTTTTAGTAACTGAGTGAAACTGTGAGTTCCAGGCATTTTTTTCTTTCCTTTTCCTCATCAACATGTACCTGTTCAGAGTCTTATGCTCTGCTTGCTTGGGTGGGCAGTCTCTAGAGTATGTGGAATTCTTAGGGACAGAGAAAATTTCTATTCTCCCTGTTTGTTCGCATGTATATGGACTTACAATATTTATTTTATACTTTGAGTTATATTCCTATATTTACTTTAGTTATTTTTTTGCTCAAGTTGTTCCAGCTTTGGCCATTGGGAGCTCTTTCTGTTGGCTTTTTGGTCCTTTTACATAGTTCCATCACTGTCATTATTTTTTTAGAACTTCCTTACTTGCTTTCACCTTAAGATGTATCAGCTCATCTTGCATATTTCCAAGGATTCCTGGTCCCTTTTATTGGAGAATGATATTGGAAACCAAGATATGAGTGTTAGGTATACTCACTGCTACTGATGTGTCATTGCTTCTAGGCCCTTTCGGCTGAAACAGCAAGGAAATTATATGTGTATACGAACCCATGCATACCCATAGATCTATAAGTCTTTCTATATGTAACTATAGGTATCTATATTAGACTGAAAAAGAGTTCATTCTGTTCTCTCCAACTTTAAGCCATTACCACATGGATTTTTCTAGTCTTTTCCTTTCACTTGTCTGTGATCTCCCACTCCAACTGTGAGAAAACTAACTCACTAAGTTCATTTACTGAACTTTCCTCTTCTAGTATACATGAAAAGTGGTTTCAGAAATGTTATCTGTACCTCTGTGGGGAATAAATTCTTCAACTAGAGTACAGCGCTATGTACAGTTCCTTTTGCCTTTAGTCTTGAGGACTCCTCTCATTTCCAAAGTTAGTTAGGCCAGCACACTGTCTCCCTACTCTTTAAGTGAGATCGTTTCATAATTTGTAAAATAGTGAGATTCTTTTGTCACATTCTGCATTCCATTCTAGGAATCCCTCATACTTCTAAATGATTTGTTTAAATTTTATACATTAAAGTTTACTTATTGTGCTTTAAAGGGGTCTATGAGTATTGACAAATATATAGCTTCATGTATTGACCCCTACAGAATTGTTGTGACTGCCCTAAAAATTCCCTGTGTATATTCACATTGCCCTGTTTTTTGTTTTTGTTTTTGTTTTTATTTTTGCGGTACGCGGGCCTCTCACTGTTGTGGCCTCTTCCGTTGCGGAGCACAGGCTCCGGACGCGCAGTCTCAGCAGCCATGGCTCACGGGCCCAGCCGCTCCGCGGCATGTGGGATCTTTCCGGACCGGGGCACGAACCCGTGTCTCCTGCATCGGCAGGCGGACTCTCAACCACTGCACCACCAGGGAAGCCCTGCCCTGTTTTTAAGGCTCTCTTAGGGACTGGTATTTGTTAATTTGACTCTATCATTGGTCAAGAACATGTTCTTGCTTGGGAGATAGAGAATTTAGCCTATACACTTGCATGCATAGGCGTAGCATGTGTCTGAAGGTGCCACTCAGTTGTTTTGGTCTCCTGGTGAGCTTGCTCACCAGTGGGTGTAGAAAGAGCCACACTGTCCAAGGTTGGTCTTTTAGTAGTTCAGGTATTGAAATACCTTTTATCTCAAGACCTGGGCTCTCAACCAAAATGACCTCATTTGTCTGGAACTGAGTTAACTTTTTGAAAAACCACTCAAATTTTTGAGGGTCGGCTCTTTTCATTATTGGTTGGCAGCTAACTCCAGTTCACAGGGCTCAGAAGCCCACCAGGATAAGGGACTTACTGTTTACTCATTGATTCCATAAATATACTGGTATATTTTGGTCAGGCACTCTGTGGCACTGTCAAGCATTTGGAAGAGCAGAAAAAGGAAAAAGAAAACAAGGCTAATATTTATTGACAGCTATTGAAATGCAGGTATCATTCTAGGGCCTTTAGATCACATATATAAAAGTTCTGAAAATCTCAACTAACAAAGATTTTACTCTGTTAAACCAACATCATGATGCCTATACAAATTGTCAATTCCCATACGCCCTTCTTTTCTTCCAAAGCAAGACTGTGACTTCCACTGTTTTCAGATGTTTATTTTACTTCTTTTCAAAAATGTATATGGTAACGTTGGCAAAATGGCCGAATCAACGTTCCTCACAAGGATTCCCCTTCAACAACAATAATTTGGCATCCATCAATCACAGTGCCTTTGTGGGAGCTTTGGGATGCAGGTAGGAGACTGTGAAACCATAATGCAGTTCCAGATCAAAGAGTACCATGTTGAGAAGGCAGGCTCTACCTAGGCTCACACACCAACCATGGTGGATATAGAAATAGAAACCGTTTGGCACTCTTGAGAATTTAGCTAAAGCTCCATCTGGCTTTGGATCTGTCAGCAGCCTCATAAGCCAAGGAACCCAGGAGGACTACATGGGTAATAGACATACAGACCTCAGTCCAGCTGTGCACCATGAAGTTGTCTGTGAGCCCCTGAAGATGAGCTTGACAAGCTTGGTCAGAATGTAGATTCTTAAAAGTCCGTGTAACTGAGCCCCAGCTAATCCCAGCCATAGTCTGCAGAGCCCTGTTGGCACAGGGACCCAGTAGGAGACACTCCTGTTTGCACTTCTGAAGATGCTGAAAGGGCCCTGTACATAGGAGCAGCTTCCTTATAGCCATAGTCTGCCAGTTGGCCAGCAGTCCTGAGGGTCCAGGGGCCCACAGGAGATTCTACCATATGCACCCCCCAGAGATGGTGAAAGGGCCCTATATTTGGCTCCAAACTCTCTCATCCACTGCCCTGGGCCAGTCCTGCCCACCCAGGGACCCATCCAGTGGCCAGGCAGCAGCCTTCTCATGGACCTAGCAGGAGTCACACTCTGCACATCTGGTAATAGGCCCTCTGTCGCAGGCTCCAACAGTGGACCTTGATGTCGATACTTGTACCAGTGCCATCCTACCCACTGAATACAACACTGGAGGCAATCCCATCTACCCAGGAAGCCAACAGGACCTGAGCCCCTGGTAACAAGCCCTCCAGGTGCAGACTCCACTGCCCAAGGACCCTTATAGACAGCTCCAACCCAGGAAGACTGTGATGCCCTGCAAACCTTTGTACACTGTTGGTGGGAATATATTGATAAATTGGTGCAGTCACTACGGAGAACAGTATGGAGGCTCCTTAAAAATATTAAAAATAGAGCTACCGTATGATCCAGCTATCTCACTTCTGGGTATGTATCCAAAGGAAATTAAATCACTATCTTGAAGAGATAGCTGTACTCCCATGTTCATTGCAACACTATTTATAATAGCCAAGACATGGAAATAACTAAAGTGTCCATCAACAGATGAATGGATAAAGATAATGTGGTATAAACATATGTGTGTGTGTATATATATATATATATATATACACACACAAGTATATACATATATATATATAGAGAGAGAGAGACAGACATAAGCACAATGGACTGTTATTCAACTATAAAAAAGGAAGGAAATCCTGTCATTTACAACAACACAGATGAACCTTGAGGACATTGTGGTAAGTGAAATAGGTTAGAGAAAGACAAACAATGTATGATCTCACTTATATGTAGAATCCAAAAAAATCCAAACTCACAGAAACATAGAGTAGAAGAATGGTGGCTGCCAGGGGATGGAGGGTGGGGAAAACAGGGAGATATTTTTCAAAGGGTACAAACTTCCAGATGAATAAGATGGGTAAGTTCTGGTGATCTAATACTAAGCATGGTGACAATAGTTACCAATATTCTATTACACACTTGAAAGTTGCTAAGAGAATAGATCTTGAATGTTCTCACCACCCACTCATAAAAATGCAATTATGTGAAGTGATGGATGTGTTAACTAATTTTATATAGTAACCAGTTCACAATGTATATGTGAATAAAATCATGTTGTACACCTTCAACTTATACAACATTATGTGTCAATTATATCTCAATAAAACTGGGAAAAAACCCCAAATATATGTCTGACCTCATTTAAAATGTTGTACTTCAATATCTTGTAATAACCTATAATGGAAAAGAATCTGAAGAAGTATATATATCACTTTACTGTACACTTTAACACAACATTGTAAATTAACTCTATTTCAATAAAAAAATATACGAATACCTCTTTCCAATTGCCTCTTTCAAGTTTCCTAAATGATAAGGTCCACACTTTTCATCCTTTCTAAGTATTGCAGGGTTTTCTTTTCCCTATGTTAGTGTCCCAAGAGAACACCTCCACCTCGGTTCTGCTGTTCATAAAATAATTCTTGGACGATAATGTGGGTATATTTTTAAAACAAGCAAAAAACCTGGAATTTTGATGCATTTGTACCTGAAGCGCGGTCCTTTTCAGACTCTGACTATGGGCACTTTCCTCCATTCCTACAATGTAGTTCTTATTAATAGCAAAACCTTGTTTATACATTTTGAGTCTGTCTCTTTTTTCTAAAACATAAATGGTGATTGCACTTTTATATCAATTTCAGTATGAGCTGAAGTCTTTATTTTGCTTATATAAGAATTGATGATGTTAATATTCACATTAAAAAGTCAGTGCACATGACAATAGACCTAAAAAGATAGTTTGCCTTGTAGTCTCAGGATATGATTCAATTTAATCTGACTGAGAAGCTTTAAAGGGGAGCAGCAGCAAATATTATTTGTTTCAAAGTTAAGTGTGTAGAAATATCTATCAGAGACTGTATTTTTTCATAAATATAAAAGCTAAAAAATAAGTATTCCAAAAAAATTAAACATGAAAATTCTTATAATATGCTATTGTCACAATACAGTATGTTCTATTACACATAATTGTACAAGAGACAATTGTGCCAAAATGAGAGCATGTGTTGAAAGGCATATCTGAGTCTTGTCTGATGTTAGACCATTGATTACACAGACATGCACAAGTATGAAATAAAACAAAGATCAGTGTAAATCCTCATTCTTCCTAATCAGTGATAAATTTACAAAATTTAACTATATGCTATGGGAAAGCAAGAAAACTGTTACAAGATTTGTACAAAAGTGAATTATCAGGTAACTACAAAAGTTAGCAAATGAGATTTCCAACATGTTAAAATTTGATACACAAGGCATTTACATTTGTTTCAAGTTTTTAAACTCTTTAAAAATTTATATAGAAGTATTTTTGGTTAAACTTCTGTAGCCATCCTAGAACTTCCTGTAGGACTCATTAAAAATTCGTCCACACAGAACCCAGTTTGAAAAGTCAATATTCCAACAAATAAGAAATGTATTAATTTCTGGTGATATAGGCAAGGATGAGACAAGTTTGATAGGCAGAAAGGAACCATGGAGGTGACAGTTGTCCAAAGATTGAAAGGGCACTTCGTGGGGGAATTGATCCTGAGGCAGGTGTCGACCAGTAGTTCTCAAATGCTCCTTTTGGTTGGCCTTGCCTAGAGCCTTCTTTGGTTAGCTTTTGTGGTCCTTTTTGACCCAAGGTGACCTATGCATTGTAGTATGAGAAGTCATATGTTTGCTGTTATTACTACCCAAATTGTTGCTTGGGTGGGTGGTTTTTTTTTTTTTTCCCCCAGTTCCTGATTTTAAGATAATCTAGTTTGAAAGATGCCTTAATTTTTTTCTGTATCCCTTAAAAATGAGATGATCTGTTCCATTTATATTTTTGAATGCAGGTTTCCTATTGCACTCCTCTTCAAAGTAATTTTTATTATATGTGTACTTTTTCTAAGTTGATTAATTAGTTAATTTTAATCTAGATGGCTGACAAACAGATCCTTTATATAGGGTACCACATCTGTATAAAAGGAAATCAAGTTGAAATTATGCCATAAAACTGGGTATTTTAGTCTGCTCTGGACCTTCCCAGCAGACACTGTTCTCAGATCCTCAGATCATCCTCACGGTGCAATGTTGAATTATTCCCACCTTACGTTTCATCCCTAGCATTGTTGATCTTTAATCTTTGCTTATCGTGAAAGTCATTCTGGTTGCAAAGACCACCTTTCTCAAAGCCTCACAGATTGCTTCAGGCTAAATCCTGTATTCAGGTTCAGGTTCATGCTGAATCCCCATGCAAAATTAATGAGAAACGTGCAACTGCATTTCCGGATGGACCTTCTCTTCCCTCGCCTCCTTCAGTCCTCCTCACTTGCCTTTTAAGCACTTGGAGGGCTGTTGTGTCTGCTTCAGATCAAAGCACACACTCTGTTTTGGTGACTTTCTTGCTGGCTCATTTCACTTGAAGGCTGAATTTTCTTGTACTTGGGCCACAGATCAACTTTAGTAGTGTGGATGCTTGTAATATACATTAATGATGTGGATGAAGGCAATGAAACAAAATTTCTGAGTCTGCAAATGAAGCTAGAATTGGAACCAGAGAAAATAATGAAGTGCAATGAAACCTGATTCAAGGAGAAGAGGGTTTGAGTGTGAGTGCCAACAGGCACCCAATCAACTTAAATGAAGACAAATATTAAATAATTTACGAGCGAAGAACCAAGCTGGAGACTGTCTGTTAATTAGAATAATGAATCAGCCGTCCAATCAGTATATGGTTTGAAAGTTATTATAGAAAATCACAAAAGCTTTCAGCTCAAATAAAACCTAACAAGAAATTAATAGAAACACAATAATGATTTATATTTTGAAAGTGATAGGATGCCTATCACAACAGTGAAAAAATTACAGTACAGAACCTTGATTATATCACTGTAGAAATATTCTCATTTACTTAAATTCGTAAAGGACTTTATTGAGTTGGAAGTCCCACGAAGATGCAAATGCTGATTTATTTTATGATGAAGCTTCTCGTAGGAAATTTTGTTTTACTACAAATGCACTGCCCCCTTTTTGTATAAACTGTTTATAAAACATTCCAGTAGAATTATCTACTTTGATAAGATTGTGCCTACTTCATCATATCGTGGAGCTGCCATATACTTAGCATTTTAAAAACACATTCAGAAGCTCTATAATATAATAATGTAATGCTGATAGTGTTCTAGCTTGGGCACTGACCCAAACACTTTACATTTTACGTATATTATCAAGTTTAACCCTTTACAAAAATCCTTTAAGGTAGGAACAGGGAATAATTTATATTTCAATTTTAAAGCCGGGCTGGGGGGCAGGGGGAGCTGAGAAGTTAAAAAACTTGTTTGAGGTCATGCACGGTAAGAAAGGGAGCCTAGGTTCAAGCCCTGGTTTGCCTTCAGAATCCATGTTCTTAATCACCGTGTTATCCTTACAAATTCTGTGCCAAGCAAATAGCTTGTAGTAACTTTTACTAATGAAGAAGCTGAGGTACAGAGTAGTTAAATAATGTCATAATGTTACATAGCTATTAAATGGCTTCACATTCAAATTTCCAATTGTCTTAACTTTGAACTGCATTCTCTTCCTATGTGACATATGCTTCCTACTCTCCCAAAACTCTTACCTTTCCACCTTTGGGTACAAAATGGGATAAAGGAGAAAAACCCATGACTCTAGACCGTAAACTGCCAGGATGAATCACTTCAATAAATAATTGTTTACTTGCTCAGATACCTGTCCAAAGTCCACCGAACTTTGTATTTTTACCCCTGGGTCATAATGAGCATTGATAAACCAATCCCTCCAAAAGTTTTAACCATAAATAGCTTAATCAACTTTTCCTTATAGTAAAACCTGAATGTAGTTGAGACACTCTCTTAAGTGAGACGCCTTGATTCTATCCACACATTAAGGAATATGTGAGGAAATATGGTGGCTGAGATAGTTATTAATAAACACCTTGCGTTTTATCAAAATTTTTTTCTAAACTGAGTACTTTGTTCAGAAATATACTAAGAACAAAGCAATAGACTGTGGCTAGATACTGTGATGAGAACTTCATCTTGGAAATCCTTGAGGACACCCCCAGAAGGTGAGATCATAGAGCTAAGACCTGTGAAGTGCCTGCACTTCTGCTGTATCATAGCTTGACATCCTTTCTTTGAAATGATGATCTAAAGATTGCTCTGCAAAAAAATGGTAAAAGAGAGGAGAGAATGCAAAGCATCATATTTTCCCCAAAATGTTAAATTACATGGCACACATGTCTCATATGTGTGGAGACATGTTTTGAAATCTACCTGCTCACTGGGAAGCAGCAGTCACTAGGAAATAGACCCAGTCATAGTGGCTGGGAAACGGTACAGTTCAGTGAAAGGAAAATGGTATTCAGATGTGACAAACAAGCGGAGCTGGAGGTTTAGGCAGACAATGAGCATCATGGGTATCAAGCCATTATAATGGAAGTGCTGTGGTGGGGTTGGTGGATGGGCGTGGTGAGCACGAGTTCAGGCCTGAATCATGTCCATGATTTTCTCGTTGAGAGATCTCTGCATGGGCAAAAAGCTCAGTAGGGTTTGTACTGGGATTTTGAAGTAAGACATCATCTCACCCAGGGAAACTGACAAGAATAAGGAAGACGTCTAGTTTTAGAAGTGTTAGACAAGTTATAAAGACAAGGGTCAGACTCAGAGATGCAAAGCAGAAGCAGCTTGGGTACAGTAACTGGGTGGCAGGATATCTGAACTGAACTAACTGCAGATCCCCAGACAGGTGCACAAAAGCATCTTTTTTTCTTTTATCTGGAAGAGGCTTCAACCTTTGAGTGTTCGGTCATATAGCTCATTGGAAAGAAGAGGTAAATTTTGAAACCTGGAATCCAGGTGGAGGCTAAAAGTATGCATTTAAATCACCTCAGATTAATTAAACCAGTGTTTCAAGCACATGTATTTTACCAACACATTTTCCCTCAGGAAAATGACAACAAGAAACCATGTTATCATGGTAGTTCCAAGGTTATATACCGTACGTATGGTTTATATATATCAGGTTGGTTTATATATATCAGGTTTATATCAGGTACGTATGGTTTATATATATCAGGTTTATATTGATATTAGATACATATTTTACCTGTGTTTCATCAGAAACTTTCAGATGTGATTCATATCAAACTACTGCCAGAAATAAATTAACACATTCTTTCTCTTTTAATCATTTTTCTTGAAACCAGAATTCATTAATGGAACACAAAAAGCAATGCAATTTCAGAATGAAATCCTTTAATGTGGCAGTTTTAGTGCACACAGACTGATTCGAAAGCATCTAATTTTCTCATAGTCACTACAGTAAAACTCAATAATCTGTATTCATTGTGTATAACAACTCCTCCAGGAGGCAGGCTTAGCTTTGAGCTATTTGCATGGTGTGCAGATCGCCAATTTGGCAGGGTTGGCATTCAAACAGGTCAGAAGTGAATATTTTGCATTATTAATCAGATATATTTCATTTATGACAATATTGCTATACTCCTAAAACTCTCTTCACAATACTCTCCATTCGAT
The DNA here is from genome assembly GCF_003031525.2 of Neophocaena asiaeorientalis asiaeorientalis. Lineage (NCBI taxonomy): Eukaryota > Metazoa > Chordata > Mammalia > Artiodactyla > Phocoenidae > Neophocaena > Neophocaena asiaeorientalis. The sequence goes on along the minus strand of NW_020174149.1, from coordinate 1,164,434 downwards.
AAACTTAGTATTGTTTTAAAGGTGAACATAAATAGCTACCCTCCCTTTAAAATATAAAATTAGATCTATTTATAATAGTCAAGTATCTTAATTATTTTGCACTTTTTAGATTATAAAGCAGTTTAACTCATAAAAGGAGTAAAAAGTCCATTACTTCTAGCAAGATGGGCTGGAAGGTGGGAAGACCAGGTAGAAGGTTACTGTAGCAATACTGGCATGAGGTTTAAAAAAAAGGCTGAACTGAGATGTGGTAGGAAAAATTTATACAATGACAGGACCAGTTGAACATAGAGGAAAGACTAGAGTAGGAGGAAGAAAAGATGGATCAGGTTTTCAAGCAGGAAGCAGGTGATATGGTTGAATATACTGGGGACACCAGGATTTTGATTTTGGAGATGATAACTTTGGTTTGGAGCTGAGGGATTTGATGACTGTGACTCCTACTGGAAGTGTTCAACAGGAGTTGTAAATATAGTTCTGAAACTCAGATAAAAGAACATATATGGAGATGGAGCTATAGTTGTTAAAGACAGAGTTATTTTTTAATTTATTTTATTTATTATTTTTGGCTGCGTTGGGTCTTCATTGCTGCACGCGGGCTTTCTCTAGTTGCGGCGACTGGGGCCTACTCTTTGTTGTGGTGTGAGGGCTTCTCATTGCAGTGGCTTCTCTTGTTGCGGAGCATGGTCTCTAGGCGTGCAGGCTTCAGTAGCTGTGGCTCGCAGGCTCTAGAGCGCAGGCTCAGTAGTTGCGGCGCACGGGCTTAGTTGCTTCGTGGCATGTGGGATCTTCCCGGACCAGGGCTTGAACCCGTGTCCCCTGCATTGGCAGGCGGATGCTTAACCACTGTGCCACCGGGGAAGCCCCAAGACAGAGTTATTAAAAGAAAAGGAAAAGGAAGAAAATGGGTGAGCTTTTCAAGAATGCAGTCCAAATGGAAATTAACCTACTAGTTTTAAATATTAGTTAATAAGTAAACCACTTTTATTTATAATTAATGTCATAAGTTTATACATTTCACTAGTATAGTAATTTTTAATTCTTTTGATATTGAGATTCACTTTTTAACATCATGCATGATGAGGGTTATTCTCTTAATGTGTGTTGACTTGAGAATGTACTGATCAACTATAAATTCAGTGATTCTTATACAAGAAAATTTATATTAATCACTGCCACTAAATACATTTGGAATATTTTGCATATTATGAGGTATCTATGGTGGAGTAGTATGTGAAGTACAAGTTGATGAGCTTTTTCCAGACTTCCTGTTTCAGCCACTGACACTCTTGTTAGCAGTTCTGTGAAAGGACTCCTAGTGCCTTAGACATATCTATAGCTGAGACCGAAGTTTTACATGTTTAAGATTCTAAATTTTAAAGGTAGGAGTTATAAATTGATTAAGGGATGCATGTGAATAGATAAACCCAGAATTTTTCTTGCTGTCAGGCAAGATATTTGACCCTGTTGGCTGGAGAGAATTGGGTGATGGAGGTGGATAATTTGGGGGAAGAAGAAAGATTCGGTGTGGTCATGCACTCTGTTCCCTCTGCCCAGGAATCTGGGTGGTTGGATTCAGGTTCCTTGGAAGTGTGAGAGCATGGCAGAGTTGTGTCCTACATCTCAGACTTGATCTACACAGGAGGGACAAGTGGAGAGGGCCAGCAACAACTTATAAAAGTTCTCAACAATTACTAAACGGCATGGGAGGTAGTCTGTAAATTTCCTGTGGGCTCTGTGTAGGGTGGCAAATTGAGATGACAGCAAGAGTGGGTGCTCCCCAGGAAGTTGCCTGATTTGGGTGAAGAGCTAAGCATCACGAAGTTGTGGTGTGGGTCACATGTCTGGTGCTAGAGAAGGAAATATCTCAGTCTCCTAGGACTGTCAGAGCCAGGAAGTCAAAGAGTCATCAGAGGAAAGAAAAGGCAATCATGAAACATCTGAACAATATAAATAATTAATAATAGAATATAATTTTGCTATACGAAAAAGAGGAAATATAGGCATAAACAATTTGAGATTAAAAGAGCTTAACCATTTCCTCCCTTTCACATATTAGTGGGCATTAGTTATGATAAAATGAAATTAATTAGTTGTTTTATTTTCTTCTCTTCCCATCTACAGAGAGCTGGGATGGGTAGATCAGACAAAATTTATTGAGAGAAAAACATAGACTTGAATGCTGGTCCTTCAGGGGTTTCTCAGTTAGGGAGGGGAGGAACCAAACCTGTCATGGTGTCAATGGTTTCTAAAGAAAGATGAGGCATGAGGTAAGAGAAAGACGGCAGGCCATCTCCACACACAATAAGGAAGTAAAACATTTCAAGAAAGAAGTATCAAATACTTTTTATATTATAGAATAGTTTCCAGACCTTGGCTCAAAAGGACCTCACTTTTAAAAACTTTTCCCTATTTCTAGAATGATTTCACTCTCTTGAAGTAATCTTACAGGTCACCTCTGGAAGGATGATCATACTTATTTGGAAATGCAGGAACAATGCAGCAGAAAGGCCACAGAAGTTGAATGAGGATGATTCTATTAGATGTGGCAAGATCTAAGACAATAGGGACCTTTTAGGGAACTATTTCTGTAGAAGGGCAGGCAGAAGACAAATTGTGAGGGGTTACGTAAGAAGTGCATGAGGGAAAAAAAGAAAGAAATGGCTGAAAGTCAAGATATGTGCCTACAATAAAGTGGTTGGTAAACAGGCAGTTGTTAGAAAGAATGACTTATGTAAAACGTAAGCCAGAAAGGAAGACTCCAATGGAGAGATATTGCTTGAAAATCCTGGAGGGAGAGAAGAGAGAGAGAAAAATAGCTCATGATTTGCTGTTACATTTAAACTGTAGACCTATTTAATATATAAATGCTTTCCTGCACAGTTGTGTCATTAGCGTAGGAGAAAAAATATCCAACTAATAGTTATCATCTATTCATAAGCATGAAGTAAATCATGTTGGAGTATAATTAGTAAGAGAGCATCAATAAAGGAAAAAAATATTTTTAATCACAATAGCCCTGGAATAAATCATGCATTAGGTATAATTACTGAGAGAATACTTGGATCATTGCAAATAACTTGACATCATTCTATTTAGTTTACCTACCTGTTTTAAATGAAAACATGAGGCTCGTTATGTATTTTATCGTGTTTGTTGTACCAGCACACTGAAGTGAGAATAAGATTACTGTGAAATAGTAAAGCATCGCCTGTACTCCTAAAGAGTTGTGAGAATAGCCAAGATATCCTAACTTAACATTAAATTTTCTAACATTAGAAATCAGAAAAGAGCACAGACATGAGGAGAAAAGTTAATGTTTCAGAAAAATAAGTTGGTGGTTGGCGTGCTAGGTACGGGTGGTAGTTGAATCAGGGGTGCCCCAAGCAAATAAAGTAGCACAACAAAAATGTCATACAATTTAGTACATTCACAGAATTGTAATTAGTTGACTATTGCCCGATGATGAAAGACGATATGGGTTAAATAGCCAGTGGGGAGGACCTAAATGATTTGAAACAGTGAGGTACCATAATACGTTTTTCCATGTAGAGCCAAATATGTTGGAAGCAGTGTGGAGGATCGATTTGAGTTGAATGAACTAAAGGCAAGTTAACTAGAGAGGGCTATGACAGCAAGATAGGTGAGCTATAAAGTGTGTCTGGATGAAGAGAATGCCAGCATGGATGGAATACAGGTAACAGATTTAAGTGACAGCTCAGTGCTCTTCTTTCTGATTGATAGATTTTAGGCTTTAGAGTAGTTTTAGGTTTGCAGAAAAATTGAGCAGAAAGTACTGAGATTTCCATATACTTGCTCCACTGACACCCCAGTTTCCCCAGTTAGATACATCTTGTATTACTGGGGTATATTTGTTACCATTAGTGAATAATGCACGGATGCATTATTATTAACTAGAGTCCATAGTTTACATTAAGTTTCACTCTTTGTGTTGTACAGTTTTATAGGATGTGAATCAACAGGAATGCACCCTATCATGTCCACCATTACACTATGATAACAGAATAGTTTCTCTGCCTTAAATGTACCCCGTGTTTACATATTCATCCCCTACCTCACTAAATACAAGGAAACCACTGATCTTTTTATTGTATCTATAGTTTTACCTTTTGTCATATAGTTTGAATCATACAGTATGGAATCTTTTTACACTGCCTTCTTCAACTTAGCAATATGCTTTTTTTAAACATTTTTATTGGAGTATAATTGCTTTACAATGGTGTGTTAGTTTCTGCTTGATAACAAAATTAATCGGATATACATGTACATATATCTCCATATCTCCTCCCTCTTGGGTCTCCATCCCAACCTCCCTATCCAACCCCTCTGGGTGGTCACAAAGCACCGAGCTGATCTCCCTGTGCTATGCAGCTGCTTCCCACTAGCTATCTATTTTATATTTGGTAGTGTACATATGTCCATGCCACTCTCTCACTTCGTCCCAGCTTACCCTTCCCCCTCCCCATGTCCTCAAGTCCATTCTCTAATCTGCATCTTTATTCCTGTCCTGCCCCTAGATTCTTCGGAACCATTTTTTAAAAATTCCATATATATGTGTTAGCATACGGTATTTGTTTTTCTCTTTCTGACTTACTTCACTCTGTATGACAGGCTATAGGTCCATCAACCTCACTACAAATAACTCAAGTTTGTTCCTTTTTATGGTCGAGTCCTATTCTGTTGTATATATGTGCCACATCTTCTTTATCCATTCATTTGTTGATGGACACTTAGCTTGCTTTCATGTCCTGGCTATTGTAATAGCCTCTCCCTTGCATCTCCTTCCCACCCTATCCCACCTCTCTAGGTGGTCACAAAGCACCAAGCTCATCTCCCTGTGCTATTTGGCTGCTTCCCACTAGCTTTCTATTTTATATTTGGTAGTGTATATATGTCCATGCCACTCTCTCACTTTGTTCCAGCCTACCATTCCCCATCTCCGTGCCCTCAAGTCCATTCTCTAGGTCTGTGTCTTTATTCCTTCCCTGCCCCTAGGTTTTTTAGAACCCTTTTTTTTTTTTTAGATTCCATATATATGTGTTAGCAGACGGTGTTGGTTTTGCTCTTTCTTACTTCGCTCTGTATGACAGACCCTAGGTCCATCCACCTCACTACAAATAACTAAATTTCACTTATTTTTATGGCTGAGTAATATTCCATTGTATATATGTGCCACATCAACTTTATCCATTCATCTGTTGATAGACATTTAGGTTGCTTCCATGTCCTGGCTATTGTAAATAGCACTGCAATGAACATTGTGGTACATGACTCTTTTTGAATTATGGTTTTCTCAGGGTATCCCCAGTAGTGGGATTGCTGGGTCATATGGTAGTTCTATTATTATAAGGAACCTCCATACTGTTCTCCATAGTGGCTGTATCAATTTACATTCCCACCAACAGTGCAAGAGGGTTCCCTGTTCTTAATATCCTCTCCAGCATTCATCGTTTGTAGATTTTTTGATGATGGCCATTCTGATTGGTGTGAGGTGATACTTCATTGTGGTTTTCATTTGCATTTCTCTAATGATTAGTTATGTTGAGCATCCTTTCATGTGTTTGTTAGCAATCTGTATATCTTCTTTGGAGAAATGTCTATTGAGGTCTTCTGCCCATTTTTGGATTGGGTTGTTTGTTGTTTTGATATTGAGCTGCATGAGCTGCTTCTATATTTTGGAGATTAATCTTTTGTCTGTTCCTTCGTTTGCAAATATTTTCTCCCATTCTGAGTGTTGTCTTTTCATCTTGTTTATGGTTTCCTTTGCTGTGCAAAAGCTTTTACATTTCATTAGGTCCCATTTGTTTATTTTTGTTTTTATTTCCATTTCTCTAGGAGGTGGGTCAAAAAGGATCTTGCTGTGATTTATGTCATAGAGTGTTCTGCCTATGTTTTCCTCTAAGAATTGTATAGTGTCTGGCCTTACATTTAGGTCTTTATCCATTTTGAGTTTATTTTTGTGTATGGTGTTAGGGAGTGCTCTAATTTCATTCTTTTACAGTAGCTGTCCAGCACCACTTATTGAAGAGGCTATCTTTTCTCCATTGTATATTCTTTCCTCCATGATCAAAGATAAGGTGACCATATGTGCATGGGTTTATCTCTGAGCTTTCTATCCTGTTCCATTAATCTATATTTCTGGTTTTCTGGAAGTATCATACTGTCTTGATTACTGTAGCTGTGTAGTATAGCCTGAAGTCAGGGAGCCTGATTCCTCCAGTTCTGTTTTGCTTTGGCTCTTCAGGGTCTTTTGTGTTTCCATATAAATTGTGAAATTTTTTGTTCTTGTTCTGTGAAAAATGCCATTGGAAGTTTGATAGGGATTGCACTGAATCTGTAGATTGCTTTGGGCAGTATAGTCATTTTCACAATGTTGATTCTTCCAATCCAAGAACATGGTATGTCTCTCCATCTGTTTGTATCGTCTTTAATTTCTTTCATCAGTGTCTTATAGTTTTCTGCATACAGGTCTCTTGTCTCCATAGGTAGGTTTATTCCTAGGTATTTTATTCTTTTGGTTATAATGGTAAATGGGAGTGTTTCCTTAATTTCTCTTTCAGAGTTTTCATCATTTGTGCTTTGTGACCACCTAGAGAGGTGGGATAGTGTGGGAAGGAGATGCAAGGGAGAGGGGATGTGAGGATATATGTATACTTAAAGCTGATTCACTTTGTTATACAGCAGAAACTAACACACCATTGTAAAGCAATTATACTCCAATAAAGATGTTAAAAAAAGAAATTATGCATATTTAAATAATGATAATGTTCTAAGAAAATTTCATTGTGGCCTTAAATGAGACGTAAAAATTCTTCACAGGGTTTTACCTATTGTGAACATGTCTAATTTCTTAACAGAAGATCAAGCTTTTGGCTAATTACAGTTATCATTATTAGTGAATATTAATTAGTTATTTAAAAGTCAATGAAAGGGAGTTTTTTTTTAAATTGAGGACAGAAAGAGTCTACCATGTTTGCTGAATAAGGTATTTGTATTGTCTGTGGTTCTGTATGTATACGATTTATGACAGGCATGGTTATTAAAAACCTTATGTTACTATGTTAATTAAAAGACCTGGAAAACACAAGGTAGCTTTGTTATTACTGTGTAATCTGCATCTCCTGCTCCATATGAAAAGTTCTCAAAAGAGTGAGTCTCCATTTCCATATTTGGCCCTTAAATCCCCAAATAGGTTATTTCGAGTCTTCATAATCTATGATTAAAATAAAATTACCAACAACTGTGTCTTGTATAACTTTGAAGAAAAATGAAATATACCTAAAATTTATTTTAAGGGTTCACATATTAAGCTTCAGTTCTAGAGATAATAAGGTCTTCTCACCAGTTATGCTGATGACTAGTGCAGAGACTTCATTTTCATAAAAGTTAGTGACATACTCATAGGCTTCATTTTTAATTGACTTACCAGCATAGTTCCTTATATCTCCTTCTTCCAACAACAAAATTTGGAGGTAATAATTGGAAAAAAATTTTTTTTTCCAAGAGTAGACTCTTAAGTAAAATGGATTCCATTAGAGCACTGTGGTAGACTGAATAATGGTCCCCACAATACCAGATCCTGATACCTGGAACCTATAAATGTTACCGTATATGGCCGAGAGTTTTCAGATATGATTAACTTAAGAATACTGAGATGGAGATATTATGCTTGATTACTATGGTGGGCCCTAAATGCAATCACATGTATTTTTATGAAAGGGAGGCAGAGGGAGATTGGACTACACAGAGAGGAGAAGGAGATGTGAAGATGCAGCTCTGAGAAAGTTGAGGATGCTGGCCTTGAAGACTGGAGTAATGTGCCATAAACAAAGTAATTCTGTTAGTCATCAGAAACTGGAAGAGCCGAGGGGTAGATTCTCCCCTAGAGCCTCCGGAGGGTGTGTGCCCAGGTTGACAACCTGATTTTGGCCCAGTGATACTGATTTCAGAATTCTAGCTTCCCAAAGTATGACAGAATAAGTTTCTATTGTTTTAAGCCAACAAGCTTGTAGTTATATGTTACAACAGCCATAGAAATCAAATCAGGCACCATGTATTACCTATAGATAATAATATTTTATGACAACAGTTTGGTTATGTTAGGCCAGTATCATTCTCAAATGTTTCTTTCAAATTGAATATTACCCAGATAATGGAATTTTCCAAACATCCTTTAAAAAAAAAAAAAACTACATTCTTTGTTGTTATGGCTTATTCACTGCAATTGATTAACTCCCTGGTTACAATTTAAAATAATTAATATTGTACTTTGTGTAGACTTTCTCCAATCGTGAATCAAAAGAGCCATTACCCAGTTTGATACCCAGGTGGATAAGTTCAAGTAATTTGCTCAATGAGGTGAAGTCTGAAAAGGTTCAAATAGTGATTATCAGCCATAGTGTTGATGCTGTCTTGACTGAATTGTAGGTATATTAAACTTAGGGTATTTTTGGTGGTGAGAAAATTTCTTATTCAAATTCTCATATTCATAAACCATGTGACTGTTGGAAAACAAGCTTTAAAAGCTTGTAATCACGATGCTTTCTTTTAGAGTTTGCACATAAATATAAAATCATACTTCGAAGTTTTAAAAATATTCCAGTAAAGTTTTTAGAGTTTTAGTTTTGTGACATTTTCTCAAAGTTGTTCACGAATACTTTTTCTTCATTTCAACTACCTTTAAAAAAAGATGGAAAATGTACCATTTGTCAGCAGACGTTTGATTGTGTTGTGAGCTTGATGTACATTAGGAAAAATTCTTTTGTGCCCAGAGGAAGGTTTCTGCATTTGACAAAACAAAATTGCAGTCAAGGAGCAACCAATCTCAACCTAGACCAGAAAGAAACTGGATGCACCTTCTTTCACATGTGGACTGAAGAAAAATTGTTTTGCAAATTGACACACATATTTGAATGCTACAACATGCTGCACTCTTAATCTTACAATTATTTTATGAAATATTTATTTTTATTCCCATTTTACAGCTAAAATAGCTAAGGCTTAGAGCAATTAAACATCCTCCCTTTGGAGTACTGAGTCAGGCCTGGGAGCCAGGTCCAACTGGTTCTTCCGTATCTCCATTTAGCATTACCTTAATAATACAATCAGTTAACTAATTATCATAATAATACCATAGTTCCTAGACCATTTAACTTTATTTGTATATAGGAAATGGAATTTTGACTGCACATTTTGCAAACTCCATCTTCTCTCAGAAATTACAGAAAAAATGTCATTCAGCAAATAATGTAATGGGGCTTAGTTTGATTAAATAAAAACAAAATGTTACCTCTTGAGTTTTATAGTGCAGTGTAAATGAGTTTTTCAGAAGAAAGGGGTGGGGGGGAGTTATAACATAAAGTGCCCCTGGATCTCATACTTTTAATGTCATGAAATTAAGTTCCATCCCAAAGTGCAGTGACTAGTTACCATTTTTGGATTATTTCAGTTGTTAACTAAAAGGTAAGCAGGCCCCAACTTGTTTTGGCAGGAAGTTATAGAACTCTAAGTCCTCATTAAAAATTGCAAAATTTGTCCTTATCATACTTCTGTCTGACATCCCCCATTCATCACTCCAGAGTTCCCTGCAGGAAGGGCTGTATAGAGATTAGATGAGGTCAGTGATGATGATGTTGATGATGGCAGATCTGACATGAAAGGAAGTTCAACCATGGAGAATTCTGTGATCCATTCCCAGTTATGTCCATGTCAACATTAGATTTTTTTCAATATATACACCCTTTTTAAATTTTATAAGCCAGTTTCATCCATTAATGCATCATCGTTAGACTCAGTTCAGTGAAAGAGTAAAGGAGTATGACATCTGAGTACTTACTATGTTCCAGGCACTAGACTGAACCCTTGGCATACATGACCTCACATGACCACAGTGGTCCTTATTATCACTAACAGTGATTTCCCACCCTGGCTGTAAGTCAGCATTATCTAGAGACATTGAAAATTATTGATGCCTGGCCTAGACACCATTCCAGAAAAATCAGAATCTTTCAAAAGGTCTGAGACAAATATCAGGTTTTGTTTTCCCTAAGTCTCCCATGTGAATTAAAATATGAAACCTGGATTACGGAAGGATCATCAACTTCAAGGTAAAAATATTATTCCATCTTACCTCTATTTGGTCAGTTTATAAAATTCAGGAGGCCTTTCTTCATTGAACAACCTTTCTGGCAAAAAATACCTCTATAAAGTATGAGGTATTGAAGTATTAATTCAGTTCGCTTTCCCTCATTCTTCCTCATAATCAAAATAAATCAATAATCATAAAGTAATTTACCCAAAGGACTCTAACTCTGATACACTTTATCTTCTTTGTCCTCAATTTAATGTTTCCTTCTATAAGTCAAAAACATGTATCTGGTCTGGGGAATTTCAGTGAAGAGAATTAGAAATTAGAATAGGGAGCATGAAACGTAGCACCTGGCTGTGCCCAGTTACTTCAGTCAGGACCAGCCTTACTTGATAATCCTAACATGGGAAACTACTAAGGCATAAAAATCAATTAAAATTACATAATTTTTTAAAATATGAGTTTTTATTGATTTTCTCTCTACATATTTGTTTGTTTACCCAACACGTTCGATATCTCCAGCAAAGTTTATTTCCAAGTGGGTTGGTTTCCTTTGACCTGTCTAGCATCTTTTTTCATCTCATGAGCTGAAAAAGAGATGGAACAAGGTATAGAGTTACTAGTAAAATTCAACTAATGACCCTCATGAGGTACAGAAGAGTTATCACAAACAGAAAGTTCTTTCTTAAAATAATACTATTTCAGGTGCAGCTTTTTTTGATCCTTTTAGAAACAAAGATAAAAAAAAAAAACCCAGCACTCTTCTCCAAGTTAAAAAAAAAAAAACAGAAAACAAACCCTGAAACTACTGTTAATCATCAACACCTAAAGTTTAATAACTTGGATTTTAATTTAGGTGTTTTTTATTTGTTAATTTGTTTGTTTGTTTTTACTTCCATTTTGATGTGGCAGAAGACACCATTTTTTGTCAACTCTTCAAATATTCTGCAAGGGAAAGCAATAATAATAGTAGTAATTATTATTATTTAAAAGTAGGCTTCTCAATAGAGGGAGATGTTCAACTATGTTAATGACTACTATGTTGAGTGAGGTACTTTGGGAAACTACATTGCTTTTGCCAATAAAAGTAGAGCTACCATTGATGTGGCGTGTACAGTCCAAGACATTCTGCCTATATTATCTGACTTAATCATCACAAAATATTCTTTTACTTCCTCATCTTGTAAGGGTAGCAGCTGAAAACCAGGGAGATTAATGAACTTGCCTAAGAGGTGGCAGAACCAAGATGTGAATCCACAGCTCTTGTTGTATCTCATACCAGCAAACCCTCTACTCCTCAAGACTTTGTGGCACATCAGTAGAGAGCTAACTGTTCTGTGGTTAGAGTAACAACTCACCATTTGGCTGAAAAGTCTTGAAAGCCTCTTGGTTTCCTCTAGGGGTTGGGTTGATGTCTAAGACACATATGAGTCCCACGTATAATTTTACCTGGGAACACATATTCTATGAAGTCTCTATGTGAATTGTTAAGATGTCTTCAATACGGTGGTGTACCTAGCATACTTGACAGCTCATTTTTAACATTTTCCTCTCTAGTACAGAAGTATTTTTAGTAATAATCATGGGATGAAATAAATGATGAAAATGACCAAAAAAGTAATGCAGTTAAAGTGTTTATTGAAATTTTACATAAACATACTTAATTCAGGAAAACAAATAAATGTGACACTACAAAAAAGCAATATGTAATACTTTTAAATTACATAAATTTATTTTTAAAAAACACAAAATAGCTACATATTGGTCTATCATAATAATGGATAATAACATTACAAGTTCTGTTTCTAGTCTTCTGTCAATTTCTAAATTTTTAATACAGAGACTAAGAGTTATACAAAAGGATAGATAAAGTAAGTCAACTTCTCTTTCTCCATTTTTATAATCATTATGTTATTAATGTTATGAATGGAGATCTAGGTAGTGCCACAGAGACATGAACTGCACAGGAATAAACCTTAATGATTCCAAACTGCTTTGAACTTATTCTCAAAACGAATTGTGTGTAACTGGGTCTATGTATATAGGAGGGCAACTGTATAACTAAAAAGTATCTGAAGTAACACCCACGTACAATATAGTGTTTATTAAAAAATAGGTAACCAAATGTGCTAATTAAAAATGTATATATCTATACATGCATATGTATAAATTAATTTATTATATATTAAACTGTATAAAACAAATATATACTAAATATTTATATAATTAGACCAGTAACCACAGTAATTCTTTAGAACTGTGCTGTCCAATATGGTAGCCACTGGTTCCTGTGGCTACTTAACATTAAATTTAAATTTATTAAAATTAAAGACACTAAGATTTCAGCTTCTCAGTCACATCAGCCACATTTCTTATACTGAATAGCCACAGGTGGCTGTGACTACAGTAAGGGACAGCATAACACTTTATTGAGTAGCATTGATTTGAATCTTAGATCAGTCAAAACTTTTATTGGTGAAAACTACTTTATTACTAACATTGTTTAGAATTGCCAGTGCAAGAGAATGATAAAAAGCAGACTGACTTTTAGTAGGTGTTGTTATTATATAAAAATTCTCTAAAGACAATGCACTCCTCATTGCCTTTTCTGGGGGCCTTGTTCTCACTGGCCTGTCCTGGGGTTACCACTGTTCTGTGGATCCTTGAATGCCTCTATGTCTCTCCCCTAAACTCTCACAGCTATGCAGTGGGAAGTAAACTCTCCTCACCCCCTTATCAAGCTTTATGCAGGGCATGATTCACGTGGTTTGGATGCCAAGTTACCCACCCCCTCAGGGAACACACACCATCAACCATTCTCCATCTTTACTTATTGGCAGTTCATCCTCAATCTAAGCAAGCATGTCTCACCCTTATAAAAATTCACATTCTTGTACCTTGGTTTTGTCTTGTATCTCTAGAGAACTTTGAACATTTGCCTTTCTTTTCACACTCTGATGATCTCCTGAAATAGTACTCCATGGTTACTTTGTTCCGTTGTACTCTATATTCCACAAAACCTTTTCTGGTCATAGCCACCCCAAGGTCTATAGGAACTCAACCCTGGCCCACTTCTGTGCTCCTACAGCATCTATGCATACTGTTTTCATACTACCTTTTACAGTGTACTTGACAGGGGAATTTGCTTGTCTCTTATGCTTGAGAAAATATGAACTCTTAGAAGATATCAGAAATGTCTTCTTCAATTCTGAGTCCCCAGGACTCAGTTCCGTGCTCATTTGTAGAGGTCACTAAGTAAACATTTATGGAAGAAAGGAAGGATAAGCAGAAGGCAAGAAGGGGGGGGAGTTTTACTATTATTTTGAACAACTTAATTGTGAGTTAGGGGTAGGGGCTAGAGGACCAGCGATTAAAATGAAGTGCATGCATGTCAGCTACATGGTCAAGACTACAGAGCACTTAAGATGATGTATTAATATGGCAAATAAATTATTTTGCATGTATCAAGATTCTCCCTAATGTTCAAATTACTACAGGTGTATTGATGATCTATTATAAATCAATATTCTGAAACTCTTCATGGCTCTATTCAATTCAGTGTAAAACATATAATAAAGGGCTTGCTTTGTGTTGAGCACTCTGCTAGATAATGAGGATACTAAGATGACAAAGATGTTATATCTGCCCTTAAGAGGTAAATTTATTTGTTAGGAACAAGACGCAAAAAATTAAAGATAATTGTGATGACAGTGATAGATAATGTTCACGTGGCACTCACCATTCTCCAGCGCCAAGGGCTTCTCATGTATTTCCTAACAGCTTATGAGGTAGGTAGTAACATTATTGCCATTTTACATATGAGGAAACTGAGACAAAGAGAGGATGAGTAAATCGCCAAAGGTCACACAGAGAGTAATTGGCAGAGTTGAGATTCTATCTAGGTATAGTGTGACAATTTTGGATATTTTTAAGGCTTTGTAAGACTCCCCAGGGCATAATTACCTATGACCTTCATTTTAACCCAAAAGATGTGATGTGGTAAGAGAGAGTACACGCAATCATTGGGGGTCTAAGACACAACTGAGCACAAACTCCCCTCAGGTCTTTATTCACACCAGTTGGGCTTTGCCCCCGCACTGTACCACCAAGAGCTTAGCAATAAAACTCTTTTGGCTTTGAGAGAGCTTCAGGTAGAAGTTGCTGGCAGGGTATTTTATGCCCTTGTAGTCACTAGTCAAGCCTGGCTGTCTAACAGGTTATGAGCCATGAAAAGCATCAGTAAACAGACGATTCTGAAGGTAGATGGGGGAGCTCTGGACTTAAACAGCACATCATAAACCCCACCGTTCTTATCTTGAAAGAGTCAAAGCCAGGTGTCCTGGTATCCTCAGGAATAGAATACACTTTCCCAGTCTAGATGTAAATTAACCCTGTCCTACACAGAAGGGCTAGACATGGTAATGAGGGTGCAAGGGAGAAAGCTGGGAAGAGAAAAGTTTAAGGGAAGCACACTGATGATCCATGGGTTAAAGCACATAGCAAAATAATAGGAGTGAAGGATGTTTTCCTAGTGCTCTGCCTGGGCAAGGGATAGACTTGAATGTCAATAATAAAATAACATTAGCTGACATGAAGTACTTGCTGTAATTGTGTGAAGAGCTTCATATATATAAACTTTAACCACACAATAACCCTGTGAAATGATAGTCATCACTCATTTACAGATAAGAAGGCTGAAGCTTAGTGAGAATAAGCAATTTGTCAAAGTTTAGTTGAAGAGAAAATATGTTAAAGCTCTATCAGCCTGTTTCCAAAGTCAATGATTATACTTTTACAGTGTGGTCTGTAGGCGAAGGCCAATGGAGATTTGTGGTTCATTCAGGACCAAATGCACGAAAGGATCACGTTGGTAATTCCAATATACAGTTTTCTGGTCCTTGCTAACTTCAAGGTCCTTGAAGAAAGTGTTAGGAACAGTCTCATCCCAGAAATATTTGCTGTCTTTCAAGCATCCTCTTCTGGTCCACATTTGTAGGACATTCTAGGGTCAGCTGGGTAGGGTTATGTTCTTTATTGTTCCCAAGACCAATGCTTGGTCTGCTGATTGACCTTCACTCTTCTCAAGAGAAAAACTCTAGAGACATTGTTTCCTAGTTCTTTCCAGCTGTACTTAATTTTGGTGTGCCAATATGGCAGATATCAGGGAAACTTCTTGGCTTTCTTCTTAATCTCTTAAGCTTAAGTGGGTGTCTAACAGCAGACCTGATTCTGGTGATGAGCTGGCTGTCACATCTGTAAGTAGCACTAAGGAGGAGAGCTAAATAGAGTTTTAGAACTTAATGGTATACTAGTAAAATTATTGTAAACAGAAGTAGTCCATTTCTGAAGTGGTCTTATGAATATGTATTATATTAGATATTGATATGAAAATATATGCATGATATATTTATACAAGCTAATTAATCACATATATATTATATATGTGATTCGTGGGTGAATATATATATATAATATGAGTGATTAATTCGTTTGTCAGAAATATAGATTTTCAAAATAAGTTATGCTTGTACTGACTTCTAAACTTCTTGCTTTTATTTTTCTTCTTAATTCTTTAGTTCAAAGTAACTAATTTCTACCAAGGTAAATCTCTACATTTTTCATTTCAATTTAAAAGTCCTAATACTCTTAGTAACCAATATAGGTTACTGTCAAACATTCACAAGTATTCAATTAAGGAGAAAGGAAATATGGGTATGGATTTTAACTTAAATTTTTTTAATCAAAAAAATAAAATTTAAAAATTGAGCATACTATTTTTAAATGCTTAAAGACTGAAATTTTATTATTTCCAGTGTAATGGATGTACCTCTTTTTCCTTCAGTGCATGCCTCTAGGTCTTGACATTTTGTTACAGAACAGGGTGAGTAAATTATAAACATCAGTAGATTGTGTATGTGTCCTTTGCTCTCAGGTGCCTGCAACTGCTAATTTTAGAGCACTATGTTAAAACTCCAATAATCTAAAATAATTTAAAATGAGTATCGCATATGTTTATGATGGAACAAAATGTATTTTATACCAGATATTTTTCATCAGTCATTTCAAGAGTGGTTTGAGCTTCTGGGCAAAAAATTGACTCAAGTAACATATTGATATTCTGTTTCCATGACTTGTTAGTAGGTATTATTTAAGGAAATGGATTTTAGGGGAGGGAACTGAAAAATTCTGGGCAATCCATATTACATAAAGTTTTTTTTATATTAGTCTGTAGTATACTGATTTTCCTTACAAGTGTCTAAAACGTTAGTGCCATATACTGGATTTTCCAAAATTTTTCACCTCCATAGCTTTTTTAAAGAGGAGCTTCTTGATGATTCCATGGTCATGGAATGCCCTTTGGGAAATACTGGATTAGAAAGTCTTAAGGCTTCTGGGAAATGGAGCTAAAGCCAGTCTTGAATTAACACCAATCTGCAGTCTGAACACAAAGTAATCCACACAGACTGCTGAGTTCGTTTTATTCATGATGCCTACTTGTCTTACAAATACTAAGTTTTAGAATTCATTCACGTCAAAAAATCAGAATACAAGTCAGGAGAGTATCGTTAGTTATTAAAAAACAAAGTATCAGAATTTTATATCATATTGTTGGAATTTAAAGATTCTTCTGCTTTTTGCAAATTTTAAAATTAGGTTTGGTTTTCTTTTGGTGACCCTATAGTTTTTGAAATACACAAAAGACCCAAGTGTTCATATTCTTCTACAGATTCAGGGATCAGGGATTCTTTACTTATCAAGATCCTTTGAGAGTAAGATATTCTGTTCCTTCTGTAAATTTTACACGATGTGGTCTCACATGAAGACCTGTAGGCTGTTAAAGCACTGTTAGTATACTGAGATAGTAACATGATAAATAAATCTTACACAAATAGTTTTACATTTTGGAATGCACAGTTCTCCTAGGAAAATGATACCTAAGCTATCTACTTCACAGGGCTGTCAGAAAATAAATATGAAAATAATACACTGTATGTGAAATTCTTCTGTAAATTGCAAAGCACTCTACAAAAGACAAGGAAATTTGATAATGATAATGATCATGATTCCTAACTGTACCTGATGGTTTCTGGAAGATAGAACAGCTCATAAGTTAACCAAAGCAAAATATTCTCTGGCTCAAATACAAATTTGTCAAGGCAAATGTTTACTTCAAAACATAATTCATTTTGGAAAAACACTAGAAAAGTAAATATTGATACTGATTTTCAGGAGCTTTCAAAAAATTCAGAAATCAGCTCTTCAAGAAATTAGGAAAGTAAAAATAATTGAGTGGTAATTTTTTTGTTTTGAGGTGGTTTGTTTTTGACTATTTTTCTTCTTACAACATTGGAAGAACACACATACAAAAACAGGGTTTTTTTTTTTGTTTGTCTTTTTAAGTTACTATGCTGTTCAACGTAGAGTTATTTTAAGTGCAAATCTCTGAGGCAGTGAAGAAAATATACTGAAAGTGCCTCAATGAACAGGAAGTTTTCTTCTTGGGAAACTTGTACACTTATTTTAAAAATACAAGTCAGAATGTGTCTTTGCTCTCAATTTTGATTTTTATATAACTCCCAGATGTTTCTACAGCAGCTGGATCTCTATGGATATAGTTAAGGGAAGGAAATGTAAACCCAGCTAACATGTAGTTCTTTTTGGTCCCATAGGAAGGCCATACTGGTACATTACTGAATAATATATGTTTAGGTTGACCCAAATCACATATAAATCTGTTTTAAATATAATTAACACATTTTTTAATTTTAAAAGAGAAAGATGTAATTGTACTTTCTGATGAAAAATACAAGCAATAACAAAGCAAAAGGCAAAGAAAAATCATCTAAAATCCATTTGTTTTAATTTAATTTTATTTATTTTTTTATACAGCAGGTTCTTATTAGTTATCCATTTTATACATATTAGTGTATATATGTCAATCCCAATCTCCCAATTCATCACACCACCCCGCCCAGCCACTTTCCCCCCTTGGTGTCCATACGTTTGTTTTCTACATCTGCGTCTCAATTTCTGTTCTGCACACCGGTTCATCTGTACCATTTTCCCAGGTTCCACATATATGCATTAATATACGATACTTGTTTTTCTCTTTCTGACTTACTTCACTCTGTATGACAATCTCTAGATCCATCCATGTCTCTACAAATTATCTAATTTTGTTCCTTTTTAAGGCTGAGTAATATTCCATCATATATATGTACCACATTTTCTTTATCCATTCATCTGTCGATGGGCATTTAGTTTGCTTACATGACCTGGCTATTGTAAATAGTGCTGCGATGAACATTGGGGTGCGTGTGTCTTTTTGAATTATGGTTTTCTCTGGGTATATGCCCGGTAGTGGGATTGCTGGGTGATATGGTAATTCTATTTTTAATTTTTTAAGGAACCTCCATACAGTAGTTCTCCATAGTGGCTGTATCAATCTACATTCCCACCAACAGGGCAAGAGGGTTCCCTTTTCTCCACACCCTCTCCAGCATTTGTTGTTTGTAGATTTTCTGATGATGCCCATTCTGACTGGTGTGAGGTGATACCTCATTGTAGTTTTGATTTGCATTTCTCTAATAATTAGTGATGTGGAGCAGCTTTTCATGTGCCTCTTGGCCATCTGTATGTCTTCTTTGGAGAAATGTCCATTTAAGTCTTCTGCCCATTTTTGGATTGGGTTGTTTGTCTTTTTATTATTGAGCTGCATGAGCTGTTTATATATTTTGGAGATTAATCCTTTGTCCGTTGATTCATTTGCAAATATTTTCTCCCATTCTGAGGGTTGTCTTTTCTTCTTGTTTGTAGTTTGCTTTGCTTTGCAAAAGCTTTTAAGTTTCATCAGGTCCCATTTGTTTACTTTTGTTTTTATTTCCATTACTCTAGGAGGTGGATCAAAAAACATCTTGCTGTGATTTATGTCAAAGAGTGTTCTTCCTAAGTTTTCCTCTATGAGTTTTATACTGTCCTGTCTTACATTTAAGTCTTTAATCCATTTTGAGTTTATTTCTGTGTATGGTGTTAGGGCGTGTTCTAATGTCATTCTTTTACATGTAGTTGTCTAGTTTTCCCAGCACCACTTACTGAAGAGACTGTCTTCTCCATTGTATATCCCTGCCTCCTTTGTCATAGATTAGTTCACCATAGGTGCGTGGGTTTATCTCTGGGCTTTCTATGCTGTTCCATTGATCTATATTTCTGGTTTTGTGCCAGTACCATATTATCTTGATTACTGTAGCTTTGTGGTATAGTCTGATGTCAGGGAGTCTGATTCCTTCCCCTCCGTTTCTTCCCTCAAGACTCCTTTGGCTATTTGGGATCTTTTGTGTTGCCACAAAAATTTTAAGATATTTTGTTCTAGTTCTGTAAAAAATGCCATTGGTAATTTGACAGGGATTGTGTTGAATCTGTAGATTGCTTTGTATAGTACAGTCATTTTCACAATACTGATTCTTCCAATCCAAGAGCATGGTATACCTCTCCATCTGTTTGTTTGAGAAGAATGTGTAATCTGCTGTTTTTGGATGGAATGTCCTATAAATATCAATTAAATCTATCTGGTCTGTTGTGCCATATAAAGCTTGTGTTTCCTTATTTATTTTCTGTTTGGATGATCTGTGCCTTGGTGTAAGTGAGGTTTTAACGTCCCCCACTATTACTGTGTTACTGTCGATTTCCTCTTTTATAGCTGTTCGCACTTGCCTTGTGTATTGAGGTGCTCCTATGTTAGGTGCACATATGTTTATAATTGTTATATCTTGGATTGGTCCCTTGATCATTATGTAGTGTCCTTCCTTGTCTCTTTTAATATTCTTTATTTTAAAGTCTATTTAATCTGGTATGAGTATTGCTACTCCAGCTTTCTTTTGATTTTCTTTTGCATGGAATATCTTTTTCCATCCCCTCACTTTCAATCTGTATGTGTCCCTAGGTCTGAAGTGGGTCTCTTGTAGACAGCATAAATATGGGTCTTGTTTTTGTATCCATTCAGCAAGCCTGTGTCTTTTGTTTGGAGCATTTAATCCATTCATGTTTACGGAAATTATTGATATGTATGTTCCTATAACCATTCTCTTAATTGTTTTGGGTTTGTTTTTGTAGGTCCTTTTCTTCTCTTGTGTTTCCCACTTAAAGAAGTTCCTTTAGCATTTGTTGTAGAGTTAGTTTGGTGGTGCTGGATTCTCTTAGCTTTTACTTGTCTGTAAAGCTTTTGATTTCTCCATTGAATCTGAATGACATCCTTGCTGGGTAGAGTAATCTTTGTTGTAGGTTCTTCCCTTTCATCACTTTAAATATGTTATGCCACTCCCTTCTGGCTTGTAGAGTTTTGCTGAGAAATCAGCTGTTAACCTTATGGGAGTTCCCTTGTATGTTATTTGTCGTTTTTCCCTTCCTGCTTTCAGTAATTATTCTTTGTCTTTAATTTTGCCAATTTGATTATTATGTGTCTCGGTGTGTTTCTCCTTGAGTTTATCCTGTATGGGACTCTCTGTGCTTCCTGGACTTGGGTGGCTGTTTCCTTTTCCATGTTAGGGAAATTTTTGACTATAATCTCTTCAAATATTTTCTCGGGTCCTTTCTCTCTGTCTTCTCCTTCTGGGACCCCTATAATGTGAATGTTGGTGGCGTTTAATGTTGTCCCAGAGGTCTCTTAGGCTGTCTTCATTTCTTTTCATTCTCTTTTATTTATTCTGTTCTGCAGCAGTGAATTCCACCATTCTGTCTTCCATTCTGTTGCTTATCCGTTCTCCCTCAGTTATTCTGCTTTTGATTCCTTCTAGTGTAGTTTTCATTACAGTTATTGTATCGTTCATCTCTGTTTGTTTGTTCTTTAATTCTTCTAGGTCTTTCTTAATTATTTCTTGCATCTTTTCGATCTTTGCCTTTATTCTTTTTCCGAGGTCCTGGATCATCTTCACTATCATTATTCTGAATTCTTTTTCTGGAAGGTTGCCTATCTACATTTCATTTAGTTGTTTTTCTGGTTTTTTTTTTTTTTCCTTCATCTGGTACATAGCCCTCTGCCTTTTCATCTTGTCTGTCTTTCTCTGAATGTGACTTTTGTTCCACAGGCTGTAGGATTGTAGTTCTTTTTGCTTCTGCTGTCTTCCCTCTGGTGGATGAGGCTATCTAAGAGGCTTGTGTAAGTTTCCTGATGGGAGGGACTGGTGGTGGGTAGAGCTGGCTGTTGCTCTGGTGAGCAGAGCTCAGTATAACTTTAATCAGCTTGTCTGCTGATGGGTGGGGCTGGGTTCCCTCCCTGTTGGTTGTTTGTCTGGAGGCGACCCAATACTGGAGCCTACCTGAGCTCTTTGGTGGGGCTACTGGCAGACTCTGGGATGGCTCACACCAAGGAGTACTTCCCAGAACTAATGCTGCCAGTGTCCTTGTCCTCACGGTGAGACACAGCAACCCCCTGCCTCTGCAGGAGACACTCCAACACCAGCAGGTAGGTCTGGTTCAGTCTCCTATGGAGTCGCTGCTTCTTTCCCTGGGTCCCTATGCACACACTACTTTGTGTGTGCTCTCGAAGAGTGGAATCTCTGTTTCTCCCAGTCCTTTTGAAGTCCTGCAATCAAATCCTGCTAGCCTTCAAAATCTGATTCTCTGGGAATTCCTCCTCTCATTGTTGGAACCCCAGGTTGGGAAGCCTGATGTGGGGCTCAGAACCTTCACTCCAGTGAGTGGACTTCTGTGTACACTCCAACACCAGCAGGTAGGTCTGGTTCAGTCTCCTATGGAGTCGCTGCTTCTTTCCCTGGGTCCCTATGCACACACTACTTTGTGTGTGCTCTCGAAGAGTGGAATCTCTGTTTCTCCCAGTCCTTTTGAAGTCCTGCAATCAAATCCTGCTAGCCTTCAAAATCTGATTCTCTGGGAATTCCTCCTCTCATTGTTGGAACCCCAGGTTGGGAAGCCTGATGTGGGGCTCAGAACCTTCACTCCAGTGAGTGGACTTCTGTGGTATACGTGTTCTCCAATTTGTGAGTCACCCACCCAGCAGTTATGGGATTTGATTTTACTGTGATTGCAGCCTTCCTACCGTCTCACTGTGGCTTCTCCTTTGCCTTTGGATGTGGGGTATCTTTTTTGGTGAGTTCCAGTGTCTTCCTGTCAATGATTGTTCAGCAGTTAGTTGTGATTCTGGTGCTCTCACAAGAGGGAATGCAAATCCATTTTTATTTTATCTAAAAATATTTGTAATTCCCATTTTGATCTAAATCCCTGAGGATTTTGTTCTACCATGTCTGAACAGACTTTCTTTAGAAAAATGGGGTCATGCTATGTATATACTTTTATAATTTTTTGGCACTTAAATATTTTTGTGAACATAATTATACGTCATAGTATTTAGTACTTTCATAGTATTCCATTTTAATGTATATTATAATTTTTAACCCATTTCAATTATTGGGCGTTTAAGTTGTTTAATTTTTTTTCCTAGTATAAAATCGACTATGGTAAACATTTTAAAACGAATATGTTTGCACATTAGATGATTATTTCTTAAGGTTCAAGCCTTAGATGTGTAATTGTTAAACTTTTCCCATCTTATGATGATGAAGGTGTTAACAAACATGTTTTTTCCTTACCCAATCTGATGGATAAAAAGTGATGTCACATTATTTCAGTCTGCATTTGTTATTAATAATGAGGTCAAACGTTTTTCCATATGTGTATTGGTCATTCCTTTTCTCTTGTAAAGAATTTGCTAATTTCTCTTTCTCCCTTTCACATATAATTTGCTCATATTTTCTTAATTAACATTAACACTTTGTTTTAAAGATACTTCGTCATTTATCTGTATTTTTCTATTTTGTAAATAACTAATTGTCTTTGCATTTGATGCATCATTACAAAGTAAATGCATATTTTTCTCTAATTTATTTTATTGAAGTATAGTTGATTTACAATGTTGTGTTAATTTCTACTGTACAGAAAAGTGATTCAGTTATACATATATATACATTCTTTCTCATATTCTTTTCCATTATAGTTTATCACAGGATATTGAATATAGTTCCCTGTGCTATACAGTAGGACCTTGTTGTTTATCCATTCTGTATATAATAGTTTGCATCTGCTAATCCAAACTCCCAATCCATCCCTCCCCCACCCCACCCCCTTTTGGCAACCACAAGTTTGTTCTGTATGTCTGTGAATCTGTTTTGTAGATGGGTTTATTTGTGTCATATTTTAGATTCCACATATAGGTGATATCATATGGTATTTGTCTTTCTCTTTCTGACTTACTTCACTTAGTATGATAACCTCTCTATGTCCATCCATGTTGTTGAAAACAGCATTATTTCATTCTTTTTTATGGCTGAATAGTATTCCATTGTATATATGTACCACAACTTCTTAATCCATTCATCTGTCAGGGGACACTTAGGTTGTATCCATGTCTTGGCTATTGTAAATACCTATTTTACTCTGAAAATAACAGGGGAGCCTATGGGAGTGGGATCTGGGCCTTCCAAAAAGAACCTGACCCACTGAAATGAGATCTTCATAACTGTGCCTTGTCTGTGGCTCTTAAGTGGTTGGTCTCAGATGAGTTCAGTCATGCCCATACTTGGCTGAGGGTTTCTTCATGTGGTCTGAGCCCTCCTTGCAGTAGAGTTCATTGTGATGCTTGCTCCACAGCCGATTCTTGGTCCCTCTGCCATCCTGTTATTTCCAGGGCAGCCTAGAAACCTGCAGTTAGTCACTAGGTGTTTCTTATAGATGGTCAATTTTGAGACCCCCCATTTTATTAATACTTGACTATTAATCCCTGTATATATTCATGACATCAATATCAAAAAAAGACTATTTAAAGATATTTTTTACCTTTCATGTCCCCTTTTCTATACTTGAAACATTATAGAAAAAAAAGTCCTCTTATATATTCAGTACTTTAAGAATCTCAAGTAAGTCAGTAAGTGATATCATTTTGTTAAATAGGAACTACATAGCATCTTATTTCCTTTGGTCACTCTGGCTTCCATTAAGTCCAAAGTTAAAATTAATGCTCAATTTTAGGAAATTACATCATTTACATTTCTGATATAATTATCTATCTTAATCAGTTACATGACATTATAGCATTTAACCCTATCTTAATTTTGTTATTGCATTTCTATCATTTATTATAAACTACCACAAATCATTTGGGGAACAGGAATGAAAAGTAATAAACATGTATATCCAAGTAAGCTAATGTAACAGAATATTAGAATGGGATCTTCTCTTCCTAGCTGGACTTGAGGCCTCCAAGGCTGAGAATGATATAGTAGGTGGCAGATTATTATGTAAATAATAACTAAAAATGTTGAGTCTTTATTACATTCAAGGAACTGTACTAAGGCCGTTATGTTTATTGATCCTCCATATTATCTGTTGAGGTGAAATGCTTGTACCTATTGATATCTCCCTTCACAGATTAGGATATCAGGCAAGGGGAGTTTAAGTAACTTCATCAAGGTTATTTAGCATATTGGTGGCAGAGGCAGGGTTTGAACCCAGGTCACCTGTTTTCAGAACATGTGCTCTTAACTACCAAACCATACTAGTTACCTTATGTCCCGAGAGATAATGGAATCAGTTCTAGTGGCATTAGCCTACAAAGGAAAAATATGTATTTGGGAAGGCACAAATATTCCCAAGACTAACAATGAGGATTTATTTGGAGAAAAATCATTATTCCCTTCAGCACCTCATGGAAAAATTGTTTATTCTTCCCTCTCCCCTCCCTTAAACAAGAGAACCTCTTGGAGACCTTAATATTGCAGAGATGAGTGTTTGATTCTCACCAAGTAAAGCTGAGAAACAAAAGACCAACTAGAATGGTTTGCCTAGCCACAGAGTAAAGAGAGAGGAGTTGCACCTCAAAGGAAAAGTAGATGAGAGGGCCTTTATCCTGGGGGCAACATGAGGAACTCATGTTGAGAAGATGTAGGTGGCCCATCTGCCATTCTGAAGGAACATGTCCCAGGAGGTTGACCAAAACAGAAGTGACCCAGGAGAGCAGCAGGCTGCCCAGGTGGAACAAAGCAGCTTTCTGGGGAAGGCATTGACCACATCAAGGAAATTGCAGATGATGACCTACAGGAAGTATATCTGAGAATACCACAAATACACCCAAGTAGGAAACAGAGACATGAAGTATATGCCATAGAGAAGGCTCTGATGCAACTTACAACTGTACCAGTCATTTAAGGCTTTGCTCGTTTTTGTGAATCTTCTCTCTTCCCTGGTTCTGACATTGAGGGTCAAAAATAGCATCAGAAGGAAAGAAGCAGGTGAAATAAATAACAGAGAAGAAGCATCTCCAACTACAGGTTTACCAGACTGGGATGGGCCCAAGCTAGAAAGAGGGAAAAACATAATTTTAAAGAGTATATCGAATATTTTTAATAACAAAGAGCGGGATTCCTTCTTTTTTAAACTCAAAAACAAAAGGGCTATTTATTTATTTCCACTGAGTGACAGGAAAAACTAAGAAGCGTGAGGTGATTTTCATCCCAGCATGGAGAAGATCTTCACCTACAGAGCAGGTGGAACAGGACAGGGAGGGAACAGGTCCCTTTCTGCATTCCCCTGACCTAGTTCCCCTGACCTATAGCAAAGCAGTGACATTAATTTGTCAGAGTTCAAATGTATATATCTTCTGAAGACCCTCTAAAAACATGAATTCTAATGATGTCACTGGGAGAGATGGCCACCTATTTCACTAATCCACAGAGTAGGCTTAAAAGTCCTCCAAAATGTCTAAGATAAAATTAGATAATGCCTATGAAAACTGTGCAGCCCACTGCTTGGCAGAGTAGCATTCATAAACGTTTGTCTTTTCCCTGAGGAAACAGGGTATTTTCTTACTAAAGAAACAAAAATGAGAGAAGTTACATCAAGTTACCTGTATTTTAGGAGCTGAGGGACTGAGTTTTATGAAATCCTTTTATGAACCCATGTGTAAAACTCAGATATGGCCTATAGTTTTGAAGAACTGTTCCGTCAGTTTCTTTTATCCTGACTCATTTCTATTTTCTATATAGAAGCATGGGCGCACATCTCATCAGTTTCTCCTTTAGATTGTGATAACCCTGATATCGAAGCCAGAAGTGGTATGGCTTTGGATTCACGTCTGGCCCTTCTTACAAAGGTTAAAGGCAAGTTCACATATCTTCGAAGAGCTTTGATTGCAGGGATCATAGAACTGAAATTGACTTTACGTAGCACTTTTTATAGAGAATTAGATGAAAAGAAAAAAAGCCTAATATCTAAGTCTGCTTTGTTCTAATTTAAAAGATAATCAAAATGTCTTCACTGTGGGAGGTCTCTCAGTAAACAGGGATTTATATTTAGCACAATTTATTTGAAAAACAGAAAGGCTGCCAAAATGATCCAAACATTAAATTATTTCACTTTTAGAGGGCAGATATTAGTGAGAAGTAATAAAATATTGCCAGCCTGCATAAGTAGCTCATCATCACTACTGAGAACTAGACAAGATGAAGAGACCTATTATGCCTAACATGCACAAATGTTGGTTAAAGGGTAGACCGCATAACTGCCAAGCCATGTCCGGAGGCTGTAATCTCAGAGCAGGTAGGGAAAAAGGGCTCAAAACAACAGCAAAAGCTGCAAGGAGGAGTCATCCGATGAAGGGGGAAAGATGGGAAATTTTAAAGGAAAACGTCAGAGGAAATTGCTTGGTAAGAGCTCTACTCATGCATGACTCTTAAGGAAATTGTGTTCTTAGGAAATTGTAAGTTCCCAAAATGTCTTAGATAAAAAAATGGACATAACTAAGCATTCTGTAGGTCAAGTTTAGTATTTTCAGACTGTAGAGAAGTTGTTTCCACGTGTCATAGCTCCTCACTCTTCTGAGGAAGACTCAGGATCTGCCTGATCTTGGGCTAATAAAGGAGTTCCAAAGGACACTAGCTTTCCATTCAAGTCTCGTAACACAAAGGTTAAGCTAAGATCCCATCAAAACCTAACTGGGTAATTTTGTATGTGAATAATTACGCACAATTTCAAATGAGATAGCATATATAAAATGCGTAGTACAGCACTATACAGACAAGGTGGTGGTATGCATAAGATGTGTATTGAGTACTTATTAAAATGGACTCAATCCTGTGCTCTGAATAGAAAGGACAAAGAAGTCCTAGTTTTCAAGGTCCTAGGAGGCTATTAGGGAGAAAACACATGCATGAGAAAACTTTTAAAAACAGTGTGATGCAATGTGTAATTAAGTACTATATTATAGAGCACAGGGTTATGAGGGTTCAGAAAAAGACAGCTGTAATGAGACTGGGAGGATCTTCTGGAAAAGGAAGAACTTAAAAGTGGGGCTTGGACAGTGTATAAGATATGGAAATTCAGAGGTTGAAAGGGAGGATATTTCATGAAAGAGAAATAGCAGCCCAAATATTCAAGGGAGAGAGAGGCAAGGAGATTGGACTAGGGAACCAGTGTAGCATAGTAACTAGGAGCACAGGCTCTGGAGCCAGATTTATCTGGATTTGAGTCCCAGCGGGTGTAATCTTAGGCATTATGTGATCGTTCTGTGCCATACTTCCCTTGTCAGTAAAATAGCACATCCATTTTAAGGGAGTATTTTGAGCATTAATGGGTTCATATACATAAAGCACTTATACTAGGACCCAGTACCAAGAAAACATTCAACAAATGTTAGTTATTATTACTATTATTGTTGTTGGGCATTATTAGAAGATGTGATTTTCATGGCTAGAATGAAACCAAATTATGTAACAACAGCAACTACCCCTTCTTAGTCAGTGATGGACCCTGTGCTCCACACTTTGCCTGCTTTTTCTCTTGTGTTCCCAGCAACCACCCCCTGGAGAGGGAAATATTATTTCACTCACTTTACAGATGAGGGAGCTGAGACTAAGACAAGCAATTTTCTCAAGAATTCTACAGCTGGTAAAGAACAGTCAAAAGTTTGAAGTCAGGTCTTTTGGCCTTACCCCAGTGTTTTAAACTGCTGTGTTACCTTGCTTTTAAGCCTTAGGGGGTCCTGAGATTTCGGCAGGGGTCAGACACAAGTGCACAAGATGAGTTCAAAGTAGAAGAGGTGAAATTCAGGAACACCAGCCAAGTAGATGTTGGTGGCAGTGGCAGTACTCTAGGTAAGGTGAGGTGAAGGAACGAAGATGGCGGCACTGAGCCTGAGAAGGCAGAACCAGGATACTAGATTCCTTCAGCAGAAAAGAAATGGGTAAGATGTTATTCTGGGTCCTGAACGTAAGAGATAGTGACTCTTGGTTATGGAGTCCAAAGGACTAGGAGAATGGTGGCTTCTGAAGGGCTGACATGGAGGGAGGGAGGTGCAACTCCTTTCACGTAAGCCCAGAGCTAAGGGAGCCTGTCTCCTTATTTTTTATGATGCTAGCTGGGCTGGTCTTTCATTGCCTTCATGAGATTGGGAATTAGCTTTCCTGTTAGCCTGCATTGCATTTCACTTGCTCCTTGGGGGATCTTGCTGACATTCTCTGAGCTGCTTGCTGTACAAAAGTCACTTAAGGAAGGACAAAGTAGTTCTGGAAGACAACAGTTGCTCCTAATACAGTCGAGAGTTGTCTATTTTGTAGCCTCAGACACTTTACGAGCAAGAAGTAGAAATAGACATCAGAGCTAATGCACTTCAGCAATATAAAAGGTTTCTACAAAGAAAATGCTGCTAACAGTAAACGGTTTATATAAAACAAAGATAAATCACAATGGAGTGGTAATATGAGTTTCAATTGTACCTCTCCTTGGGGAACTCCAAGTGCTCAAAAGACACTATCTCATTACTATCTTGAGTACCTCTGAGAAATATGTAAAAAGCATCATTTTCTCCAATTTTTGTATAAGAACCTAAGTCACAGGGAATTTAAGTGACTTGTTAGTGCATAGAAGTGGATTATTTATTTTCATGAAAAGGATTGTTTCAGTGAACTGGCTGATTGTCTCATGACATTAGTCACTCAATTTAAGGGAAAAAAAACACAACCAAAGTCCCCCATTAAAAACAAATAAGCCGGGGCTTCCCTGGTGACACAGTGGTTAAGAATCCGCCTGCCAATGCAGGGGACATGGGATTGAGCCCTGGTCCAGGAAGATCCCACATGCTGCGGAGCAACTAAGCCCGTGCACCACAACTACTGAGCCTGCGCTCTAGAGCCTGTGAGCCACAACTACTGAAGTCTGCATACCTAGAGCCTGTGCTCCACAATGAGAAACCACCATGATGAGAAGCCCACGCACCGCAACGAAGAGTAGCCCCCGCTCACCATAACTAGATAAAGCCTGCGCACAGCAACAAAGACTCAATGCAGCCAAAAATAAAAATAAATAAATTTTTAAAAAAACAAATAAGCCAAAAAGCTACCTCTTAACCTATGTCAGTACGTATTTTGGCAACACTTTGTAGACTTGTTTGAACTTAATAAATAAAACTAGGTACAGAATATATTCTACTGACTTTGTCCATTAGAGTAACTCATCACATCATTATTTGAAAGTTACTGGTGAGAAAGATGAAATTTTTCAGAAAAAAGGTAGGAAACCTGAGGCTTCTGGGCAGATGCGTGGCCTCCACTGTCTCAATTAGGCCAACTCTACTCAGTGACAAATTGACATCCTCACCAGAGCGTGATCTCTGCACCCAGAAATGACAGTAAAAAATGATATATCACTTTCTTAGGTTTCTAAGGAAATTGCAGTGACGTCCATTAACTCACTTAGGCGTGCTGCTCGCTGGAGCACCTACCACTCACTGCCCAGCCAGAGAGTGCCATACTGCTTATCTACACACCGTTCCCACAACCCTCCCCATTGCCCCCAGCTCGCCTCAGGTGTGTAGATTCAGGAATCCCTCAAGTCAGAGCATAGTTCTGGAAGATTCTAATGCTTATCATCTTTGGTGATCTTTATGGGCAAGTTGTATGTAGAGAAATTTAGCTTATTATGTTTGATCTTTCTTCCTAGAGATAGTATCCCATATTTCCATTGCTGTTAATTGTATCTATTGCTAAACATCCTATTCTCCCATTAACCCACTTTCAAAGGGAAACTTTTTTAACTGCTGAGTATAGCCTTCTTTATGGATGCAGATCTCTAGCCAGTAATTACAATTTGTTATTTTTAAATAGTTTTATTACCTTGACTATATATATATATATATACACACATATACATATACATATACATATATATATGTTTCAGTGGTGGAGAAGGGATACTTGGATAGTAAGCCCTACATTGATGGTCTGTTAAATCATTCAGCATGAACCCTTATTCTCAGTTACAAAGTGATTAGAAAACACTAATTGTATTTGGTAATTATAAAGTTGATGAGGACTGAATTTAAATATTCATCACAATTCTTCTTCGTGCCTGACCTCCAATAGAAACCTACGAATGTTAATCCCCAAGGTACTTTTTCTGATTTGGAAAACCTGAGAAAGTTGGGCGTTCTTTGGTGCATATTTATGTGAGGTGTGGAGCCATATACAAACCAAGAAAGTAGCTTAAGTATTCACTATTCTTGGATATTTCCATAAAGGTGTCTGTGCAACTGTCTTTTCTCTAAGTGAGCACCTGATGGGTCTGTTCCTTCTTTACTCCTCCTCAGCAGCTCTTTTTTTTTTTTAATGTTCAAGGTATTTATTAAAATATTTTTATGCTGCCCTCCCCCCTAAATAGGGGAAAGGTCATATAAATTATGGTTCATCTAAATGATGTAATCTTATGCAGTCATTAAAACATATTTTCCAAGAATGTTATAATAAGGATATAATTCTGGTGTTAAAAGTACAAGATATAGAACTCTATATGGGGTAAGATTCTATTTATATTTATACAGATATTTCCGTGGGGAAAGCATTGGATATATACAAAAATGTTACTAGTGGGTTTCTTTGAGAGGATCTTTGGTTATCTTTATGTTATCAGCAGCTCTTGATAGTCATATTTTCTTCTGTCTGTATCAGAGTTTAATTTGATTAGCCACACTTTGACTTTGAAAACTTATGACTGAATAACATTTGCTTTATCTCATGTAGCTGTTTCACATCAGGACTCATATCACGAAAGTCTTTGTTGGTTGTAAATTTCTTTAACTGTACAAGCTATTAGATATGTTGCTATTCTTATATCTTTCTTGTATTTTCTATAAAACACATACCCCATCTGAGACACAGAGATGGTATTCAGGTGAAGGCTTTTTCTTAGCTCATTGTCATCTTATCCTACTATCAGACTTGATTTTAATATATGTTTGTTATGAAAAGAGGTATAACATATCTCCTATCTACTTTTGACATCTTTCCACATATTATTGTCTGACAGGAAACATGAATGTGCCTCTCACCAACTTAGATGTGTTAACCCCAAGAGAGAAGACAAGATTACTGATCTATATGTTCTAAAACACATTTGAACCTGTTGTAAATTAACAGAATGCAAAGCTCTCATTTGGGTTAATATTCTTTATTGATAGATTATATCACAGTAAAGACAAAACTGAGAAATCTCAACTGCATTTTTGTATTGGAATTATTTTTTAACTGTGAAAAATAGTTCAAAATTTATGACCTTGGTATTTATTTGTGGCGTGCTGATGTCAGTCTTGAAATGATAACACCATAACCAGCAGATTTTATGTAGAGCATTAGAATTCATGGATGATTTTTTTAGTATAACCACAAGGATTCTAAATACTCTTCATTTTTTTCCATTGAAGAGGAAACAAGCCCAGACATTTTGACGTTTCCTTTAGATGAAGGTTCTTTGCCCTTTTTGTGTGGCCTGATTAATATTTTGTTAAAAAGAATACTTACCACATTTATTTCATCGGGTAGGAATATTATTTGTACTATTTTTTACTGTGGTAAAATACACAGTAAATAATATTTACCTTTTTAATACTTTTAAATATTTTGTACAGTTTTTAATCACTCTGTACCCATATTATACATTTGTAACCTATTCTTTTTTTACTTTATTGTGAACACAACATGAGATCTAGCCCCTTAACAATTTTTAAGTGTATAATACAGTGTTGTTGATTATAGGCACAATGGTTATACAGCAGATATCTAGAATTTACTCAGCTCGCATAACTGAAATTTTATGCCCAGTGATTAGTAACTCCCCATTTCCACCTTCCCTTAGCCTCTTGAAATCATCATTTTACTCTGATTCTATGAATCTCTTTTAGATACCCCATATAAGGGGAATCATACCTTTAAATAAAAGTATTTTCCTTTTAAGTTCATTAATTTCATTAAGGCGTTAAGTTCATTCACATTGTTGTACAATCATTGCTATTCATTTCCAAAACTTTATCATCATCATCCCAAACTGAAATGCTGTACCCATAAATAATAATTTCTCATCCCCCCAATGCCAGCTTCTGGTAACCACTATTCTATGTCTCTATCAATCTGACTATGCTAGATACCTCATTTCAATGAAATCATACAGTATTTGTCATTTTGTATCTGACTTCTTTCACTTGGCACGTTTTCAAGGGTCATCCATGTTGTAGCATGTATCAGAATTTCATTCCTTTTTAAGGCTGAATAATATTAATTGTATGTACATACCAAATTTTGTTTATCCATTCATCCATCAGTAGACATTTTTGTTGTTTCCACCTTTTGGACTGTTGTGAATAATGCTGTCATGAACATGGTTATACGAGCGTCTGTTCAAGTCCCAGCCTTTAAAACCATCAGATTTTGATTTAAAGAATGGTTTATACCTTATAAAACAGTTGTAATCCTAAACAAGATCATAAGAGGTGATCACTTTAATATATTAATTGATTCATTCCACAAATATATACTTATTTCCCGCTGTGGGCCAGACCCTGTTCTCCATGTTAGTGAGCGGAGGTGATGAATACAATGTGCTTCCTTACCTAGGCTGCTTGGAGACATTTCTTACAATTGATTCTGGATCAGTGCACTAATCCAGAGGATAAATCCTCTTTTTGTTTTTCATTTTCAGTTAGTTCTGTAAAGCTTAGGTTAGGGAATTAAAAGAAATAAAATAAAATCTGTTCTTAACCTTTAAATTTAAAGTCACAAGAATTAGACGTATTTTCCATTTACTTCCTGAATTCTGTGCTGCATTAGCCACTCTCAAAAAGTTTCTGACATGATACCAAAATGAACTGGGATCATCAGCATGCTCTGAATCAGTCTCCAAATAAAGAGGTCATTGAGCTTCCAAATGATGTTTAAACTCATTATCCTCCAAGGGGAAACATTAAACTATCATCCCCTAGAAACATTATTACCATGGAACATCTGTAAACATCAGTATGTGGTCAAAGATATTGATGGATCGATCCCCCTTTTTGTAAATTTAAACATACTCAAAAGATGATTTAAAAAAATCAACGAACATTTTTCAGTAATGAGTCAGAAAAAATGACCTTATAGCTTCAGCCCATTTTGTTGGATGTAATAATGTACTCATAAAGCTACAGAATTACTTTTAAACATATTAGGATGTTACATTAATCTAAATGTGGGGATAATGAACATGACAATAGAAATTGCCAGTCAAGAATTTCTAAGAGTGCTTGTATTTAAATTATGAGCCATCTAAATTGTATTAAATTTAAAATCCAACAGTGGGTGTAATTGACAATCTGGAGGTAGTTTTCCCATAGATGTCCTTTAGATGTTAGCATCTAACGTCTGAAGATGTTATTTATTTTTCTTTCCTAATGTCTTCCATATAAATAGACAATTCTCCAAATGGTACACCTTGAAATATTTCAGAAATAATTCCTGCACATTTTTGAAACTAAGGAAATCAGAATAGTCAAGGTAAATATAATTGGGCAGACATGTATTGTGTGCCTCAGATGAACCAGGATAAAATGAACTCTGTGTAAATTAAAAGTGTTAAAGATAAATCACGTAATTAAAGTGTTTATACATGAACATGTAAAGTATTAAAAAAATACGTGACCACAATATGGGTCTGCAAGCAGTCATAAACAAAATTGATCATGTTACAGGATGCCATGTGTATGCTTCCAACCTCTGACCAATCATCGTCTGAATCTCTAACCCAGACATTGGAGAGCAAAGACCAGGTTCATTGGTTCCATTATCAATTAAAGAATGATAATGATTCCATTTCTCATCTTGCACCTGTTTATTTTCCTATTAGCAAGTACTACCAGATGATATGAAAAGTGATCTAATATTAATGGGGGAAATGTCAAAATCATTGTCATGTTGAATTAAATAGCCTTATTGTTTTAGTTCTCAAATATAGTAACAATTATTACATGATTTGCATACATATAATGTGAGGAAATGTAGTGCAGAAAGGAGGTGCTCAGAAGTCTGGCTGATGTGGATTCATATTCCAGTTCTGCTACCTTTGATGCCTGTAATCTTGGACAAATCACTTAACCTCTGTCAATTTTCATTTTCCAAGCTGCACAAGTAGGGTGGAATATCTATGTCAGAGGGTTGTTATAAACAGTTAATTAAGCTACTTCTTGTAAAATATTTAGCAGGACACCTCAACTTTCCCAACATTTATTAGCTATTTTATGGATTGATTATAATTCAATTATATTAGTTGCTAGTAAAATATTCCCAGTGTGTATAGTATAAGTAAGAACAGTACAGTCTCCAGATACTTCTAGCATACAGGAAATAAGAGTATATGAGCAAGAAAGAGAAGAGAAATAGGTAAGATGCTCATTCTCCTGTAAAATTCAATCTTATTTGTATTTTATTTTTAACTCTGTCTACTATGGACGAAGAAAAATGTGGGTTATATTACCAAAGCAATTCCAAAATAATGTTATCTATTTTAAAATATTAGTATCAGTATCCTGCTGTGTAAAATAAAAACTAATTTGGAAATTAAATCAATATTTTCTCTAAAGAAATCAAAAGAACCTGATTCACACACACCACACCCCCCACTTGAAATGCAGGCACTTAAGAGGCCTGTGAATAGAACTTTTAATAATCACATACCACAGGCCAGCTTGTCAGATAGACAATACCTAGAAGAATCTGGTAAATTATGTGGTATTGATTTGCATCTGTTGAATAGTCCCTTATGTGAACTCAAGTTTTTTTCTATTCTCTGATTTCAATTTCACTCCCTTTCTCTCTGTTGCTGCCTTAAAACAAAGGAACAAGCTAACCGTAAACAATCAAGTTGACGGATGCCTATGAGAATTATGTTACTCTTTCTGAGTCACTCCCAGGGCTTCTTTGGAAACTCTCTGAGTTTCTGCCCTGGAGACTTAGGCTGATTTTCTGCTTCTGACTACTCATCCTGTCACTTTATAGAAGGCATTAGAATGTTACCACTGAGCTGAAATTGAAGTCAGAGCCACTGACCCTACTGTACGAACCTTTCATTTTGTTCCCTAGGATGGGTCATTTCTTATTGTCCATTGTAAAATTTTAGTGTCTACTCACTGAATTCCTATTCAGTATTTTAAATCAATTTCCCAAGGGCTTCCTAGGAAAACAAGCCCAAAAGAACAGAATTTGAGCTGCCAGTCACGAACTTACCTGTCTTATCTTTGCAAGTGGGATCCATTCTAAATAAAGCTATAAAAGCTTGGTCAAGAATTTGAATTTAGGTCTTCCCTGGTGGCGCAGTGGTTGAGAGTCTGCCTGCCGATGCAGGGGACACGGGTTTCCCAAAAAAAAAAAAAAAAAAAAAATTTGAATTTAAAAAAATATATAGCGTCACAAAGTTGTCGTTCCATTCAAAGTAATTATAGTTACCCTATGTTAGCTAGTATTGGTAATAAATTAACAATGGAATTATTATTTTCCTTCTTCATAAATAATTAATATGTAGTGAGTGAATATACAAAGGCAGTAATTTATGTCTTCTCAGCTATTGTAAAAATGGTAAGGCACTTTTGAAATCTTAATGTCAAAATAGTCATTATCTAAAACCTGAGATAAGAGTTTTATCACTTAACATGTAGTGAGGAAAATCCTCACTTCTATTTTCGTTGTAAGTGCTTAATCTCAGAGATTCCATCCTTCCAAAAATTCATGCAGTCCTGGCACAAGGAAGCAAATAGTAGACCCCTTCTTGAAACACAAGCTGGCAGGAGCAAAGGGGCTTATATAGGCGTCTTCAACATTATATGAAGTCAGCACTGAGGTTCTTCCGGAAAATACCACTTCCAAACATACATTGCTGACAGCTGGTATCTTTTTGTTTTTTTAAAGAAGATGTTGGGGGTAGGAGTTTATTAATTTTATTTGTTTATTTTTGGCTGTGTTGGTTGTTCGTTTCTGTGCGAGAGCTTTCTCTAGTTGCAGCGAGCAGGGACCACTGTTCATCGCGGTGCGCAGGCCTCTCACTTGTCCCTCTCTTGTGCTCCGCACAAGGCAACGCGTGCCCTCTCTTGTTGCGGAGCACAGGCTCCAGACGCGCAGGCTCAGTAGTTGTGGCTCACAGGCCTAGTTGCTCTGCGGCATGTGGGATCTTCCCAGACCAGGGCTCGAACCTGTGTCTCCTGCATTAGCAGGCAGATTCTCAACCACTGCACCACCAGGGAAGCCCTGACTCTAATCTTAATGGTCCATATCTGTGTCATAATGATTATTAAATATTTTGAATACTGTAGGTTGCTGTGCCAT
Organism: Neophocaena asiaeorientalis asiaeorientalis; assembly: GCF_003031525.2. Taxonomy (NCBI): domain Eukaryota; kingdom Metazoa; phylum Chordata; class Mammalia; order Artiodactyla; family Phocoenidae; genus Neophocaena; species Neophocaena asiaeorientalis. The sequence goes on along the minus strand of NW_020174149.1, from coordinate 1,127,654 downwards.
TGGAAAACCTGATTCTATGATTAGAATGGTAGAGCCCAGGAAGGGCCCAGGAAGCTACAAATGTATAAGAAAATGCCTTCTCATTGAGGTGATCTAGGGAACACACTTAGAGAAACATCTTGTCTTGTTAAGAGAAGCGTGGCTAGGAATCTGTTGGCTTGACCTCCAGTCTCACTTTTTGTACTAGTTAAATCTCTACTCTTAGGTAGGTCACTTAACTGTCTCTCTCTGCATCTCAGTTTACCTGGTAAGTGTGAGTTTTAAGAGGGTTTAAAAGACATAAGAGCTATAGAGGTCATAGATCCTTCTAATAGCCCTTTCATTTCTAAAGTGATATTTCTAGATTTGGTCGTTGCTAATAACCTTCAAGAGATGGAGTTGGGAAATTAAGTGCTTCTACCAACAGACAAAATGGGAAAGCTTGAAAAGAGGCAAAATAGTGAGCCGTGTTCTGGAAAAGGAGGGAGGAAGGTAAGCCCGGATCAAGCTTTCTGAAGAGCTAATCTTTCCTGGAGTACATTGTAGGCTCTTTGGATGGTGTCTTAATACTGTGATGCTCTTAAATATTATTCTGTGAGTTTCTACTTATGAAGCTAGTACACACCTTAAGCAGGTGAGAAATTGAAATCTGGACTTAAGGTGTGTTAGTCAAAAGAGGAAAGGATACATTATTAAAAATTAAACTAAGTTTAGTATATTAGAACTAGTATAACTGCTATAGAGTATACTGGAGTAGACATTTTAGAGAGAAAAGAAAAAGACAAAAGAGATCTGGAAATCAAATTATTAGATTGTGAAAAAAATCATGTTTGTTTTGATCCATTTTTCAAAGTAATTAACTTAAACACAGAAGACTCAATTGAACATCTCCTTTGGCAGCCACTGCCACATCTGAGATTTGGAATACTGCATTTGATGTTTAGGTGAGAATTGGGGGGGGAAAAAGATGGCATTTCTTGACCCTTGAAATGTCTTCATTCCTAGTAAAGACTGCATGGAAATTTTGCTGTTTTATTGTATTATTAACTCCTTGATCCAATTTATTATTTTATTAATTTGCTTAATAATCTATCTCATCTATCATTGGCACCATGACCTATCCATTCCTTTGTGATTGTAAGACACATACTACGATCTAGAAATAGTTGTAAATATTAGAACACCTGTGGTCTCTCTTCTTCAGAAGCAAGTTAATTGCCAATGTGGAACTGAGCTCACAGAAAATAACTTATTTCATGGAGTAGAGAGACCACAGGTGTTTTTCATGATTACTGTGATTAAGGCTCATCCTTCACAATGTGTTTCTGGCTACGAGATTGTAAATGAATTTACTACAAGATGTATACAAAACTCTTATAAAGTATTCAAGAATATAGACCAAGATGTGACAGAGAATGGACATCTAAGTAAATCTATTCTGACCTCCTGAAAAAGCAATTTCCCTCAAAATAAGTGGCAGCATCCCAAGAACCCTGTCTCAAGAGCCTTTGGTTAGAGCTGTAAATCCAGAGCACTAGTAGGCAGGGGAGATGGAGGTGCAGGAGAATCCACACTCATGGACCATCTTTGCTGTTGAAGACCTACCTGCAGGGAGGAACGTTGTGTAAGGATTAAACCACAGGCTGCAGATATGGTTTTGTTTGTTGGTTTGTTTGCCTGTTTTTCAGGTATGGGTGTTAGACATTATTGAAAAATTGGGGGCATTAATTTTGATAATCCTTTTTATTTAACTTTCTCTTTTTTAACTGTTAACATATGAATTCCACTAGTAGAAATATCAATGTTAAACCATCCTGGTGTTCCTGGGGTTAACACAACTTGGACAATACGCACTGTTATTTATATTGATTTATAAATAATTTACATTGTTTATATTGATTTATTATTTATATTTATATGGATTTGGATATTTTAGAGTTTTCCCACGTATTTTTTTACCATGAAAATATTTATTTGTGTTAATCGTAAGTCAGTAAGACCAGCACAGACAGACACGGCCTCTACAGCTCTGGAAGGGGGTTTATGTTTATAAACATACCCACATGCTCACAGTGGGGCTGATAGACCATTGGGCTAGTGAAACCACTGCCAGATCCACAGAGACGCCCCCTCACAGCTGGGGCCGAGCTGTGTCCCGAGGCTTCATCACTCCCCTGAGAAGCCGCCAAAAATCTGAGCTCTCAGGAAGGACTGGGGTGGCATTGACTGGCCTGAGTCGGTGCCTCAGTTCTCCTTTGGGTCTGGTTTTGCAATCGTTGGCCGAAATCCCAACTAAAATTCTAAATTAGAAAGTATGGAGATTTAAAGCCCAAAACGTTCAAAATATCACCCACATACTTCTTATCCTTTGGGGTTGCACGGAGTAAATTAAGAATTCACTTCCATTTCCCCAAATATCAGCATCTACTCCCATCATCAAGATGACAGTCCCAGATATTCTGCGAGTTGGAGTTTTCCCATATATTTTTAAGGGAGATAATTTCTTTATCTTTCATAGCAAGGAGTCACCTAATATGCTTTCAGACTACAGCACATTTTTCTTTAAACTACCAATTTGGTTTTCAGCTTGTCCTTACTTTAGGGAGATATTTTAGGAACTCATAGATCTTATTAAGAAAACATTTGTCTAAAGTTCAGCAATTTCTTCAGCTTCAATGTACTTCCTTTTCTTCTGCTAAATTCAAATAAAATAAAACATTTTTAGGTAAAAATTTTGTATGATCCTATTTTTCAGTCCATTGAACATTTTGGACACACGCAGAAAGAGGTGTCCAAAACAATGGTCTTACATTTTAAAAGGATCACTATTTCTCAGTTTTAGTTCATTTAAAATTGTATTCTCTCAGTCTTTTCTATTGCTAAATTTTTTCATAAACATGCTTTAATCTTTCAAGAAAAAAAGCTGTATTCTTTATAGAAAATACAAGAAATACTTATTTTCTTGCTGTTAATATCAACTAAACTTAATTCACCTCGATATTTTCTTGTTCCAAAGTGTAGTCTAAGTTACTATTGCTGCTGATTGACATCTTTGTGTATATCCTGAGCTTATGCCAGCTAATGTTCAAGTGACAAGCACCCGTAGGGTGTGAAGGCTGGAGTGTGTTCCAGATCATTGGCCATTTGTTCTGATTGGCCTTCCCCATGTCCCTTAGTCCTTAAGCATTTTGGATATCATCCATGGGTGTATGCACGGATATTAGCAACAAAAACTAAAATGTCATATCCTTTTTTAAATGAAGATTATACACTATTTTAATATTATTAGATATCCATCATTTTACCCTGTTGTTATGAGTCTGGCTTTATATCTATATCTATTTATCTATCTCACATATAAGTGAGATCACCCAATATTTGTCTTTCTGTATCTGGCCTGTTTTACTTAGTATAATGTCCTTTAGGTTTAATGGTGGTTACCAGAGGCTGGGTATGGAGGAAAACTGGAGAGGAAGGATGGAAGGAAGGAAGGGAGAGAAGAAAGGAAGGAAGAAAGAGAAATGAAGGAGGGGGGAAGGAGGGAGGGAGGAAGGAAGGAAGGAAGAAAGAAAAAGAAAAGAAGGGAGAGAAAGAGCAAAAGAGAAAAAGAAAAGGAAGGGAGGGAGGAAGGAAGGAAGGAAGAAAGAAAGAAAGAAAAGAAGGGAGAGAAAGAGCAAAAGAAAAGGAAGGGAGGGAGGAAGGAAGGAAAAGAGATAGAGAAAGAGGAAGGAAAGAAGGGAGGGAGGAAGGAAAAATGAATAGTGGTTGCCAGGGGCTGGGAGAGGAGTGTCATGAGGATTATCATTTAGTGGATACAGAGTCTTAGTTTTGCAAGATGAAAGAGTTCCAGAGATGGCTGGTTGTGAGGGTTGAACAAAAATATGAATGTATTTAATACCACTGAACCATACACTTAAAAATGATTGATAGCAAGTTTTATGTATATTTTACCACAATTTAAAGAAAAGGCATGATGGCAAAAAATTATTAGAGGCTAAGACTAAAAAGCATGCTATTTTGTAAATATCTTATGTTCTTTACACAGCATAAAAATTACATGTGCTCTGTAAGTTCGTATATCATATGGTTGTTTGAAACTTTGGGAGGACTCCAGTCAGATGATGGGACAACAGCCTGAGTAGAATGAGGGATGGAGAAGTGAGGAAAGCACAGAGAGGACAGGAGACTGAACTTCCAGGAGGTTTTAAACCAGCAGGGGTCCCACAAAGGAAAGAGGACAGAGTTGTTCAGCTTCTGGTTTGATGTCTCTAACTGGCTGCTCCGTGGTACTTCACACTGGATGCATCGGACACATCCATGTGATCATCCAGCCTGAAAGACAAGAGTCAGCCCAGACTCCTCCCTTTGCCAAATGCCCCGTGTTACTGTCTTCGCTGAATATCTCACCATCTCTCACTGGGATCGTTGCAAAAGGCTTCTCCTACCTGGCCTCCCATTCTCTGATCTGCCTTCCAATCTGCTGTCAGCAAGTCTTCTAAAATGCACACCTGATTGTTTTGTTCTCTGCCGCTGCTTTTCTCCATTTTCTATCAAATCACTCTGTGTCGTGGCATGGGGGTCCTTCATCACCTGGCTTTTTTTTGCTCTTGCCAGCCTTCCTCTCCCTGTGCCCCCTTCACCTTGCAGTCTTGCCGTTAGTACTCCAACCACCCTGAACGCCTTGTACTTTTCTAAACATAACAGTCTCTCTTGTGTCTTTATGTCATTTCTCATTCTATGATCTTTGCCTAGAATGCCTTCTTTGATTATGAACACTTGCTTTCTTTTTCTGTTTTCCCCCAACGTTTTCTATAAACACTGCCCTTTCTAAGAAGTTTCCTGACCTCCTCTTTCACAGGAGGAATTTATTTCCCTGGCACGTGTTCCCTTGTATGCTTTAACGTTACTTCCTTTATAGTGTTTACATTGGTATCACACTTGTTTGTTCATCTGTCTCATCCTCTCTCCTAGACTATATCCCCTTCCAGATAGGAATCATGTTTTCATTTTTGTAAATTCTTATTTGCCTGTATGTTAGAGGTACTTAATATAAAACTTACAGTGAGTGAATACAAGTGAAAAATGACATTTCTTTGAAAAGATGTGGTATGGTATCAACAGAGGACCAGACTTTGAAGTCTTGGCAGGCATTTTCTGATGGTTTGAACTTGTCATATTACAATCCTCTCTGATAATCCAGTTCATGGCTATAAAATGGAAATAATAACACACGCTTCTGAACATGGCTGTGAGAGTAAAATGAGATAAGGTACCTGAAAATGCCAGGAATGCATAGTAGGTATTCAAAAATGTATTGACACTTTTTCTTTATCTCTGTGTCCTGGTAGAAGCTTGCCTCCTCTGGAGAGAGTTTTATTATTACTGTTATTAATTTCTTTAATTAAATGGTTGCTTTTGTACCACTTCCCTTAGACAATGTTAAAATAGATTTCCTTTTGAAATTATCTCTAAGTTTGGTAAAAAATGAGAGTTGTAAGTATATATCAGTATACATCAAGACTGACGTTCTACACCTGTCGAGGACAAAATGGCTCAAGTGATTGTGCCTTACCTTTCTTCTCCAAAAAAGGACAATTACTGGGCTTTTCATTGCTGCAGTGAGAGTGATTCAGAACCTGATAACCAGTGAGAGAAGAGGAAGGAGGAAAAGCCAGTGGTGGGATTTACCCTTCTTCCTTTTCCCTTTTTCTCTCACACATGAGTCTAATCAGACTCATGTCCTTGAGACCAGCACAGAGGTAGAAGGAGAGGCATAACAAAACCGTTGTGGGACAGGCCCTCTGCTAGGGTTGCTGTTTATATTTAAGCCAAGGACACACACACAAAAAATAGGACTTGCTGATAACCAGGGCCTGAGGTAGCTCCCTACATATATGGGATACAATTAGGTTGGACAAGGCTTCCCTGGTGGCGCAGTGGTTGGGAATCCACCTGCCGATGCAGGGGATACGGGTTCGTGCCCCGGTTTCGGAAGATCCCGCATGCCGCGGAGCGGCTGGGGCCGTGAGCTGTGGCCGCTGGGCCTGCGCATCCGGAGCCTGTGCTCCGCAACGCGAGAGGCCACACCAGTGAGAGGCCCGCGTACTGCAGAAAAAAAAAAACAAAAAACAATTAGTTTGGACATAGGTAAATGCAAGATTTCTCTTATTCTTTCGAATCATTTTAAACACAAATAGTGTTATCTGAAATACAAATTAATTAACACATCCTGTGTAATATAAAGGAAATGTCAAGATCTCCTAAGCTAATTAGTGATTCATCTTTCTCGACTATCACTTATCCTCCCCAATTAGCGAGAAAGCTTTTGATTGTTGTAGCTGTCATCCTCTCTTTTTCTAAGCTGTAAAACACGTACTCAAAAGCTTCTTTGATGAACATATTGTCACCTACTAAAATGTAATGGGACGTGAGTTTTTTTCAACAAAATGATAAAGAATAAAAGTCTTTGATAATAGTATTCTTTGATGTTATAAAAGTTATCAGATTTCCAGTCTGGTGCCTGCAATTTTGAAAAGGATCCATTAATCACAGTGGAGTAATCATCTCTGGCAGTCATCTTTCTCTCAGTCATTTCATGACTTTTCAAGTCAGTCTGAAGGGGAATGTTATTATAAAGTTAAGGGGAATAGAATATTCATGGCGTTTGGTGAAGAAAGAGTTCCAAGTACAAAAAAGCTGTATTTAAAAGACAGTGTGTAGTGAAATAAGCACAGCCCCATAATCGTGTAATGACCTCCAGAGCTTAATCCTGTGTCTACTGAATTGACATTGACCCTTCAACATGGACAAGGGACTGGGTGTTGCACAGTAGACTGTGTGTGGATGAACATCAAGATTTCCTAGATGTAACCATATTGGGCTTCACTCAACTCCCCAGGTGTGACTCATATAAATAAACTCATATACTAAATAGATGGAAGGCACATCAGGCCAAATGTTTCTCTAGTGCCTGGTTCAAACATTTTTCATCTTCTCTTCTGTTTCTGCTCACTTATATAGAGAAGGTAAAAGACAGGTCAGGTGAGAACTTGACGCTGAGCCAGGGAAGCAGGTGTAATTCGAAAAATTACTTTCAAAAAAGGCTGAGAATAGATAATTGAGGCTAAGGTAGAAAATATACTGTAAAGTTGATACCGTCAATTAGATGAACTTGCCAAATATACTTAGCTTAATGACTAACAGCATAAAATGCAATTGATGGAAATTAATCGTCTGTTCTTTCAATATTTTGGAATATATGAATTAATTTCTGAAAACATCATAGGGATGTTCTTCTTATGACAACAGGCCTGATTTGACCCTAACCCCAGCTTGGGGCCTAACAAAGGAATATATCTCAACAGACTCACAGGATGAACATAGTTTGAATTATTTTCTTTGCTCTAGCGTCGAACTCTTTTATGAGATCCAGACTCTGGTTCAGACAGCTGCTAAATGATCCAGAGTTGTTCAATTCAAAAATGTTTGTCACTGGATTTCTTATCTCCCTAAAGCAGGGGGCCCCAAGCCCCAGGCCGCAGGCTGGTATCGTCCTTGGCCTGTTAGAAACTGGGCCGCACAGCAGGAGGTGAGCCGCGGGCGAGTGAGCCGCTCCCCATCGCTCCCCATTGCTCGCATGGCAGCCTGAACCATTCCCCCTCCAGCCCCCGTCCGTGGAAAAACTGTCTGCCCTGAAACCGGTCCCTGGTGCCAAAAAGGTTGGGGACCGCTGCCCTAAAGTAAATCGTCATATAGCATTTTGTTTAAATTAAAGGTACTGCCCTCCATAAAATCTCCTCAACTCAAAATCTCATAGTCACCTTTATCTCCTGAATCCCCTCTTTCATCCTCCATCCTCATCCTGTTGCCAAGTTCTGTCAGCTTCATCTCTGAAACACCTCTCGGATCTTTTTCCCTTTTCTATCCTCAGCAACATTGCATTAGATCCTGCTCTCATCTTTTCTAACATTGATAATTACTCTGACCTTCTAACTGATGTCTTGGTCCTATTCTCACCCACTCTAATTCTGCTTCTAACTGCTGCCAAAATAATTGTACAGAATATAAATCTTCTCCCCTGGCTTAAAATGCCTACTTATTTTTCAATGAATTCGTTTATATTTATTGAAGCGTATGTTACCTTCTAATATGACCCCAAACTGTTTTCCTAAGTTCCTCTCCTACACTTCTTTCTTCCCTTCTCCAATCCACATTTTCATCCTCCGTGTGTTTGAAAAAGATTTTCCTCTACTAAAAGTTCACGTTCACAACCTTGCATAGGTCTTTCTCCACCTGGCAAATGAATAGTCATTCTTCAGGACTCTGTTCAGATGTCCCTCTTCTGTGACAGATTTTCCTAAAATCCCAAGAAAGATCAACCACGTCCTGCTATGAACTTCATCAGTACTTTTAGAAAATACTTATCTATCATATAAGACATAGTTGTTCCTAAACTTGCTGATTGCCGGGATCACTTGAGTAACTTTTAAACAAAGGAACTACACATTCCAGGACTCTTCTATTCATTTCTGAGTTATTTCTGGGGCTGGAGTCCCAGAAGCTTCCAGTACTTGAATGCAATGGATTTCCTTAGGCATCTCTTTATTCCCAACCTCAAGGGTGTTGCCTTGTACACGAAAGTACATTAGTGAGTGTTGGCCAAAGAAAAGGTGAACTCCATGAGTCAGTCAGTCCTCCAATCACATCTACAAGTTGACTCTGCCCTCACCTTCAACCTTAATCTGGAGATAGCTTGGGCTAGTACCTATTGAAGCCCAGAGTGGATGAGCAACTGGAAATCCCATGGGCCACAGAACTTGGTAGTGTCAAAGAGCTCATTACAGAGTGAATTGAACAAGGGTTTTGGAGATGGATAGAGCCTGGATTTACCATTTTCTAGTTCTGTGATCTTGGACATGTTACCCAATTAATCTGAACGCCAGTTTTTTCACATGTAAAATTGTTACAAGATTACATTGCTATAGAGGGTTGGAAGAATTAAAGTAGTTGGTGAGGTAAAGCACAGAACAGAATAGGCGTATGTTAAATGGTGGCTCCTATTATTACAAACCTTTAATGATCTTCACTAACTTCATAAGTCAATACCTGATAATATTTCATAAATGAGTATTTTCTTCCAATATTTAACTCTGAAATCTTTAACTATGAGCATAGAATTATGCTCACTTACTTGAAATAAAGTACTTACATGGCTTCTGCTCAGTAATCCTTTAACAGGAAAATATTCAGGGTAAAGTAAAAACTCTCCATCCATGGTTTAAAATCCTGCATCAGTTAAGGAAAGTTTAAGCATGAGAATCAACTTAAAGAATTTAAATTATTTGGAAAGTTCCTCAGACAGCCATCCTTTCTACAGGGTCATGGGAACACTTTATGAGCACTCAAAGCAAAGCAAAGTCCAAATCAAGCTAATGTCTGGTACAAAGATAGCTACCTAGCTGAGTGATGACGTAAGAGCATTTGTGTGGCCAAATGATGCTGTGACATTCATATCTACTCATCATTTTCTCTTCATCTTGATACCTTTAAATGATGGTAATTCCAGGGCAGACACTATCTTTTAGAATATCCCATTCTTAAACATATTTCTGAAAGAGTTCTTAATTGATCATTGATAGTGAATTATTTTGGCTTGGACGATCTCAAATTTTGGCAACTGTACTCTGGGACAGCATTTCCTGTGATATCTTTGTTTACACTTTGTGTGTGTGCGTGTGTGGCTCAGTAGCGTCTCTTCTGTCACATTCCATCACGTCGCACTGATAAAATTTGACATGCTCTGGGATGTGGTGATAAATAACCGGATGTGGTGACAACTTGGAGAATGCTTAAAAATTATGCTCCGCTGTGGTTTCAGAACCTTACGTGTACTTCCAAGTTGTTGAAGTAACCCTTACAAGATAAAATTCTCCAGCCGTGAAAAGATCAATTTAGGACTTTAGTACAAAAATCACCGAGAGAAATTCACATTAAGCTTATCAATAACCATTAAATAACACAGGGTGATAAAATGGATCATACCTAATATTGCAAAAAAGACATACCATATTTTATATGAATGAGGATACCAGAGCTATAAAACACTGATCAGAAAAAATAAAGACGTTTATCATAGATTAAAGTACCTTAATCTGTATGTTTTTTTCTTTTGGTTGGCTTTTGGATGAGTCTGTCTCTTGAAATGGTCATGATTTATATACTGTGGAACTACCTTCTGAACTGAATGCCCTGTCCATGCTAAGCACTTTATAGCACCTGGTTTTGCTGCCATCCTGTATCGTTATTCCCATTTGCTAGTTGAAGAAACTGAGGCTGAGACAGTGGAATTAGTGGGTCCAAAAGTCACACAGCTAATAAGTAGTGGAGAGAGGATTAGAATCTGAATATTTTGTGCTCTTTGCAAAAACTGAAATTTCCTGGTTCTGCTACTCACTTGTCCCCATCAGACCAAGCCGAACATCCTGCCAGGACACCATATCCTTGTGGCACTCAAATCCCCTTTCCTGGAGAGCTTTCCTCATGGCTAGGATTCCATTCACCAGGAGGGGAGGGCTGGTGACTTCTGCCTGAGAGCTGAGGACCTTTGTCGCCTGGGAAAGCATACTGGGCCATTCTGCTCTGATTGGCAGACAGCATGACTTCTGAAATCGAGCAATTTCTAAAACCCAACAGCATTCATCTAGAGAAAGCCCTGTCAACACTCTTCTTGAACCTACACGTACTAAATTCGGTGCTGAGCTTTGAAACGGAAGCCCACAGGACATTCCCTAGGTGGAACGAACTCAACATGCTACAATTCTATATTAAAAACAATTCTCCTGTTGGAATAAACTGATGTTCCTGAAACAATGGCTAAGGCAATATAGAGTGTTCATGATTTTCTTAGTATTTAACTTGCAGGTGGTAAAAGTGGCATTAAAATGATTAAAGAAACAAGGGTTTTATTGCTTTCATTTAAAAGCGTTTTTTTTTTTCTGAACGGGAAATTTTTAATAAAGAATTTCTTGCCTTTGTACGGAGAATTGGCAAAATGTCCCCAAATTTGGGTAAAAGTGAATGAACATCATTAATTCCAGTTTGAACAGATATTAAATTATGAAAGCATTCACTCATACTTTCTGACCTAGGAAATACATTATCATAGTGATTTATAAATGGTTAATTTCTATACCAATACGGGATAGTGAATTTTATCCCACATTTATTACATGTAACATGATTTCTCATAAGTAACATGTTGATAATGGCTTACATAGAGAGTGACTGGACAATGTGATGGTTAAGAAGAACTTATTTAGGATTCAACATGTGATGTATTATTTTGACACTCTAATAATCTCAATTATTCTGGAATCAGCTTAATGTCTGTACTTTAGTCTGTAGCATGTGGACAACATCACTACTAGGGGAAAAGAGAAAATTTTATTGAATGTGGATATAACTTGCTACAACTGGTCACTATTTTGAAAAAGAAATATAGATATGTATCTTCCTAGCCCTCTTCCTTCTCCTTTTATTTTTTTCAAAGATTCAATTCCCCAGTTAGTTCTGAAGCTCTATTAGAAATTCATCTTATGACTGTATGCAGGACTTTAAAGTTGGGGTTGGAAGTGACTATACCATCTAACCCTGTTGTTTTTCAAATGCATTTTAGCTATAGGACCAAAATCAAACTCCTAAGTAGCTTTTGAGCCAAAAATAGAATCTAGGAAAATGCAGTGCAATTGTTGATTCAATGCACTGTAATGTAGATATCAAATAAATTTTCCCTCCAGTTTGGAAAAAAAATGCTCCTTAATTCATTTCATTTACAAACATCTTTTATTTTTTCCAGTAGTGAAACCACAGCTGCGAGCAGAGGCCACCAGCAGCCTTAAAAACTTTCACACTTGTAGCCAAAGATAGGAGCTCAGTATTCCTTAACTTAAAAGCTTTGTTTAGTGTATGTCACTTTTTAAATTGAGAAACTCTTCTTTTTCTTTTCCCTTTTTTGGGGGGGAGGGGCGGGGAGTGGGGCCTTAATGTATCAATTTGTTGTCTCTGTGACAGAGAAAATGTTAAAAAATCAGCCAATGCAATGACGGTATACACTTTTGTGAAAGATGGGAAAAGTGAGTTAACTCTAATGCTCCCATGTCATTTAGTGTTATTCTTCTTTCCTTTGCTTATTTGTCTTATTTCCATCACTCCTGGGTTATCAGTAGAAAATCTAGCCAACAAAAGGCAGTTATAACTGAAAGTGTTATCTAGATGTAAGAATAAAGATATCTTTATGAATCATTTATGAATTTTCAGTGTATTATCTAGAGTTTGACTAGATAATAGAGCAGTGGCTTGAATCTATAACTCCTTCATAAATCTTTTCCACATAGAGCTTCAAGTGAAAAAAAACAAAAGATTATCTTAAATGCAGACATTGTCTTTTTAATCAGTTAGGACTATTTTCTTCTTTCATTTTTCCATTATTCTTTCATTGCCCTTTTCTCCCTTCTTCTCTTCTTCTCTGCTTTCCTTCCTTCTTTTCTCCCTTCCTTCTTTTCTCTGTTCTTTCCTTCCATCCCTCCTTCCTTCCTTCATTCCTTCCCCCTAGATATCTTGGCAAATATTACCTGATATTTTCACACAAGGGAATGACCATTTTGCATTTTCTTAGTTTGAAAGGATTTTTTTTAGCAGCTAAACCAGTATCTGTCAAACAGTGCTTCCTGAAGCATCCTTTAAGAGCAAAAAAAATGTATCACTCAACATTAACAACATTGCATCATACATTTGAAAGTTGCTGAGAGAGTAAATCTTGAAAGTCCTCACCATAGGAAGAAAGAATTTGTAACTGTATGAGGTGATGGCATTAACCAAACTTACTGTAATCATTTCACTTTACATGCATATAGCAAATCATTATGTAGTACACCTAAAACTAATACAATGTTGTATGTCAATTTTATCAAATAAGCCTGAAAAGAATAAATAAATGTGCCACCCAGAATACTCATTTTGTAATCAAATGAGTTTTTACAATATTGCATTGTCTACTATAAAACAATCTAGAAGAGTCTTATTGACCTTAGCATATAAAGGTCCTGAGAACAACTGCAAAAATATCTTTCTCTCACCCATTAACATCACGTGGCACTGTTTTCCCAGGCACAGCAATTGAAGCAACACTGAACTGAGCCAATTATAGTTGTATGTCCCCATTCATGTGATCTCACAAGTGTCCCATTTCTTTACGTTTCTGAGGAAAGTATCATGGGGAACTGGGTAGAATTATGAGTAAATTAATTTTGATAGATTGGATATTTTGTGAAGCAAGCAGAATGCTTAACATTGGTTAAGCATTGGTTCTGTTGGTTCTGTTGTCATAGACTGAGGGAAGCTCCCAGGGAGACTTCAGGAACTTACATGATTCTCTTGGTGGTGTGTGTGGCAAAAGGGCACAGCATAGTTTTTGTTCTTGATGTTGACATTCCCAGTAACTCTCTCCATCATGCCTTTAAACAATATTGAAAAAAATGTTCTCTTTATGTGTTTATTTCAATTCCAGACTTATCTTTATCTTTTCTATTTTGATGACAAACTTTCTAATATTTATAACAGGCTTCTCTATTTTCTTAAAGACTATAATAATATAATTTTGATGGTTTAGATGCATGGCAAACCCTCTTTTACTGTACTGAACATTAATACTAATGTCTATAACCTGTAGGTATTAAGGACCATTTGTTTCTATGCTAAATAATGAGAATAATAATTTAGTAGTGACAATTTACCAAGTGTTTTCTGTGTGACTGGCTGTGTACCACATATTTCACTTGTTATGTCATTTAATGCTCACAGTAGCTATACATGTCATTATTTCTACCGTAGTTTAAAATATGAGTAAACTGTGTTTCATTAAGATCAAATAGCTTACCCAGTATTACACAGCTAATGGGTAGAATAGTCAGGATTCAAACCCAGATCTACCAGATTCAAAGCTTGTGATTATTCTGCCTCATACTCCAACTAGAAATCTACAGAAGGAATTAGTTTGATTGTTTATAGTATTTTCTGCCTTTCCTCCAGTGTGGAAATATATGTATAACTGAGGCACTCCATCCACCACTAAGCTATCTCTAAATTTTAGGTATTCTGCTAATGAGACATGGACTCTACAGATAGTGAAGTGTCTGCAGTCTCTACAAGGTATGGAGGATACACAGAGTAATTACAGAAGGTGAGAAACACAAGAGAATTAGATTGAATTGATGAGCATAATGACAAAATTTTATTTCACAAAAACATAAAAAATGGCAAAGTAAAATGAGGGAAATAAAAGAAATGAGAAAGCTTGGTGGGGGTGGGGACACATTTGTCCAATGACAGAGATATTAATAATTTTTTTGGAAGTCACAGACCTCTCTGACGTAGCTCAGAAATAATCCAAGACAGGAGTTTTAGCATGGAACTTGCAGGAAGATTTTGTTTACAGATTTCTTAAGCCAGAAGTAATCCAAGACTGGAGTTTTAGCATGGAACTTGCAGGAAGATTTTGTTTACAGATTTCTTAAGCCAAAGAAAAGGTAATCTGACAAGAACTGAATAAAGGCACCAAAAAGCAACATCTGGAATCACCTGTAGAGACATGTTTAAATGCCTGTCTTATGGGTTAGCCTATATCCAGCTGAAATTAATACAAAGACTGTAAGTGTAATTATTTTTTTTCTATTTACAGTCTGTAAAGAAAATTTGCACTCCAAACAGCAGATTCTGTTTAGAGAGTATGATTGTGAAGTACTGTGCCAGGCTTAGATTCTAGAAACTCAGACTTTAAAAAATACATAAATTTGACTCACCTTTTCTGAGGAAGGTGAAGTTAAACGAAGTTAAACAACCCAAGTATACAATAATGTTGTTAGATGATTTTAGAGGAGAAATAAGAGAGTTCCTAAATAGAATCATTGCAAGTCAGTGTGGACCTACTGCATAGCATCCCATGTGTTTGTTATCAGAATGTGTTTTAGGTAGTTTTATAAAACATTTTACTTTATGCCTTGAAAATTATATTGTGTTTGTTTATAAAATGACTTTTATATTGCTAGAGACTCTTTTGGGCATAGAAATGATTTCAGAATGCCATCCTAGTTTGCATAATTCTTAGAAAAGAGTTTCTGGACTGGCATTCTCCCCTCCTGTCCCTACACATGCAATGCTTGCAGGTTATACTGCTTAGTAGGCCATTATCTTCTTGAATATTCATTTTTGTACATCAGGATTCCAACATGAAATGAATTTCCGTGCATCAGAAAAGCATGGGACTTCATCACCAAGCTGGATTTTAAACAAAGCAACTCATTCCTGACAAAGGAAGTTAGCACATATACAGAGTATACTTGCTTCTACAATGCTTTTAAAAGATTATGAACAGTTGGGATAAGAGTTGCCAAAATTAAACAATGACTTTTATGAGGAGAATAAAAGAAAAGTCCTGCTATAAAAATGCTTTAGAGTTCATTGAACTCTGCATATGAACTGCAAATTCATGTAGAATTTGCAGGTAGAACTGCAAATTATGACATTCACTATGAAACTAGGCTTGAATCTCTAACAGAAAAATGAGGGAGCCCAAGTGATGACCATTAAATTATACAACTTATCATAAACTCTCTTATTATTCTATTATTCTATGTAGCCTCATCTTTTATTACATCTTAAATACAAACTAAAGAAACCACCAAAAAAGACCTTTTCTAGCAAGAACAGTAAAGTAAAATAGTCATTAAAGCACAGATACAAAGATTTAATAATAACATACGGTACATATTCAAACAAAATCAGTACATTATGCTTAACTTTGAGTGCCAATAATCTATATTTAAATGTGATGTTCAATAAAATGATTAGGGAAATTAATCATCTTATTAACAGAGACAGCCTTATCCACTGAGAAAATAACTATCCCATTACTCTCTCTCAAGGTGGGCATTTTTTCTTTTATTTCTCCCTTTTATAGTTTTCATAGTATTTATATACTGATTATCATATGCTTTTTCAGTGAAGAAAACGCAAACCAGTGGCATGAAAATAAGTATTTGTTCACAGACCTTCTGAAGCTAAATGAAATCCCTATATGGTTATTTTTAGATATGTGGGCAAACTGTTCCACTACGTTTTTTTTTAACACATCTCAGAGCTAAATTGAGGGAGAGAAAAAAGTTAATAAAAGGTTGAGCTCTAGTTGTGCTAATACCTCTTAATTTTTTTAATGCATTTAAAAGGGAATTTGATATTCTTTTCTTTGTGCCTTTTAAGTCCTAATGGGCAGTTGAAACCTTCTTAGCTAATGCTATTGGGACTTGTGGTTGGTGGTTGGTTAATAAAAACTGATCCACCAGGGGCTTCCCTGGTGGCGCAGTGGTTGGGAGTCCGCCTGCCGATGCAGGGGACGCGGGTTCATGCCCCGGTCCGGGAAGATTCCACATGCCGCGGAGCGGCTGGGCCCGTGAGCCATGGCCGCTGAGCCTGCGCGTCCGGAGCCTGTGCTCCGCAACGGGAGAGGCCACATCAGTGAGAGGCCCGCGTACCGCAAACAAACAAACAACAAAAAAAAACTGATCCATCAAAGCCAGAGATTATGAGACATAATGCATTCAGAGTTTACAAATTTTAATTTAGAATATTTTTTTAACATCTTTATTGGAGTATAATTGCTTTACAATGGTGTGTTCGTTTCTGCTTTATAGCAAAGTGAATCATTTATACGTATACATATACCCCCGTATCTCCTCCCTCTTGCATCTCCTTCCCACCCTTCCTATCCCATCCCGCTAGGTGGTCACAATGCACTGAGCTGATCTCCTTGTGCTATGTGGCTGCTTCCCACTAGCTATCTATTTTACATTTGGTAGTGTATATACGTCCATGCCACTCTCTCACTTCGTACCAGCTTACCCTTCCTTTTGTAGTAGAGCTAAATACTTTCCTTTGAGCATGAAACTGCTTATTGGAGTGGAGTTGCATTTTGTCTCTTTTTATATAACACATATTCTAATTCATCATTCACAATTTATTTGCTTTATTCAAAGTAGAATGAGAACTTAATTGATAATTGTGAAGCAATATGAATGCCAAATCTTTCTAGACTGTGCTCTTCCTCTCCATACTTTAATGTCATTTTTCTCACATGTAATTCAATAACATCAATTCTTGAGTCTTTCCAAAGCATTGAACCTGTTTTTCATAGAAACAGCTCTTTCATTTCAAACATTTATTTTATCAGTATATAAAATATTCAATTAAAATATAATTGTAGTTACAAAAATAAGTGACATGAATAGGTTGGGGAAGAAATAGGAATAGTTTACGAAAGCATACAGCTTGGGTGTTGGGAAGTCAAGTGCTCAAATTCTGAAGCATGGTATACAGGACAAGCCTTCACCGAATCCTAGGATTCAGACAGTGTGGTTTAGAAAGGACAAGAAGTTACGGGTAAGCCTTCAAGTCAGTTCTTTAGAGATCAGTTCAGAGTGCTTTTACTGAAAAATTTCAAAGGCCTCTGGATAAAATGAGAAACCAACTTTCAGTGCACCTCAAATCTACTTCAACTTTCTATTTGTACACTTAGAACAGATCTAGGAAATAATCATTTGGAAGGCATGGTAGCTACATGACTTTAAAATAAAGTCACTAGGGGCTTCCCTGGTGGCGCAGTGGTTGAGAGTCCGCCTGCCGATGCAGGGGACACGGGCTCGTGCCCCGGTCCGGGAAGATCCCACATGCCGCGGAGCGGCTGGGCCCGTGAGCCATGGCGTCTGAGCCTGCACATCTGGAGCCTGTGCTCCGCAACGGGAGAGGCCACAACAGTGAGAGGCCCGCGTACTGCAAAAAAAAAAAAAAAATGAAGTCACTAAACATTTTATTTTTTTGCGAAGTTCTGTGTGAAAACACATATTGAGTTGAATTAGGTACGACCAGAATTATAAAATTTTACTCTTTATATCAAAATGGGGGAAATAGATATTTTATCTTTTCATACTGTCATAATACCTCAAGTTTGCTGTCATGACCCAGAATGATTTGCCTAATAAATGAATGTGTTCAGCATTTTTTTTCATTTAGTAATGGACATACAGATTCAGAGACTATAGGTACACCAATGCCTTTGCCCTTGTTCTCTACCACAGTGAAATTAGAGATGACTTCACGTCTAGACCTCTCTAAGCATGGGTTGATCGTTTTTATTAAGCCTACAAATTGAAAAGGAATGGAGGTTTATTTCTTCTAGTTTATACCTGGGTGAGCTAGGAATGGAGAGGTTGGGGCACTGGAGGAAGGAAGTGCTGAACAACGTGCCTCCTTTAGTAAAAAGACACTTGAGTCCTCTATAGAATCTAACTTTGTAATTCAAGGTCGTGGGCTTGTAAAGGAAAAATCACAGGAGCCACATTCTATTGTTCAAAGCAAAGCAGAATGCTCTTCTCTACCTTGCTTACTTTTCCCCCTGCAGGTACCACCTCCAGGGTGGTAGTGGAGGCATTCAGCCATCTGGGCTTTCCTGCGTCGGCTCTGTCTGTCTTTACATCTCTGTACATGGGTTTCCTCTGCCTCAGAAACCCTTCCCTCATCAACAGCCAAGCAATTGTTAACTCATCTTTCAACAGTCAGTCCAAAGGCCAGAGCCTCTAGGGTAACTCCTTTGATTTACTCCTTTGGCATGATCATATCCTGGGCCTATTTAAGAGTAACACCATAGGACAAAATAAACCAGGATATATTTTTATGTGAATGATCAGGTTAGTCTGATCTAGCCTGAATTAAACTCTGGGTTTTGGTAATTTGAAACATGTGCTTCTGCTGTTCATTTCTACTTAAGTAAACAGTAAAAATAACAATAATGATTGATTATTTGTGGTTTAAAGAGTATAAATACTCTTAGGGTATTTAAGTTCATCATCTTATACTGATCCTTTCAGAACTGGACTTGTGTAATTGACCTGCAGTATAGGATGGCTGTCAAAAGGCTTCATGGTCTCGTCAAATCCTGCACTGGAGGGGCACTTTGAGATCTTGGTCCCATATTTTATTTTATTCTACTTTATTGAAGTATAGTTGATTTACAATGTTGTGTTAGTTTCAGGTGTACAGCACAGTGATTCATATATATATATATATATATATACATACATACATCGTTTTTCAGATTCTTTTCCCTTACAGGTTATTACAAAATATTAAATATAGTTCCCTGTGCTATACAGTAGGTTCTTGTTGGTTATCTATTTTATATACAATAGTGTGCATATGTTAATTCCAACCTCCTAATTTATCCCTCCCCCCACCTTTTCCCCTTTGATAACCATAAGTTTCTTTTCTATGTCTGTGGTCCTATTTCTGTTTTGTAAATAAGTTCATTCGTATCTTTTTTTTTTTCTTAGATTCCACATATAAGTGATATTATACGGTATTTGTCATTCTCTTTCTGACTTACTTCGCTTAGTATGATAATCCCTAGGTCCATCCATGTTAAAGCAAGTGGCATTATTTCATCCTTTTTTGTGGCTAAGATTCCATTGTATATATGTACCACATCTCCTTTATCCATTCATCTGTTGATGGACGTTTAGGTTGCTTCCATGTCTTCCCTATTGTAAATAGTGCTGCAGTCACAAGACCCATATTTTAAATAAAGCTAGTCATATAAAAGGAGGCATGGTAGATTAAGGACTGGTAACCAGGGCACTCATAGAACAAATGAAGAGACAGAGGAAACTAGAATATCCAAATGAGGATTTAGAAGATGCATTTGATTTGGAAAATATAAGTTTTTGATGACCTTTGAGAGAATAGTTTCAGCAGGAGATGGAGGAGAGCACAAGTTTGCATTAAGAGTAAATGGGGGCTTCCCTGGTGGCGCAGTGGTTGAGAGTCCGCCTGCCGATGCAGGGGACACGGGTTCGTGCCCCGGTCCGGGAAGATCCCACATGCCGCAGAGCGGCTGGGCCCGTGAGCCATGGCCGCTGAGCCTGCGCGTCCGGAGCCTGTGCTCCACAACGGGAGGGGCCACAACAGTGAGAGGCCCGCGTACCGCCAAAAGAAAAAAAAAAGAGTAAATGGGTAGTAAGGAAGTGATAGCAGTTAGTACAGTCTGTCTTTCAAACTGTTTAGCTAGATATCAAAGTCAAACTCTTCAGTTAAGCAAAAAATCATGTCTAGGGTGCTTGTGACTATGGCAGTCAACTATCTATAAGTAGAAGGTCACCTGGCAATAAGGGTTGATTGTATTCCCAGCAATGTATTTTTTTTTTTTTTTGCCTTGTCAGCTGTTTTACTGACTGTAGAGTCACTTCTTTTCCCACCTAAATAAAATAAACTTAAGATATCCTACCAGGTATGTTTTATAGCCATGTAACAAATTGAATGTGCTTAATTTACATTTGTAGAACTCGGTATTTGAAATATAGGTGTTTATAAATAACCAGAATTTATTGTGGTTAGGTACAACTCAGAGAATTGTACCTCACTCATAGCTTAAAATTTAAAGCAGGCTTCTTCTCCTCCGCCACTCCACTCCATTTTGAAGTAATAAAACATGATCTTAGCTTAGGAATTGGCCTTTGAATGGAATAAAAGTTCCCTCAAATTTTTGATGTGTATATTTCATCCTCATCTGTACTCAAAATGAATGAACTTTGAAAAGCAGAGCTAATTCTGTCACAGTATTTGGTGAAAACGCTTAAAACACAAGGGAATGAGTGATTCTAGTGGTGCCATAGAGCCCCAGGGATTCTAGAAACCATTCAAGGCACTGATTGCAATTTGCAGTTGCTGCATGAGCCCTCCTGGGGCATCAGTTAATCGCTTGAACTCTTCCTGATCTACATTATTTAACAAGGGACCTAAAATTAACGGTATTACTTCTTTGACTCAATAAGTTAATGCCTGACTGTGTGAAACATGTGTCTGGCTCTCTTTGTAAATTGTGATGCAAAGTTATAGAATTTTACATTTTATCCCACCCTCAACCAATCAACAGTAATCTCCTCTTTTCCCTGTATTTTTGAATTATTACAGCGGTACCTGTATTTTCCATATTTATGCAAATTTTAACATTTGAGTAATTTGATGTAATGTATTATAGACTAGTGAATATCATGTAAGTATGAAAATGTTTACATTAAATCTGCATATATTTGACAAAGCTGAACGTTTGTGTATGCTATGACCAAGCAATTTTACTTCAAAGGATACGTTAAAATATTTATAACGGTTCTGTTCAATATAATACCAAACTGAAATCCACTCAAATTGAGAATGGAATGGATAAATTAATGATAATGTATTCCTATAATGGGATACCACGTAGCAATGAAAATGAACAAGATATCATTCCACGTAATTATATAAATTGATCTGAAAGCTACAGTTTTGAGTAAAAGAAGCAAGACACAAAAGCACATATGTTGATGAGTCTAATTATCTACCTATCTATCTACCTACCTACCTTTCTGTTATGAACTGAACATTTATGTTCCCCCAAATTCATATCTTAAGATCTTAATCCCCAATGTGATGTTATTTGGAGGTGGGGCCTGTGGGAGGTACTTAGGTCTAGAAGGTGCAGCCTTTGTGAATGGGATTAGTCCCCTATGAAAGCAACCTCAGGGAGCTCCCTTGCTCGTCTTCCCGTGTTAAAACAAAGCAAGAACTGTTCACAGAACTGTTATAAATAACGCATCTTCTGAAGTGGAATTACCTTTTATGAACCAGGAAGTGGGCTCTCACCAGACACCGAGTCTGCTGATTCCTTGTTACTGGACTCCCTACCCTTCAGCACTGTGAGAAATTAACGTTGTTTAAGCCAGACAGTTTATGGTATTTTTGTTATAGCATTACAAATGGACTAAGACATGATGTATCACAGGCAAAAGTGGACTGTACTAGAGTTAAAAGTCAGGGTAATGAATATCTCTGGGGAGTTTGCTGTGAGAGGGTTGATGATACTATGCAGCACTGCTGATTTTCTGTTTCTTGATCTGGGCGCTGGCTAAAAGGATGTGTTTACTCTATAAAAACTCATTGAGCTCATGATTCGTTCCCTTACTGTATGTAGGTTACGTTTTAACAAAAGTTGGACTTTAAAAAACATACTTGCTAAGAGAAACTTCCTAAGATGCCTGTTATGTGCCAGTTTATTCTCTATTAGCAAACAAATCAATAGAATGCAGTCTTAATATTTCAGCCTGTGAGCTTTCTGAATTCAGAATTAATTGCAACGGAAACTGCAACAAATTAACTTGAGCAGATGACATTTAATTCAAATAAGATCAAATAGGAAATTGCCCTTTCTTAAAGACACTATTAGAGTGATGTGCTACCTAATTAAAAATACTAAATCACTTGCTTTTGTTCATTCTATTTTTAAGAAGCATGGTGTGGTAGGTAGCATCCATGAATCAAAAATTTAAATAACATGTGAAAAGACACCTAGAGGTACCGTTAAAGCACGTTCTCCAAAGTCAGACGAAGCTAATTTGAGCTTAACCTTATCAGCAATCCAAATTCAGCCAATACAGCATACTGTGATATTCATGAGAACTATATGTGGCAGTAGAAGACTTTAGATTTCAAAACATGGTATGAGAGGACAAGTATAGTTGTAGCTACTGTCCATGATAAGCATGAACTAGGTAAAAACCCAAGGAATAATTTCTTCTTATTGTTGAACAACACTCCTTGGGAAATATGCTTTAAAATTAGTTATCAGAAACACAATTTTGAAGTGACATAAAAGAGGGAATTTTTTTTTTTTTTTTGCGGTACTCGGGCCTCTCACTGTTGTGGCCTCTCCCGTTGCGGAGCACAGGCTCCGGACGCGCAGGCTCAGCGGCCATGGCTCACGGGCCCAGCCCCCCCGCGGCATGGGATCCTCCCGGACCGGGGCACGAACCCGTGTCCCCTGCATCGGCAGACGGACTCTCAACCACTGCGACACCAGGGAAGCCCCAAGGAGGGAATATTAAATTTAGTTTTTCTTGATTACTTTGTAAAACACAAGCTTACCCCTCCCTCCAGAAAACGAAGGAAGACAGCGTAACTGCTTCTCTGCCTCTGTTTCCATAATGGTGGGTACTAGAGAAAATATGCAGTGATGATGGAAAGTTATTGCTTAGTGGAAATTATCAGAATTGAACTGAATACTATTATCGCTGATCTGTATTCTCTGATTTGATCTAGCAATTATCAGATTCTGCTCATGATTGTATTTTGGCTACAACTAGAGTTTCTCTGTCCACATGTGAGGGGAAAACATTTCCATTTATTTGTTCAGAAACATATACTTTGAATGCCTATTTTGTACCAGGAAATGTGTTAAAAGTATGGAAATAGGTGCATGATCTGTGTTTTCAAGAAATAGACACTAAAGACAGGTATATAGGAAGGAAGAAATTGATACAGGGCATATAAAAAGAATAGAGGGCAATGGGAGCTCATGGCAAAAGATTTCCTTTGACCAGCGTGACAAAGAAGGCTTCATGGCATAGACAGAGTAAATGAGTTGAATTGGCTGAAGTTTAAACGTGAGAAGGCAAGAGAATGACATTCCAGGGAGAAGAGTAGAGCAAAGGAACAGAGGAGGAAAAATAATGGACATGGATAATAACACTGAATCATTTACTGCAATGAGAACATAAGATATGATAGGAAACCATGAGAAGACTGAAAAGTGTACTGGTACCAGATCACAGAGGAATTAAGCACAGGCATTTTGTTTATTAGGCAAGTAACCCAAAGGACATTATTTATTGGGCAGCTGTATGTAAAGATGTATTACTGCATACAAAGAACCCCTGAAAATCCCGAAGGAATATTGTAACTTGGTCTGCTCATCTATACAGGAGGAAAGTCAGGGTAAAGACTGGCAGAAAAAACAAAAAATCTACAAGACTCATCTGCTGTTAAAAAATATTTCTTTTTTTCTTTAAGGAAGGGACGATGTAGCAAGCTTTCCTCACGCTAAATATATATATTTTTTGTTCCTTTAGCTCCAAATCCTGCATCCCTAAGTACCTTTGCAAGCTCAGGTAGAGCAAATCTCAGATGTGAATAGAAAATGGAATGCCTTTAATTTTAAAATAATGCCTTCGTTATTGGAAAAATGACTGTGACAAGATTAACCAGAATCATAGCACCCATTTTAGGGAGAAAAATAAGAAGTCATTGACAGTCATTTTACTTATACAGCCATCTGCACATTCATATCTAAATCCTTCTGGCATTTAAATATGCAGTTTCCAAATTCAGGATCTTGTTGAGGGGCCTGAGTTATTCAGAAGCCGGCAGGAATGACAGGCACCAACAAATCTTTTTGTGGGCCCTTCATTCTAATCTTTTATACAGTTAGCCTTTTTATGAGCTGCTGTCACTGTGGAATCAAGCAAATTCCAGTAAATAAGCACACAGTTTCTTGGCTCTCCACCATACAAAGGCTGGTCTGGTGGAAGATGAGATGTATGGAAGGTGGTTCAGAATAAGCTCAGAATAGAATGATGGAATCATTGAGTCTGTGAGGTGAAAGGCCCTTAGAGATGGCCTGGCTGAGCATTACATTGTGCAGAGATACTGTAGAGAACTCTGGACAAGCCCTAGGGTTGCAGGGAGTCCAGCCTACATACACAGAGACATGAGCACAGACACACACACGTGCACACACACTTCAATCAAAGCAGCACCCCTTTGGTCTGCTTTAAATAGAGTACTGAATTTTCCTCTGATAGATAACAGTAGAAACTGCGTGCCTAGTAGAGCAGCTTATGGAATCCCAGTTTATGGATTCATTTCATGGATGCTGTAACAGTTTAGAAAAGGATAAATGACCTGTCTTCTTCCTCTTCTTCCCCTAGCCTTCTCTTAGAGATGAATGGTTAATAATATAATATAGTCTTTACAAGGTATTTAACATAGGGTATGTTAACTTTAAATGCCATTTCTTTCTCCTGTTAAATTCCTTTTGAGTTCTGTGTTCATGATATTGCATTTCATGATTTCAATATTTATAAAGAATGCTTCTTTGGTGCTTTTTTTTCTGGTATTTAAAGAACACTCCTAACTTTCTTCCTTGCTACAGACACAGATTTCATCATCGATTCTATAGTTTCTATGAGTTTGTGGTATCCTGCTTTACAGAAGCTACTCTCCCCACCTATTACCATGTTTAGAGGCTAAGACCCAAGTTGTTCTAGAGTTTCTAGAGAACCATATTTGAGACAACCCACAATTAATGTATTAACCTAGATGCCTATTTGATATCAATATTATAATTAACGTATTTTCCAAACCTAAAATTGGTTGTCCTAGGGACAACCAAACAGGATATTTGACATTAGGACTCTCCCAGAAAATCCGGGAACATTTTTGAGTTTTAATTTTGATTAGTGTTAATGCCTTAAAAGCCTTACTGCTTTAAAAAATATGGAAGCCATGTGAAATGATTCTATCACTGCGTTACAATTTATTGTGCCTCCACACAAATATTGATATATTAAACTATTTGAACCTGTACTTGTACAATGAAAAGTTAACCATTAAAAAGAAACCATGAAAATTTAACAATCAATACAAACATGCATATGTTGACAATGTGAATAGTGATAAAATAATTTTATGAATAAAAGATGTAAAACACCCCTTGCACATATATAAGGAAGGTGAAAGTATTTATAAAACAAATTACCGCTGTCACAAATGGGGATAATCTTAAAAATATTATTATACACAGTATAATGCTAATTCCTGTTTTAGAAAATTTGATGAACTTTTAAGAAGTTTACTTTGTACCACCTAAAGTTAGTCTTTGAGTGAGTAAGGAGATACCACACTATAAATGACATTTTTATTCTTATATAGAAAAAGTCTTTGCTTGTTTGATATAGTAATATTTATCTGATATTATTTTCTAAGAACTACCCCCAAAACTAGGGGCAAAAAAAGTGAACACTGAAAGAAAGCGATTCCTGTCATGTAGCCAAATGCATAAAACCAAACATCTAAACATAAATACTTTCAGAGTTCATTTTCCCCTGTATTTGCATTTAAAGGTTACATTCCCCGCCCCAACTCTTCATTTGTGCAGAGAAAGGCAAAGTACTCTGTCCATATCTGAGGGACAGTTCCTGGTATGCCTTATGCCAACCATCTGATTTTGAAATAAGTAATCCCCCCCATAGTAATCTTTTCTTGATTAAAAATGACGTTTATAAAAAGGAAACAATATATTTGTTCACCTACAGGAGCCATGAGTGATATGGCTTAGTAGTTGTGTTGCATTTATAAGTACATCTTTTGGCAACTGAGAAAATCACTTTTATTCTGCTCACTTAGAAAATGATAAGAGCCCTTCGCAATATAATCTCCAAGGAAACAATCATTCCGAGGACCTCGATAGACAAGACTCTGCCTTTCTAATCTAAATCTTTCTGTCAAGATCTGATAGATTCTTTCAACGGTGATGACTGTCTTAGAATGTAATTCCAAAGGTACTCTCAGCATTTTGTTTGCAGAAGCACAAATATCAGAGTCCTGTGATTTTTTTGGAGATTGGCTTCATCCTTAGCTCTGCACTTGGAATGTTGCCTTGTGGGGCTCCATATTTGAAATGCAATGGCATATCTCCTCTAATCAGTGCATTCACCACCATCAACAGAGAATTAACCTTGGCTCTTAGTGGTTGGGATTGATCCTTTCAATTTTCAGTGTTTTTCTTTTGTTTTCTGACATAGAAACTCATTTAACCAAAAGAGAATATTTTCTACCTTACAAATTTCAATCCATCATATCTTTCTTGTTAGTGAACTGCAAATATGACAGTTCAGCAGTAAATACATTACATTAATTTCTTTGAGTCATTTATCTTGGCTGAGTAGAAACTAAGGGAGCACCAAACAAACAAACTGAAAACAAATAAAAACAAAGTAAAAAACAGGCTAAATAAGTGGGTGTCACACATCTAGACGGTAATTGTATAATCAGATGCCTTTGTTTTTTAAAAAATTATTTTAAATTGGAGCATAGTTGATTAACAATGTTGTGTTAGTTTCAGATGTACAGTAAAGTGATTCGGTATACATATATCTATTGTTTTTCAAATTCTTTTCCCATTTAGGTTATTATAGAATATTGAGCAGAGGTCCCTGTGCTATACAGTAGGTCCCTGTTGGTTATCTATTGATATTTTAAATATAGTAGTGTGTACATGTCAATCCCAAACTCCCAATCTATCCCTTCGCCTCACCATCCTTCCCCCTTGTAACTGTAAGTTCATTCTCTAAGTCTATGAGTCTCTTTCTGTTTTGTAAAGAAGTTCATTTGTATCATTTTTTTAATTCAGCATATAAGCAATATCATGTATTTGTCTTTCTCTATCTGACTTACTTCACTTAGTATGATAATTTCCATGTCCATCCACGTTGCTGCAAATGGCAATATTTCATTCTTTTTGATGGCTGAGTAATATTCCATTGTATATGTGTACCACATCTTCTTTATCTAGTCATCTGTTGATGGACATTTAGTATGCTTTCATGTCTTGGCTATTGTAAACAGCACTGCAATGAACACTGCAGTGCATGTATCCTTTCAAACCATGTTTTTCTCCAGATATATGCCCAGGAGTGGGATTGCTGGATTATACAGTAGCTCTATTTTTAGTTTTTTAAGGAACCTCCATACTGTTTTCCATAGTGACTCTACCAATGTACATTCCCACCAACAGTGTAGGAGGGTTCCCTTTTCTCTGCAACCTCTCTGGCATTTATAGTTTATAGATTTCTTGATGATGGCCCTTCTGACTGGTGTGAGGTGATATCTCATTGTATTTTTGATTGGCATTTCTCTAGTAATTAGTGATGCTGAGCATCTTTTCATGTGCCTCTTGGCCATCTGTATGTCTTCTTTGGAGAAATGTCTATTTAGGTCTTCTGCCCACTTTTTGACTGGAGTTTTTGTTTTTTGATAATTGAGCCACATGATCTGTTTGTAAATTTTGGAGACTAATCCTTTGTCAGTCACATTGTTTGTAAATATTTTCTTTCATTCTGTGGGTTATCTTTTCGTTTTGTGTATGGTTTCCTTTGCTGTGCAAAAGTTTTTGAATTTAGTTAGGTCCGATCCCATTTGTTTATTTTTGTTTTTATTTCCATTACTTTTTCATTTTGGCACAAATAAGTTGAGTCAGGATATTTGGAAGATTTTGATATGCTATTAAATCCTAGGAATGTGTGACAGGTGACATTTAGTATAATGTCTTCTTGTGCCCTGGGCTTTGTCTACAGTGGAAAAAGGTTGGAGAAGCAAGTGAGTATCCATCGGTTCTAGATGAGTGAATCCCTGTGGAAACCAGGGAGCCTGAAAAATTCAGGTTCCTCTCCCCAAAACACTTTCCTCACTTTCGCATTTTATTGTCAGAAAGATTCTATTAACCAACTCTTTTTCTCCTGAAAGAAACACATCAATATTTAAGAAGACTGTCCCCAAAAGACAAAAATTAATGGCATAGTCTTAGAGTTCAAAAGATACTTGTCAATTAACCAAACCCCTATTTTAGAGGTAGGAAAACTAGAGATAAGAAACTAGAGATAAGAAGTCACACATATCAAGCTGGTTGTAAAGCTAGGTATAAACTTACCTAGTTTCCCTGTCTCCTACCTCAAAAGAAGAGTCAGACACCATTTATTGCATTTTCTTCATAAGAATGACTTTTTTAGATTATATGTCCAATTTAGGTAAGATAAATGTTTGCTGACACAGAAGTTTTAAAAAATCAACCTAAATTGAACCAAGTTTTCAAGGATAACATAAATTTAAAAATACATAAAATGTGTAAAGTGTTCCTTTTAAATACCAAATTATCATATGTATTTCACAAAAGTATTTTAATATAAATATGTATCAATGTTTTAATTTTCAGTATTTATTATGAACCTATAAAATATTCAAGTGAGCAGTTAATTTCAATATATAATTCATTGTTGATTAGCCATCACGTGCAGCAACCACTGTCAGGTAGCCATAAGGTACAAAAAAAGTATCTTTTATGACACAAAATTGTCACCTAAATGCTGTTAATGCCTCATAAACATGGACAGAGTGCAAAGAAGAGTCCACCAAATTAGTGAATTTGCTTTCAACTCAATGCTGAATAATTTATCAGCTGTTACGATTATGCCTACAGAGTATGAATTAACTATCTCATCAGCTGAACCACTTGTTATCACTTCAGTAATGTTTTAACCTCTTTATAATGAATCATGAAATCTATATTAAAAAAATATTTGAATGACATTCAGTTGTATTCTCATCCTGCACGCAAGCATTCTCTACCACCTTCATAAGACAAAGGTAAAATATACCACCAGGCTAAACAGAATACATGAAAAAAGAGAAAAATACTTGCCTGAGGATATTATGTAGGGAGCAGAATAAAAAAGCTGTAGCCAAGTGGTAGGGGAAAATTTTGAACTGGATTTTTTAGAAGTGCATCTACCAAGCGTATTTTTCATATAAGTTGTACCTCACTCATGGAAAGGTAAACGTGTGAAGAAACTTTATCAGGCAACAAAATGATTCTTGACATTTATGCAAAATTATGAAAGTAGATTGCATTTTTAGGATGAGATAAAGAAATAGCTATATACTGAAAAAAAATACAGGTTCCCACAAAAGTCTGACAGAAAGAGGGTAAAAAGCAGGTGCAAAATGTATTAAAGTTTTAGGGGTAAAAAAAAAAAAAATATATATATATATATATATATATAAAGTTTTAGCTTTAGTCACAAAACCAGCTCTCCATTTGTTGCTGGCTTCATTTTGCAAATTTGTCTTCTACCAAAGAACATATCTGCATAATAGCTCTTCCATTTTTTTCCCTTTTCCTTCCACTGGCTGAATACAATCATATTTTATATGTGTTATAAGTTTTCACATCTTATCTCCATTTTGTAACTTCTACATTAATATAAAAAGGGGAGAAATGTTTTTGAAAGTTTACTTATGAGGAAACGGGAACCTTAGCTATTAATTTAATATCTTTGTCACTTGGTTACTCATTGGAATTCATATTTAGCTCATAAGAACCACTTAGGGTCTTGATTTTTCCCTTATTATAATAGATGGTTTATGCATAGATTGGTGCAGTTAAATTTAATTTAGTTAAATGGAGACACCAGAAAGTAGAAATTTTTCTGCATTTTTAGTTTTGAATATTGAAGAAACTTGATCTCATTTTTATCTGAATAAATTATTCTTCAATCGATTAGCAAATTGAATGCTTAGATGTTACTAAATGTCTTTTAAAGTAATGACGTATTATTGGTTTATTTTGACATACAGATCTGGTCATTAAAGATTGATGAATAGAACACTGACCTTATCCAACTTATCCAAGGTTATCCAAGTTTTCATGAAAATATTAACTAAATGGACAACAAAAGAACTGACAAACATCAGCAGATAATTAAAACTTTACAAACTTATGTTTGATTATAATACTAGCTTGATCAACTCATGAGTTGATTTAAGGCACATAGGTTAAATGGGAATATTTTTTGGAAATGCTACCACACAAACACGTATACACACATAAGTCATTTTTAAAGCTTTTACTTGCTAAACAGACAAAATAATTGGTGTGGGTCTTGACAGTCTTTTTAGTTAAAGCCCATAAAATTTATCCTTGCCATTTCGTTATTAATAATAAAATGCCTAATGTTTAAATCACCTTCCAAATTTGTGGTCACACTGAGTGCCTATTTCTGTACAATAATAGTGGCATTTGAAAGAATACACTTTTTTCTTCTTTTAGTGAAAACATTATAGAACCAATTAGGTCATAATGCAGTTAGTGAAAGACACTAAGTTGACAAGTGTTTTATACTAAATAAAAAATAAACCTTGAGACCTTGATATTATTTGTTATGTTACCTAAGGAATATTGTCACATAAATGTAACAAAAATTAATACACATCCTTGCAGAAAGAGTATATATTTATTGTTAATCTCCAATGCAGATTCCTATATGTTATACATTAATAAACTTGCAAATCATGATTTCTGTATAGGGTAGTAAAAATATGACAGAAAATATCTAAAGCTTTTTTTTTTTTTTAAATAACAAAAAATGTCCTTAAAAAAATTAGTCTCTCTGTACTCCTGCCAAAGGCAGAAATCCAAAAGATACAGTAGCAGAAGGCCAGGTCAGGAAGTCAGCTCAGCTCACCGTCTATAGTAGAAAGCAGAGCCTGTTTACAGAAAGAAAAATGTATGTTTAATGCAAACAGCATTATTTCTAACAAGTAACTTATCCAGAATACGGTACCGTGGGGCGTTTAGAAATAAAAGAGTCAGCAATAACGGGCACTCGTGTCCTCATAGGGGCATGATTAAGGGTCTGGCTGAGGTTTCCGCTTGTTTTTGCATTGGATTTTTTTCCCCTTTAGTTTGCAACACAAAGACAGGTCCCATAGAAAGAAGAACTTGTCATCCACATAGTACATCACTCAGTCGGGTACAGATAACTAAATCTCTCCCCTGTGGGAAGAAATGCTTTTTATTGGACTTTGTGGGCCCATTCTTTATACATTGTTGGATGTCAGTTATGGGAAGCTCGACTCCCCTTTCCTAGTTGAGCCAGCATCTTTTAGTGCAATCCTCAGGGACCACTCCCACCCCGCCCCCATCAAGTCTCCATTCCCAACCCAGACAGTTCTGCTCTCAACCAGCCAGATATCTGTCTTCAATTGTCACTGTGTATCGCATTCAAATCTAATGATGTGTTTTTCTATTTGCTATTAAACTGTGTAAAAACAAAACCTAGAAAATATAAACAGATAGCAATATTAGGCTGGTATTATGCCAGGTGTTTCATTTGATTTGCTTCCACAATCAGTACCACCGTCCTATGAGTTAGTTACTGTTAGCATGTGCTCCTGTTTTGGGATGAAGACACAGATAAAGATGGAATTGCTGGATCTTCCCGCCCCCCCCCCATCATGAGGAACAGACCTTTGATTTAAACTCAGTCTGTCTGATCCAGAACTACACTCCTAACCACAAGGACATATTGCCTCGTCGATTTTTAATAACTAATTTCAAAACTTAGAACTTCCTAGACACCCTTCCTCCTGGCATATTTCCACTTTGGCCACTACTTCAGCATTTTAAGACTATAGTTTTTTATCTATAGCTATCGATGATAGGTAAGTAGATAGGTAGGTAGGTAGGTAGATAATGTGACTGCTGAGTGGTACCTGGAATGGTATTAGGTGCCTTTTATGTTTGAACTTATTTAATCATTATAATCAGCACGTGAAGGTGACATTACCATCCATGTTTTACAGAATTTAAGTGATGCATTGAAGGCCATGGAGTTTGCAAGCAGCTGAGCTACGATTCATACTCTTGCCTTGATCTCTGTTCCTCCCTAGATGGACATCCAAAGTGCAGCTATTGTGGTATTTGGGCGTACAATAAACCAGGAGGGATGCTCCTTTGTGAGTGTTTGCTGCTACTCTTAGGGAGTGCCTAATGGTATTTATTTACAAGTTTAAGGGCATTGTCATTTCTTATCAGTGAAGGTTCTCTTTTTTTTTTTATACTATAATGACTTTTTTTTTCCCCTACATGTCCCTGCTATCACTGCCGCTAGTACAGAATAGAGATTTGCTGACAAATTCATCCACTAGTGAGAACACAGATTCCAGCCCCGAGTTGTAACAGAATATTCATGCAGACAACAGACAGTCAAGATTTTCCATGGCATAATTGATGGAGGCAAAAAGTTCTATAGGAATTAATTTTTAAAATCACTTAATTGTGCTTTGGTGATCAAAGTGAACTCAGACTTTGTGTAAATACTCTGAAACAAGAAGCAGTGAGTCCAAGAGAGGTGTCCTGGGAAAATAATCACAAGGAGGACACTAAGGAACAACGTGGGCAGAATCATAATTCTTATGTTAGTTACTGGTCAGAAATAACACCAGCTGTAATAGAAGAGGAGACAGGGAATAGGATTCCATTCTCTCTAAAGTCTGTATGGCTTTTTGTTTATCAGTACATAGAGCGAAATCTGTATTATTCTCATAACAAAATGTAGGTTGATTCATTCTCAGAAATACTTTATGCCACTTTTTTTTTTTTTTTTTTTCCTGGGGTACGGTATAATTCTTATGTTAGTTACTGGTCAGAAATAACACCAGCTGTAATAGAAGAGGAGACAGGGAATAGGATTCCATTCTCTCTAAAGTCTGTATGGCTTTTTGTTTATCAGTACATAGAGCGAAATCTGTATTATTCTCATAACAAAATGTAGGTTGATTCATTCTCAGAAATACTTTTTGCCCCTTTTTTTTTTTTTTTTTTCCTGCGGTACGTGGGCCTCTCACTGTTGTGGCCTCTCCCGTTGCGGAGCACAGGCTCTGGACGCGCAGGCTCAGCGGCCATGGCTCACGGTCCCAGCCGCTCCCGGCACGTGGATCCTCCCGGACCGGGGCACGAACCCGCATACCCTGCATCGGCAGCTGGACTCTCAACCACTGCACCACCAGGGAAGCCCTATGCCACCTTCTTAAACTCCAGAATTAAAGACTGATCAAGTGACATTCATTTTTTTATATGTAAGAGTCAAATACAAGACCATTAACTTAGGCTCTTTATAAAATTCTATCTTAATAAGTTTATTCTACTTAGGTATATAGGCACATTACAAAGCATCGTGGTTTTTTCCCTTCTCTGAATACATATAGCGCTTTAAATCCCCACCATATTACTGTATATTCCTTTCTGTTTTCACTTGCAATTTGTGAATTAATTCTGTCCTTTCAGGTGGTCTGAGAGTCTCTTGAAGACAGGAATTATGTGTTATTATTATCTTGCATAGTAGAATAACACAGTAACTAATCCAAACCTTTATAATACAACTAAATCCCCACCATACATTAAATTCCTTCAAGGGCAGCATAGAAGTTTAAAAAAAATCATTTTAGGTATGAATTCTTTTATCTTCTGCTTTTTCTTCTCTTTCATCTAAGATATCCCTCCAATATCAGAAAAGAATGTAGCTTCCTCCTTTCTAAAGCCAGTTTTAGCACTGGTTCAGCTCAGTGCTCAATCCACTGTAACTATAACTAACAATCTATGGACTAGCTAAGCTCTTAATATATATTTTTTTAAGCTTAGGAGAGTAAAGGGAAGAGGAAGTCCTCTACTAGAGTGATTCTGTCTCCTTCTGTAGGAGATGGTTTAAAATTGAAAATTTTCTATTTCTGGCATTCCAACAGTGAGAACATCCTTTCTAAATATGATGTTAAATAGATTTTGACTGTGTTGTTTAAGAAAAGAAAGAGAATATCTTTAGACCTATATCAGCTTAAAGACTGCAGATACTCATTTATCCATTTCAAGGTTCAGAGATGCAAAATTTGGTCGTCTAGCTCAATCTCCTCTTCCAAGTAAGGAAATAGGCCTCGTAGAATTTGTGGCTCTGCTATTGTTCTCCAAGGTTGGAGTCAGGGACTTGAATTAGCCCAGATCTGCTACTTATCATTCTACATCAACCTGGGCAAACCAAAGAACTTCTGGATTAAATTTATTTAACTAGAATAGATTTTCTAAAGTCCCTTCCATGCCTGTATGGCGATTCTGACTTTTTTATTCCACTTCTTTTACAGTGGACCCACAACTTCTGTTCTATTGTAGCTGGCTCTCTTTCCAGACTAACTCTATGAACAGTGCAAACACGCACACACAAAATCACACACAGTAGACTGGGGCACGCTATATGGCTTATTGAGTGGGTGCTAGTGTTAACAATAAGTATGGATCCTCCAACTGCTCAAGCAGCTGTGAAAATCTGTTTCAACTCTTCACCACAGTCTGCGTGGGCCGTACTATCAGTTCTGCCTTTATGACACATATTAACTTTTGCCCCAGTTTCCAGCTCATCAGCCTTTCTGACTTCAATTGACAATTGTTTTTATTTTCAATAAAAGCAAGAGTATATCCATAAAACTGGTAAACACCCTTTCTTTTTGAGGATTTTTGAAGTCAATGACTCAAGTTTTACAAAAGTTCTATGAGAATAATAATTAATACATAATATATGTGACAAATATTTCTTCCAAAATATATGCAAAGAGCCAAGTTTTTTTTTTTACATCTTTATTGGAGTATAATTGCTTTACAACGGTGTTTTAGTTAGTTTCTGCTTTATAACAAAGTGAATCCGTTATACATACACATATGTTTGCGGGCCTGCGGCAGCAGAGGCCAACATGACGTTGCACCAGCCTGAGGCGCGTCGTGTGTTCTCCCGGGGGAGTTTCCCCTGGATCCCAGGACCCTGGCAGTGGCAGGCTGCACAGGTTCCCTGGAAGGGGTGTGTGGATAGTGTCCTGTGCTCGCACACAGGATTCTTGGTGGCTCACGCCGCCAACCCCAGTCCTCTCCCTGCGCTCCGACGGAAGGCCGAGCCTCAGATCACAGCCCCGCCCACCCTGGCGGGTGAGCAGAGAAGCCTCTTGGCTGGTGAGTGCCGGTTAGCCCTGATCCTCTGTGCGGGAATCTCTCCTCTTTGCCCCCCGCACCCCTGTTGCTGTGCTCTCCTTCACGGCCCTGAAGCTTCCCCCTCCGCCACCCGCAGTCTCCACCCGCGAAGGGGCTTCCTAGTGTGTGGAAACCTTTCCTCCTTCACAGCTCCCTCCCTCTGGTGTAGGTCGCGTACCTTTTCTTTGGCTCTGTTTTTTCTTTTTTCTTTTACCCTACCCAGGTACGTGGGGAGTTTCTTGCCTTTTGGGAGGTCTGAGGTCTTCTGCCAGCGTTCAGTAGGTGTTCTGTAGGAGTTGTTCCACGTGTAGATGTATTTCTGGTGTATCTTTGGGGAGGAAGGTGATCTCCGCATCTTACTCTTCCACCATCTTCCCAGAAGCCCCAGAGCCCCACGTTTTGTACATCATTTCCTGATCTTGAAATGAATGTAATGTAGTTTATAGCATTTCCTTTAGCCCTTGTGAATGCCTTCCTCTTAAAGAAAACTAGCATTTTAATAGATTTCCTTTACTTTAACACATTTTCCCAGCTTGAAGTTAATTTTTCAAGATTTGAGACACAAAGCTTCTGTATAGCATACTTCTTTCACAATTGCTAGTTTTCTCTAAGTTTGAAAGTAAATTACCTATTAGAATTTCAATAGATAGAACCCTGGAGCAGCCAGTTTGAAATAATGAAGTGCCTTTGTGAGCACAATCACTTTTAAACATCTCTGGTTATAGAACAAGTAAACCAAATGTAGCAGACTTTTTAATCCAACAAGATAGCAAATGTTCAGAAAAAACAGAAAGAATGTCCTTGGAGTTCTGTCATTTTTCTGGTTTGTGTGTCCTTTTTTAAAAGCAAAGACTTTGGCTTTATACTATTTTAGCACATCATTTTAGGAGTTTCTAGACCTGTTTTAGCACATATAGAACAGAAACACGGCTTTTTAGAATTGTACAGATGAATTCCAAAGCAACCTGAGAAGGCCTTAGAACAGGAAGTGACTTAACAATCACCTGAATCTTTTTGAGGGGAACATATTTGCCATTAATTCCCATGCAAAAGTGAAGCAACGTCTAGGTCAGCATCTATTAATGACAATTTCTCCCCTAGATAGCTGTTACAGATGTTGAATTTTTTAAAAATGGTTTGTAATTTAGCAGGTGTCACTAGCAACTTTCCAGAAAACTTAGTTACCTGACATTTTTTATTGATTTCTCTTATATTAGAAAATGAAATGTCAGACACTATTAATTGCCTTTTTAAAATAAGTAGTTACAGCAGGAGTAATGGGTAAATGAAAGTACTTCCTGTCTAATGCACAATAGATGTATTCATTTAAATGTATTCAATTTAGATGAATGCAGTATGTCTGTATTCATTGCAGTTATACATATCTGTGGGCTGAATTGACGGAGTGGTAATTACTACCTTCATAAATGGGACACTATTGTCAGTCTGGGGGAAGAAAACTCATTTTCTTATCATATTTTACACACCCACAGCATAGACTCATTCTAAAATCTTTCTTTCAAATATAGAAATTTTACCCGTGAATTTCCAGTGGATCTAATGATTATAAATATGGTCTGTCAGTAGTCCTGCTTTTCTCAAGGATTGCTGAGGGTTGTTCTCTCTCGTGGAAAATGACAGAATGGAATTGGGGATCTCAAGATCTCTCCATACAGAGGAGCCCTCCTTGTCATCTGGCCCCACCCCTGGAGCTCAGCCATGTACATTACATAACATGGATTAGATTATTTTTATGTCATGCATTGCTTTTCTTTGAGTTCAATGAAGGTAGAACTATAAAAATGTGATTTCGTTGTACACTTATTTTCTAAATACTAGACTATTTTTTAAGAGTATTTTTAGGTTCATAGCAATATAGATCAGGAAATACAAAGAGTTCCTGTATACTCTCCCCTAATTTTATATATAGTTTCCCTTATTATGAACATTTTATATTAGTGTGGTGGGTGAGTGTGTTACAATTGATGAACTGAAATTGATGTGTTATTATTAGTTGAAGTCTATATTCCACCTTCGGGTTCACTCTTTGAAGTGTACAAGTGTATGGGTTTTAACATCACCATACTCATTTCAGGTTTTCCAGTTCTCTCCCCTTTAGCACAATAACTAAACAGGAAAAAGGTCAGAAAGAAATTAAATGTATTCATTCCTTCACTCACTACATTTATTCATTCATGAATTCGTTAATGGACGTTTGTTGGGCATGAACTCTAGGCCAAGGACTGCTATTTAATGGATTCGACCTTGTCCTTGACCCTGGGTAGATTTACATATATATTTTCATGTACTCTCTTTTTCTCTCCCACCCAAAAATATTGCCTGTTTTTACTGGTGAGGGCTGGGATGTTCTGTGTAAGAGACTGGTAGTCCTTGCATCTTGATGGGCTCATACTACACGGTGTCCAGTAAATCTCATTGGTTTACATGTATTTTACTGTTTCATTAGTTGTTAAAAATACTCTGAAAACCAATCCATAACCTTTATGAACTTGTGCAATGCAGCATCTGTATCCCATTGGTAAGCAATATGGAAATTATATGTGCGCCTTTTTTCCTTTATGGCAGACATGCGTAGTTAGGTAATAAAGCAATAGCTACTGTTATGATTATTTTAGGGTACACCTGGGACTGCATTATATACTTATGTGTTTTTCTGGTAGAGGAACTGTATATTAATTTATGCTGAGGAAGATGAAGTTGGTGGTGTAGAATACTGATGAACAATGTTTCTAACAGATATGCATGTGTTTTTCAAAAATAACCTCTGTTCAAATGCAGCCAATTGGGAATCTTCTCCAAAATAAGCAGTTATACAAGCAAACTTTAAATATTTAATTGTTGCTTCATGAACAGAAATGAAATCATCACTCTGGCATCTTGCCAGTAAGTCAGAAATTCATCATTCTTTCCAAATTAGAAACGATGCTGAGATGTTCCCAAAGCATGCCACCCAGTGATAAGTTCACATATTTAATGTGGTTGTATTCATCTTCTCATCTAGGCAGCTTGAATGAATCACTAATAAGAGGGGAAAAGCTCTTTTTCAAATCCAGGAAGTGGCTGACATTATACCTACCTGGGCATTGCTGGAAAGGTCTAACTTTGGTTGTGTCCAGTTCAAGTCTGGGAAACCAACACTTGATTCTCAACAAATTTTAAGGAGAACTATTGATTATGGTAAGACAGGAGGAGCACTGGAAATCAATAATCTATAGTTCTGATTGTGAATCTGTATGCAGTTACCACCCTCTATTACTTTAGGCTAATTCTTCAGTAAGCTACTTAGACCTCAGAATCCGTATTTTTTTAAAAGATTGTTCCAAAAGTTCCATATGTTTAGAATCATACTCATCTGTTTATTCTGCCATCATTTCAGCAGTTTAATTCCCCGTGATATAATTCATTTACAGTGAGCCAAGCTATCTGTTACTTAGTGGGAAAAGCATTCTCTGGTTTTTATTCATTAATTTAACTTATTCAACAAATACTTACTGAGTTTCTTCTAAGTAACAAGTAACATGCTAGATGCTAGAGAATGCAAAGACCATATAAAAGAAGCCCGTCACATCTTGAGGGAAATCAATATTAGTAATATTAATGTTAATTAAGGGCATCCAGTGCTCTCTTGACTGTGTGTGGGATTTCTAAACAGTCCAAAAGTTAAAAACAAATTGTGAGTGCTTCCCTGGTGGAGCCGTGGTTGAGAGTCTGCCTGCCGATGCAGGGGACACGGGTTCGTGCCCCGGTCCGGGAAGATCCCACATGCCGCCGAGCGGCTGGGCCCGTGAGCCATGGCCGCTGAGCCTGCGCGTCCGGAGCCTGTGCTCTGCAACGGGAGAGGCCACAGCAGTGAGAGGCCCGTGTACCGCAAAAAAAAAAAAAAAAAAAAAAAAAAAACCCTAAAGGAAAACAACAAATTGTGAGATAAAAACATCTGAAAATCATATTTATGGAAACCAAATTTGATTTTACTATCAGGGATTGTGCTTTCATATGAGACGGTGGGTTGAAAAGGATAAGGATTCCTATCACTTGCTTAAATTTTCATCAGAAAATGAAAGTTGCTTTATAGACTCATAGGAGAATGGTATTATTTTTTTTTTAAAATTTAGTGTCATATGGATACAACGATACCCATACATATAATACAAAGACACATACACACAAAATATCCAAACATCAAGTACCTACTTTTAGCATACACTGTACTAAATGCTTCCATGAAACTGATCTCATTTTATACTCACAACAATCCTTCAAGCTACCCACTACTCCCTTTAATTTATCCTGAGAAAACTGAAAATTTAAAGTTTAAACTGCTGTAAGAAAGAAGCTGAGATTCAATTTAGTCAGTCTTCAAGCACTATTTTTTTTCTCTATCACAAAAATAAAATAAATACATGAAGAAACCCCTCTAAATCAAGTTTCCCATTACCCAATCTATTACAAAGGTGCAAGGGGACAATGGGGACCAAAAGAGATTTTTTTGAATCAGCGACAGCCACTTGATCGAAGGAGGAGGGGAATTCACTATCTTTGAGACAGGATTTTATCTGGGGCCCGTGTAACAGAACAGGTTAGAGAATATTAGAATTCTTAAAGCGATCTCTTACACATAACAGTGAAAGGTCAAATGTGAACTTTCATGCAAAGAATGTGAATTCAGTTCTCAAAGCTCCGAGCTGGTATTGCCATCAGGGAGATACGAAGAACAGCAATTGATTTCTTCTCTTTCTTTTCAATAATCAAGGCACATATT
Organism: Neophocaena asiaeorientalis asiaeorientalis; assembly: GCF_003031525.2. Classification (NCBI taxonomy): domain Eukaryota; kingdom Metazoa; phylum Chordata; class Mammalia; order Artiodactyla; family Phocoenidae; genus Neophocaena; species Neophocaena asiaeorientalis. The sequence goes on along the minus strand of NW_020174149.1, from coordinate 1,087,305 downwards.
CACAACCAGCAGAACAGGACTACCACCTTGTATTTTCCTAGCGCCCATCTCTCAGCTTCAAGAGCTTTATAGATTTTTAAAATTATAATTAGTCCTCTTACTCTCTCTGGGAGCAAGGGGCTCTGTATCATTCCAAATCTACCAAAACAGTTAGCAGAGACGGCTCAGAATTATGCAGCATCTGGATAAAGGCTAATTAGGGCAGCCATGAGCCTGGTGATTAATAGCTCTGAAGACAGGCAGATCTGAGTCTGAATCCAGTCTCTGCTCTTCAACATTGAGTGAGTTTCTAGATGTGTTTGTGCCTTGTCTTCCATGTCTTTATATGGGATAATAAGAGATGATACTTAGTAAAGTCGTTGTGAAGATTGAGTTAACAAACATGAAGGGCTTGGCAGATTTCTATTTCACAGAGAGAGAGCAATGGATTTTAGTGTGTAAGCATCATTACAATAATAAAAATAATTCGGTAGCAAACATACATATTTGTAACTAAGCACGTTACTGTCGTCGGAATACTTGCCACTTTACAGACACACTTGTTACATGCATGAATGTAAAATTCTTAGTGTGAAAAAGTATATTTACTCTCTTCGCACCCAAAATATTAATTATGAAAAGTAATTAATTACTATGGAACTCTTACTGAACTGCAACATAATTGCCCACTGGCAATGCCTAATGTTTTAAAAATGACTTATTAACTCATATTCAATTTATAATTCATTTTCAACATTTAATGGATCATTGAGAATGCTTAACAAGAAGTTTTCTTTTATTTCATAAATGTTATTTTTTCTGTTAAACAAGCTTCCGAAGTCTCCTCTTCTAGGCAAACTGTGAGAAGGGAAGTTTGTATGACTAGCAAATCAATGATACAGCTATACATCAAATGTTATATGTCTAATGTTATTATTATGAATTTTATTCACTTTTAATTTTAAAAATTTACTGATACTGAGAATAGGTGGCTATTTACTCCTTTCATGTTTACTCCATATCTCAATATATTTAAAGACTGTAATTATTTCAGAGAGTAAATCTCACCTCAATTTGCCTTCAAAGCTGTTTGACCAGTAAAAGTATCTTGTCATTAAACAAAAAGGCAAGAAATGCTGAGAACTTACAGCGTATCTAATGCTATGTGTGAAGAAGAGAGAGAGAGAAAAAATCTGACTTTTTCTTCAAATTATTCTTAACTAGTGTGAACTAGGTAAATTCTAACGACTTATGATTATCACCGTATTGCAATTTATAGTGTTTACCTGTTCATATGTAATTATCCCATGCTAGACTGTAAAACTCTGAGGTAGAGACCTAGTAAGAAACTGACGATTACAGGTTGCTTAACAAGAGGTTCTTGACTGTTTAAGTGCTTGATAATAGTGGGATGAATGTGTGGTTAAATGAACGGATGAATGATTGAGTGGATGGGGCAGCGTGATACAACGGAAATTGTGCCCCTGCTTTACTGTTAGCTGATTTTATTCAAATCACGAAATTGCTAAACATCAGTTGCCTCTTCTGCTAAATGGTAGAATTAGATAGACTACATGATTCCTCCCCTACTAGTCTGAGACCTTACCCTCCAGCCTCCTGGCACATAGAGATGGGCCAACTCAGCTCCATCTCCACAGGTAGTCCAGTTTGACACTTCAGAGCAGGTCTACCTTATGCTGAGTAATACCATGGACCAATAAGTTATAGTTCTTTTACTAAAAGTCAGCTCCAGCTCTAATCTCAGTTTTCAAGTTTTGCCAAGACTTCTTAAGGATTTTTGTTTTTCTTTTCCTCTATGATTCCTCTATCCTTACCCAACTCTTGGCTTGTAGTCTCCTTTGCCTTTTATTTCTACTCTCAGGCCTCAGTTTCCCCAGTCACTGCTGTTGGGTTTATGCTTTTACTTCTGGCTTTGAGGGACACACTGGATTGTGAACTCTGTATGTTTTGCTCATGGCATTTATATCCCACCTGTGCATCCTTCCTCTCTTAATAAGGGGACTAGGATGTGCTGTGGGGATATCATTTGTCCCTTATAGGGAAGAGAAACGGGTATATCAGCACTATTTCCCGGCAAGAAAAATGAAGCAAGAAACAGGGCATGTAATTTAGTCTGATGGCTTTGTAAAATGTAAACATTTGTAGGAGATGGTATATGACTAAAATGTTGGTAGAACTCTCATAACATTTTTCATTGAGAGTCATATATTATAATATCATAACTAAAGGGTGTTTTAGAGATAAAAAATGTTTAGATATAGATGCCAAGAGTAACTGGAAAAGCTCCACCCCTGACCATTGAACTTTTGTCACAAAATCCTCTCCAAAATCTGGAATAATTAGAAAGCACATTTTAAACTACAGATTCACCCTGAATTCTCAGTCGCCACCCCTACTCCACTCCCAGTTAACATAGCTGAGGCAGAGTTGCTCAACATCCAAGGCACATGGCCAGTTTTCTGAGGCTGTTGTTCCTGGCTCATCACAAAGTAAGAAGAACTATGGGTAAACCAAAGTCGTCCCTGTTCCAATCCAATCCCTGCAATTATACTGAGAAAGGGCATAACAAATTTCTAGTGAGAAAGACTGGATGAAAAATAATGGTTTCCCCTGATTCTAAGTGTACTGCATCAAAAGATATGCTCTACCTCAATGCTCTACTGCTCCCTTAGTTATCAAGTGACTGTATTATCTCCATTCGTTGATTAACTGGGTTTTTGTCTTGAAATCGGTATCCACATTCTCATTACTGGATACATCCTGTCAAGTAGCTTTTATTTGCCTCATTAGCCTAGAATGTAACCACATTTCTACGTCAACTCTCTTAGATAGGCAATCCAGATATTTTGTCTAGTTTGATCTTTGTTGATGTTACTCATGTCCTTCCTGCCTCTTGCCATGTGTTTTAGACACTTACATTTGGGCTTGAATCATTATGTTCCATGTCTGAATTAACTGCCCCATCACTTCTCCCAACCCTGTAGAATCTGCCTAAATTCCCTGTGTTTGCTTTCTTGTCTGGGTAGTGATAGCCCTATGATTTAGGTTTATGGCCTAAGTTCTTTTTATAGAAGGTTAGTCATTTTGGAGAAACAAAGCTGAAATCCATTCTTTATTTTGTTCACCCATTCTTTATGCATATTTATTTGGTATCCTCTAAGTGCCAGTCATTCTTTTATTTAGGCCTTGGGATAATAGAGAAGAACTTGCAGAATGGTAGGAGGCATGAATATGTAAGCCAGCATTATCTATTAATTTATGTAATGCATTTTAAATAAGCACCTATTCTGGGCTAGACAATACGTTTGGCACCGTGGACACAAAAATGAATAAAACAGTTCCTGCCTTCAAAAGATTTATGGGAGCCATAGGCATGAAAATAAATCTTTTAGTATCATGTGGCGTGTCTGCTAATAGAATTAAAGAGGGTAACATGGGAGCATGGATTGATATAAATGACACTGATGAGGTAGGAAGGAGCTTGTATGGTACATTAAGGGGATGGTGAGGGAGATGGTAAAGGGAGATGGTAAAGCACAGCTGTTTACTAACAAAGGAGGTAGGCATTAGTTATTTGAATTCAAATCCTTTCTGCACTTGGTAACTCAGTGACCACAAGTGTGTGATCTCTCTGAGTGCTGGTTGATGCATCTGTAAAATGTAGATTAAAATAGAACTTATTTTTATAGGGTCGTTGTGAGGAACAAATGAGATAATTCACATACTTAACCTAATACCTGGCACATTGTTTATGCTCAATAAGCATTTGTCACTGTTATTCTATAGGCAGTGAGAGAATTCAGGAGGATTTTAAGCAGGAGGATGATATGGCCAAAATTCTGTTTGAGATAGAGCATAGTCCAACTTTTAAGTGTAATAATTTTGAAAACTGTGCCGTACACTCATTGGCAATGTCTAGCAGGAGCTGATGCTTGTGGGAGAAGCTTAGGCTGGAGTTAGAGATTAAGGATAAATAAGGCTCTAACTATGGTATGAATGGGGTCACCCAGGGAGAGTGTGTAGAGTGGATAATTCAGTTGGCCGAAGATGGAATTGTGTGGAATCCAAAAAATGTAAGGGGTAATATCAAAGAAAGAAATGTCCATGAAAAGGACAAAGTAGGAATGATCATAGATGTGTTTAGTAATAACGTAATGGAGGCTTTCTCCTCCTTGAAATGTCATGGAAAATGATTCCCAGAGGGGGCAAAGAGTGGGTGTTGGGAAAGGAGTAGAAGCTCACCAGTTTAATAAGGTGGGAAAGGCACTGTGTGCAGAGAGAATAGTAAGTCCCAACACATGATCTCAGGGAGGCTAAACGTGAGCAGTAGGTGAACAATGCAAAACAATGCAGTCAGTGCCCCAATAAAATATTGTCGTGGAGAGGTCTTACGGTGTTTCAGATAGGCTATTGGATAGGCAGAGGAAATGGGGATGAGTATTCCATTTAGGTGAGTCAGCAGAACCACACCTGGAAGTGGGTGGCAAGGAGAAGAATGAGTAATGACCATACTGCAGCTGAGGGCTCCTTTATGATAAGTCATTATGTGTTTATTGATAACTTAGGGATAAGGCTAAGCTGAAAGTTGCTTCCACAGTGCCATGAGTTTCTGAAATGTAATGTGACTAACCATATCCTTTTAGTCACAGTAAAATTAAATACCAACTTGATTAATATGAGATCTGATTATGCTATTAGAGAGAAATGTAACCAACATTTTTGCCTTTTTTTTTTTAAGGATTTTCCAGAAAAGGAGAAGTCCACAGCAAAGGCCCTGGAAGATGTAAAGGCAAACTTTTACTGTGAATTATGTGACAAGCAGTACCACAAACACCAGGAGTTTGACAATCATATTAATTCTTATGATCATGCTCATAAGCAGGTAAGTCGAAGTGGGAAATAGCCTTCATATTCCTGGGTTTATACCTTCAGAACACAATATATGCAACTGGCCTTGTCTAAGATGCTGAGGTAAAACCATTTTATACCTTTTTTTTCTTGAAGGTTGTGTTTTCTGTTTAAATATTGGGTGAAATACTTTTTCCTAGAAGGAATGTAAAACTGTAGGTTAACTTACAGATGATCCAAGGGTAGATTGACATTTATTTTAGAGTTATGTATGTGGGGGAACCAGGACCCATTAAAAATAGGGCCAGATTCAAAACCACCTAGCTACTTAGTGGCAGAACTAGAACACTGGACTAGTACTAGGACAGAATCTATCATAGAGTTCTTTCAAGAGTTCCAAGGTATAGGGAATACTAAGTCTTTGGGGAAAAAATTCTCAATATAAGGTTACATTTTCCCAAGAGTACCCTCTTAGGAGGGTCAAAGTGATTACTTAATAAATGAACCATTGCAAACAAAGAAAATCTTGACAAAGGCAAAGTTGAGGGGTAATGGCAGGTATAAACACTTCACATTTCATTTTCTTTTTCTACACATGGAAGCTAAGATCCTCTATTTCTATCTGTCTGTGAAAGAGGAGGTTATTGTTCTCATCTGTTAAATTTTATCCTTGCTGCATGAGGTATGAGAATACTAGCCCTTTAGGAATGTTAAATACCACTAAGAAAGAAATTCCACATAGCCGGAGGATTATGGCTAAGAGCCGAGACGGTGCACACCCCTAATATCTTTGAATATATGGGTAAGTCTCGTATATTCTAGACCTAGAATGTGTATTCAGAGTGAGCAGCAGTAAAGGTTTTGACTAGCATCACTAATATTTATTGAGCACATATAAAATATATGGCTTTGGGAGATGCAAGACATAATTTCTAACTTTAAAGATACAGCATGCATATATAATTGACTGGGTGTCTCTGACAAGAGCAAGAACAATGGGGTGAATTGTTTAGGACTATGATCCCCAAATCTTAGTGTGCATTACCATCACTTTGGAACCTCTTAATAATGCAGATTTCCAGATTCTCCTTTAGATATTCTAATTCAGTAGTTCTAAGATGGAGCACAGGAGCTTGTATTTTGAAATGACACAAAAGAGAATTTTTCAATCATAAATAAAAATGAACTGTGTGGCTACTATCCAACTCCAATAGCAATCAGTCTTGTTTCATTTATAGCACCACCACTCACTTCCCCACCCCTGCTACCACCGTGCATTATTTTGAAGCAAATTCCAAACATTGTACCATTTCATCTGAAAGTATTTCAGGATGAATAATGACGCTTAAACAACATAGCCATCATCATACCTAAAAATTAACAGTATCTTCGTATCAGTGGGTGGTCTTGTTTTCTCATTTGTCTAATAAATGATTTATAAATTTGGGTTTGTTGAAATCAGGATCCAAACCTATCATCACACTTTTGGTTGACACATCTTTAAGTTTCTTTTAATATGTATTTAAACTATGGGTTTTTCACTCCCTCTTTAAATTTTACTCCTTGCAATTTATTTGTTGAAAAACTGTATTGTTTCACAAATTTGAGATTTTACTGAATACAACCCAGTGTTGTCTTTGCACGTTTTCTGTCTTCTATATTTCCTTTAAACTTGTTGTTACAGATAAAATCTGGTCAAATGCAGGTTAACATTTTTTTCTTGGTAAAAATATATTAGAGGGTGTGTTGTGTCTTTCCATAAGGAGGTGTATGATGTCTAGTTTTCTTTCTTTTTATGACTTGAAGTTTGATCGGTGGGTTCAGATACTATTGCCCTGATCCATCCATCATTAAGTACCCCACCAACCTTTTTCCACTAATAGTTCTTATATCCATAGATGATCATTTGCTTAAACCTATTACTTCATTTGGAGTTGTAAAATGTTGATTCTAATTCTATCATCCTTTTGTCATTTATTAGATAGAATATGTCTATAACGGCAAACTTCCTCAAAGTATCACCTAATGTGAATTTTATGTAGGAGTGCTTCAGGCTGCATATTTAAAAAAAGTCACTCTGGAGATTCAGAGAAATAAGTGACCACAGAATGTCTCAGGGGAGAGTGACATTTGACCTGTGCTTTAAGTGTGCATGTGTAAATGTTGGAAAAGAGGCTCAAGATGGGATGGAATTCTTGAAAGTGGAAACACAAGGAACTAAGGTGAGGAAATGGAGGAGTATGAGGCCTCTTTTGAAAACAGTAGAAAGTATTGGACTACCAGAGGGTGAATTCTCCACACTAGATCTGCATTCTACAGTCTGCCTTTCACTCTGCAATTCTGCCTCATCAATGTCCCTTTTTATCACTTTCCTCAATCTTATTTCCATTGGCTTTCCAACATGTTGATAAAACTACCTTTCCTCAATCTTTATATTCCATCTATTTGCCCATTTCTGTCTTTCTTTAGGCTTACTAACACTCTGAGATTCCTAGGCATACTCCTTGTTCAAACAGTGATTGAGTTTCCACTGTGTGCTACTGTGCTGGCTGTTGAAAGTGGACGAATTTAATCCCTAATTTCAGGGAGCCTGTAATCTGACTGGGGAACCTGTAATCTACCTAATCAATCTGTAGAATACATTGATTTAAATATTGTAGAATTTGTATATCTAGGATACTAAGAGAACATATAAAAATTATTTAAGAATGAAAAGATGACAGGTGAGCTAGAAGTCCTAAAGAATGAATTATAAGTTAGCTATGTTAGCCAAGAATGGAAAGTCCATTATGGTAGAGCACCTATTTCAAGGCATGGGAACCTGTATCAAGCATAACCCAGAGAAGTTGCAGAAGATTCACTGTGATCACTAAAGTCACCATCAGTCTCTTGGAGAGCTCTTTAAAAATCTTTGAAACTGTCCCTCATTCCTCCCATTCTTCTCTTGCAATAGACCTTGTTCTCATTCTTCCTTTTGCATTCTCTTTTCACCATTCATGTTTAATATCACTCCTGATTTTCTGCTAGGGCTTTCTAACTGGACTCCCTGCCTCCAGTATTTTCCCTTCTCCACACCAACCTATCCATTTTCAGCCAGATTGATCTTCCCGAACTACCATATTTATTCTATCGCTCCCCTCCTTGGAAAGCGTCAATGGCTGCTGGCTGACTTTTTAAAAAATCTGAATTACTTAGTCTGTCATTCAAAATGTCCACAGTTTGGCTCAGGCATCCATTTCCAGATTTATCTCCTGCAACCCCAGAATTTCCTTATAGTTTCTTAAAAGATTCATTATGCTTTCCCACCTGCTCTTATTGGCTCATAATCTTCCCTCTGTCTGGGATGCCTGGGGGCTGTATTTCAACATATACTTCAGTAGATTTAATACATAGACTGACAACTTATATCCAGATATAAAAAAAGCTGAGATCTCATGCTAAGCTGATTTAACAGCATTTTCCAAATTCCTTTTGATCAACACATTCATATTGTACAGAGTTTTGTACATGCTGCCCACTTTGGGAAACATTGGAATAATTAAATTTGCCATAGACCTCATAAAACTGCTTTCTTAGATAAATGTTGAAATACTTCCATCTAAAGATTTATTTGGGCCCAAAATATTTTGAAAATTACCTGAATTCTAAATGAAACTGAGTTTACAATTTGCCTTTTAAATGAAACTGAATTTTAGGTACAAGAAATAGGAAATATGCACTAAAGTAAAATATGCAAAATCTTTTTTTTTTTTTCCTCCCAAATCCCAAAGCTAAATATTTCTACTTGGTTCTTGCTGGGGATTTGGATGAGAGTATTTTCTGGCCTAAGTAATATGAACAGTTGCCTTAATTTTATTTTCCATGTGGATTCAGAGTAAATATCTGGCCTCTTGTGCTGAACTTCCAACAATATGGTCTCTTGGTACACTTAGAAGTGAATCCAAATTCACATGGAATTAATTCTATTACTCATTAATAGAATAGTTTAGAACTAGAAACAGGGTAATCTGAATTACCTCTCTACCTCCTCTCATTTATAATTACTCAGGATCCTTCATTTTAATAAGTGATTTCTAAAGCTTTTGTGTTACCTTGTATCTAAATTGCAGTCCTATGTGTTTATTTTATTGCAAAGCTTATATTATTTACAGATTTATTGTAATTCTAGAGAAACAAGCTAATATATAACTTTAAATAATAAAGTAAAATAATCTGGGATTCATAGCTTTAAAGTAATTCCATTGGACATTTAACAATGTTTTCTATAATTTAATAAAAATTGAGATATGTTTCTTGTAGAAAACGTTTATCAGTAACAAAGCTGATTTTTTTCTGTTTCTTCAACTAGGAAAAATTGAATTTCCAGTTTTGACAGCCACATTCTATACCTAACTCATGTTTTTGGAAATAACTCGATTGTTTTAGCTATTGCCTTGAACTTTTAAAAATTCTGTGTAAATGTTGAGCATTATTACTAAAGCAATTTGAACATGTATACAAATTACAATAAAGAGAGTTGTATTGGATAAAGAGAGTACTGTAACTATTAATACAGCTAACATGTCAGTAACAATTAATTACTTCTGAGACTACCAAGTCATAATCCCTTTCTTGGGACTATTAGCCGCTAATGCATAATACTGAAACAAATAATACACATCCTCACAAGCAGCACAAGTCTCTCCTTCCCCAGAGACATACTGGCTCATCTCAGCTTAGAAAAAACAAATGAACCGGATCCCCATACAATTAGCCCATAAAAATACCTTCAATAATAAAAAACAAATCCACTTTCAGATCCTCCACATGTGACACTTAATCCTCCTAATCTTCGTTCGCTTCGCAATAGAATTTCTTTTCACTCTGGAGGAGCTGTTCACTTCTAAAGCCTGGATTTGAACTCCAACTGATTCATTCTTAAAATGTTATTTTGGATTCTCCCCATCTCTACCTGCTCAAGATAAAGTAAACAAAACAATTATCTTTTGTCATCTTGACGCCAAAGGGAAAAGATTCCCAAAGCTGATAATTGAATTTAATCCAGTTATTCTTGCTTTGTTCCTACAATTTGATTTATATTTTATCCAAAGACTGCCCAATGATACATTTCAGCATAGTATATTTAAGCTACTAGTCATCTTAGTGTGGCAACAGGACTTAAAAGTATAGTTAATTTGTAGGCTTGGCAAGATTGAAGAAGAAATATAGACTAGAGTGTCTAGAATGAACACTGAGAACCATAAATGTTGGTAAAATAGAATAATACTTATTTCCTGCTGTATTTTGTATTCTATAAACCCAGGTTTCTGGTAGATTTTATATTTCTATATCTGCGCCACCACCCTCCCACAAGAATTACCCAGCAGTAATTGGAAACTCTATTAGCAAATAAGTACAAAAGAACCAAAACTGATCTTAGCTTCTGAATCATAATTCACCTCTTCTAAAATACTGCTTTCACCCTGGTTAAGAGACCTTTTGATCTCAAGGTGAGCTCCCGACTGAAAAATAAATTTAAAATATATGTTCTTGTACTTTCTGTTTTTCAGATGTGCTAAGTGATTTCCTGCCTTAGTGTGTTTGCCATATCTCTTTCTTCCAGAGCTGTTTTTTCAGATGACTTTCAACTTTCTGATTCCTCTTTTCATTTGTGTCTTAGCTCAATGTCATCTCTTCTGTAGGATCTTTCCTTTGCATCCTAACTCAAGTTAGAATGTTGCCAGTTCTCCAGATAATACCCTATTGGCACTGTCAGTGGTGGTTGGAGTCAGCCTACACTGGCTCTCCAGAGCCAACTGTTTAATATTCAAAAAAATTGTGAGCTGGTTCTTAAACCACTGGTAGATTGAAATCAGCCATGGTGGGAGATCCACACACACTACAAATAGGGCTTTATATGTTTCATTTGATTTTTCCAGAGTTGATATACCAGCACACCATACTGACCCTGCTACTCTGTCCTTTGTCAGTATATTCTACCATCATTGACTAATCACTTCTTTTTTCCTTTATTGAGATATAATTGACATATATCACCATGTAGGTTTCAGGTTACAGCATGATGATTTTTTAATTTACCATTTTAATTGTTTAAAAATGTACAATTCAGTGATTTTTGGCATATTCCCAATTTATTTACATATATCATGAAGTGATAATTATGGTAGGTGTTGAGTTATTTGTTTTTGTACTGAGTTGTATGAGTTCTTTATATATTTTGGATATTAACCCCTTATCAGATATATAACGATAATATTTTTCCCCTTTCATAGGTTATCTTTTCACTTTGTTGCTGGTTGGGATTACTACTTGGGCACTGTAGGTCTGAACTCAGTCTGCCAAGATCCAAGTGTCGTTAAGACCCTTCACCCCAATTCTCTGTCCCCGTGGTTGAGCCCTGAAGATTCCCTTGCAATCTGGGGCAAGATCAGAGTAGGGGCTCCCACAAAGTAACCCACAATGCTGGGGGTAGGGATTGGTTGTCCGCCCTGGGTTTTCTTTGCTCATTGGAGAAACTGGAGGCTGAAGGGAGACCTCTCCATGTGATGCTGCACTGGCCTGGGGGAGGGACAATGCAATCAATGTGTAACTTCTTCTCTCACCTTCTGATTTAGTGTCTTGGTCTCTGTGGTGCAAGGGGTGCTTTAGCCTCACCCCTGTGTTGTAGGATTTTCTCAGTGATGTCTTATTCTTGAATAGTTATTAGTTGTTCTTCTCCTGAGGGGGAACAAAGTCAGCAATCACCTATGTCACCATCTTGGTGATGTCACTCCTTAATCACTTCTTAGGTAGTTAGAGTGAATACTATAATGAGCAAAATTAGCTCTCTAATCCCAAGTTCTTTATAATTATTGAGCAAAGGCTGTCATGAAAACACATTTTTATATTTTAAGAAAATACTTGAGCCCATATTAATGCTGAAGTAGTGTTCCACTTGAAGAATTTTAGACTTTACTCTATGGGAAATTGCTAGTCTTCATGGGCTTTTAAGCAAGCAAATGCTATTATCAGATTTGTGATTTAGAAGAAAAAACCTAGAAGCAGTTTAAGGGTTGGAACACAAGGAAGAGAGCTTGGCTCTGCCGTCAGATGGGAGCCTAAGAGCCCAAGAGATATGACTGAAATATTTACAGCAGTGACAAGGAGAGGAAAGGCGAGGGGTACATTCAGAAGACTGTCAATGACTTACAACATATGAACACATGGTCTACCTCACTTGTAATCATATAAATACAAACTTGAAGAATTTTTCAAGAAAATGGTGTCAAATATGAAAAAAGAATACTACCCAGTGTTGACAAGATGTGAGATAATAGATACGGTTAAACATTGCTTGTGGGGATATAAATTGTCTCAATTTTTTGATGTTCAGCTTTAGATTACTTATCAAAGACTTAAAATGTGAATTTTTCCTAGAACAATTCCATCTGGCATGTATTCTAGAAAAATAATCACATTAATTCCAAAGATTTATACATGAAGATATTTAAAATAGAAAAATACCAGAAGCAATCTAAACATACAATGAAAATAAAGTGGCTAAATTATGATGCACATAAACTGAAATACTGTGTAAAAGTTAAATTACATTTTGGATCTATCTATCTATCTATCTATCTATCTATATATATATATTTTTTTTTTTTTTGTGGTATGCAGGCCTCTCACTGCTGTGGCCTCTCCCGTTGCGGAGCACAGGCTCCAGACGCGCAGGCTCAGCGGCCATGGCTCACAGGCCCAGCGCTCCGTGGCATGTGGGATCTTCCTGGACCGGGGCATGAACCCGCGTCCCCTGCATCGGCAGGCAGATTCTCAACCACTGTGCCACCAGGGAAGCCCTGGATCTATATTTTATACAAAATTAATTCTTAAAAGGAATGCTTAGATACTTGTTTATATTAAAAATTAAGGAATATATAAGTATGGAACATTAAGTAATAGCATTTAATTACCATTTGGTCCATATCTTTTTAGATAAGTTTCTAAATACTTATTATCAAGTCATAAACTCTTGTATAAAACATAAACATGAAATGTGATTATACTATACACATTATTCTGCCTTCATATGTTTTCACTTATATCTTGTCAGTCCATAGGGATTTGTATTTTATTGTGTTAAGTCAATGATCAGAATTTATGTGACTGTGACTTGTAGATTTTTTTATGTGACCCCCATAAGGTACTGTGATTACTTTATAATTATATTTTCTTTCTTGTATACCTATTATTTCCTGGAGTTAGAAACTACCTTATTTTTTTATTTGCTCAATTTTTTAAAACTGCTGCCTATTTCTAATTCATCTCTGAACTATTTACCATACATAAGAAAAAAGTCTGATTCAAACATCAAATTCAAAACATCAGATAAATGAAATAATAGATCAGTCCTTGTCCAGCCCCTCCCTCTTCTGGTGAAGTCCTGGGTCTTTCTGCTCCAGTGTTACCCGGTTGCCTTCCAGACCTGCTGCACAGCTGTTCTTTTAGGACTTCTCTTTATCATCATCCTATGAATGCTTTTGTTTCTCTCTTAGGCTGTAGTCCTTGTTTCCTTGATCTCATGATTTCCTATATCTTATTTTATTACTCCTTTTGATGGAACCTATTTTCCCAAAGCTTCCTAAGGAAGAATACACACAAGGTAAAATTTGGGAGCCCTTGTCTGTCAGTAAATATAAATGCGTTTATTCTATGCTCACATTTTATTTATTTTTCAACTGGGTTTTAGCCTTTAGTGTTGCTGTTGAAAAGGTATATGTCACTTTGGCTCTTAATCCTTCTTTTCAGAAACTTTTAGACTTTCTTCATCGTTTCATTTTATAACGATGAAGCGTTATAAAAAGAATTGAGGACAGTCTCAGAGACCTCTGGGACAAAATTAAATGCACCAACATTTGAATTATAGGGGTCCCAGAAGAAGAGAAAAACAAAGGGTCTGAGAAAATATTTGAAGAGATTATAATTGAAAATATCCCTAATATGGGAAAGGAAATAGTCAATCAAGTCCAGGAAACACAGAGAGTCCCACACAGGATAAATCCAAGTAGAAACACGCCAAGACACATATTAATCAAACTGTCAAAAATTAGACAAAGAAAAAATATTAAAAGCAGCAGGGGAAAAACAACAAAAAAATGTACAAGGGAATCCCCATAATGTTAACAGCTGATCTTTCAGCAGAAATTCTGAAGGAGAGAAGGAAGTGGCATGACATATTTAAAAGGATGAAAGGGAAAAAACTACAACCAAGATTACTCAACAAGGGTCTCATTAGGATTCAATGGAGAATAAAATCTTTACAGACAAGCAAAAGCTAACAGAATTCAGCACCACCAAACCAGCTTTACAACAAATGCTAAAGGAACTTCTCTAGGCAGAAAACACAAGAGAAGGAAAAGACCTACAATAAAAAACCCTATGAAACTATGAAAATGAAACTATGAAAATGAAATGAAACTATGAAAATGGTAATTGGAACATACATATTGATAATTACCTTAAATGTAAATGGATTAAATGCTCTAACCAAAAGGCACAGACTGGCTGAATGGATACAACAACAAGACCCATATATATGCTGTCTACAAGAGACCCACTTCATACCTAGGGACACATACAGACTGAAAGTGAGGGGATGGAAAAAGATATTCCATGCAAATGGAAATCAAAAGAAAGCTGGAGTAGCAAAACTCATATCAGACAAAACAGACTTCAAAATAAAGACTATTACAAGGAACAAAGAAGAAGGCTACATAATGATCAAGGGATCAATCCAAGAAGAAGGTATGACAATTGTAAATATTTATGCACCCAACATAGGAGCACCTCAATACATATGGCAAATGCTAACAGCCATAAAATAGGAAATCGACAGTAACACAATAATTGTAGGAGACTTTAACACCCCACTTTCACCAATGGACAGATCATCCAAAATGAAAACAAATGAGGAAACACAGCTAGAAATGACACATTATACCAGATAGTCTTAATTGATATTTCTAGGACATTGCATCCAAAAAAAACAGAATACACTTTCTTCTCAAGTGCTCATGGAACATTTTCGAGGACAGATCATATCTTGGGTGACAAATCAAGCCTCGGTAAATTTAAGAAAATTGAAATCCTATCAAGTAACTTTTCCAATCACAATGCTGAGACTAAATATCAATTACGGGAAAAAAAAAGTGTGAAAAGTACAAACACATGGAAGCTAAACAATATGCTACTAAATACCTAAGAGATCACTGAAGAAATCAAAGAGGAAATCCAAAAATACCTAGAAACAAATGACAATGAAAACATGATGACCCAAAACCTTTGGGATGCAGCAAAAGCAGTTCTAAGAGGGAAGTTTATACAATACAATCATAGCTCAAGAAAGAAGAAAAATCTCAAATAAACAAATTAACCTTACACCTAAAGCAATAAGAGAAAAACCCCAAACTTAGCAGAAGGAAGGAAATCATAAAGATCAGTTCAGAAATAAATGAAAAAGAAATGAAGGAAACAATAGCAAAGATCAATAAAACAAAGCTGGTTCTTTGAAAAGATAAACAAAATTGAAAAACCGTTAGCCAGACTCATCAAGAAAAAAAGGAAGAAGACTCAAATCAACAGAATTAGAAATGAAAAAGGAGCGGTAACAACCGACACTGCAGAAATACAAAGGACCATGAGATATTACTGCAATCAACTATATGCTAATAAAACGGACAACCTGGAAGAAATGGACAAATTCTTAGAAAAGTACAATCTTCAAAGACTGAACCAGGAAGAAATAGAAAATATGAACAGACAAATCACAAGCAATGAAATTGAAACCATCATTAAGAATCTTCCAGCAAACTAAAGTGCAGGGCTAGATGGCTTCACAGGTGAATTCTATCAAACATTTAGAGAAGAGCCAACATCTATCCTTCTCAAACTCTTCCAAAATATAGCAGAAGGAGGAACACTCCCAAACTCATTCTACGAGGCCACCATCACTCTGATACCAATACAAGACAAAGACGTCACAAAAAAAAGAAAATTACAGGCCAATATCACTGATGAACATAGATGCAAAAATCCTCAACCAAATATGAGCAAACAGAATCCAAAATCAATTTAAACGGATCATACACCATGATCAAGTGGGGTTTATCCCAGGAACACAATGTTTCTTCAGTATATGCAAATCAATCAATGTGAAACACCATATTAACAAACTGAAGGAGAAAAACCCTGTGATCATCTCAGTAGATACAGAAAAAGCTTTCGACAAAATTCAACACCGATTTATGGTAAAAACCCGCCAGAAAGTTGACATAGAGGGAACCTACCTCAACATAATAGAGGGCTTATATGACCAACCCACAGCCAGCATACTTCTCAATGGTGAAACAGTGAAACCATTTCCACTAAGATCAGGAACAAGACAAGGTTTCCCACTCTCACCACTGTTATTCAACATAGTTGTAGAAGTTTTAGCCACAGCAATCAGAGAAGAAAAAGAAATAAAAGGAATCCAAATCAGAGAAGAAAAAGTAAAACTGTCACTGTTTGCAGATGACATGATAGTATACATAGAGAATCCTAAACATGCTACAAGAAAACTACTAGAGCTAATCAATGAATTTGGTAAAGTAGCAGGATACAAAATTAATGCACAGAAATCTCTTGCATTCCTATACACTAATGATGAAAAATCTGAAAGAGAAATTAAGGAAACACTCCCATTTACCATTACAACCAAAAGAATAAAATACCTAGGAATAAACTTTCCTAAGAAGACAAAAGACCTGTATGCAGAAAACTATAAGGCACTGGCGAAAGAAATTAAAGATGATCCAAACAGATGGAGAGATATACCATGTTCTTGGATTGGAAGAATCAACATTGTGAAAATGACTCTGCTACCCAAAGCAATCTACAGATTCCATGCAATCTCTGTCAAACTACCAATGGCATTGTTCACAGAACTAAAACAAAAAATTTCACAATTTGTATGGAAATACAAAAGACCCCAAAGAGCCAAAACAATTTTGAGAAAGCAAAACGGAACTGGAGGAATCAGGCTCCCTGACTTCAGGCTATACTACAAAGCTACAGTAATCAAGATAGTATGGTACTGGCACAAAAACAAAAATATAGATCAGTGGAACAGGATAGAAAGCCCAGAGATAAACCCACGCACATATGGTCACCTTATCTTTGACAAAGGAGGCAAGAATATACAATGGAGAAAAGACAGCCTCTTCAATAAGTGGTGCTGGGAAAACTGGATAGCTACTGTAAAAAAATGAAATTAGAACATTTCCTAACACCATACACAAAAATAAACTCAAAATGGATTAAAAACCTAAATGTCAGTCTAGACACTATAAACCTCTTAGAGGAAAACATAGAACACTCTATGACATAAATCACAGGAAGTTCCTTTTTGACCCACCTCCTAGAGAAATGGAAATAAAAACCAAAACAAACAAAGGGGACCTAATGAAACTGAAAAGCTTTTGCACAGCCAAGGAAACCAGAAACAAGACGAAAAGACAGCCCTCAGAATGGGAGAAAATATTTGCAAACGAAGCAACTGACAAAGCATTAATCTCCAAAATATATATGCAGCTTATGAAGCTCAATATCAAGCAAACAAATAACCCTATCCAAAAGTGGGCGGAAGGCCTATATTGACATTTCTCCAAAGAAGATATACAGATTGCCAACAAACACATGAAAGGGTGCTCAACATCACTAATCAGTAGAGAAATGTAAATGAAAACTACAATGAGGTATCATCTCACACTGGTCAGAATGGCCATCGTCAAAAAATCTACAAACAATCCATGCTGGAGATGGTGTGTAGAAAAGGGAACCCTCTTGCACTGTTAATGGGAATGTAACTTGTTACAGCCACTATGGAGAACAGTATGGAGGTTCCTTAAAAACTGTAAATAGAACTACCGTATGACCCAATCCCACTACTGGGCATATACCCTGAGAAAACCATAATTCAAAAAGTGACATGTACCAAAGCGTTCATTGCAGCACTATTTACAAAAGGCAGGACATGGAAGCAACCTAAGTGTCCATCGACAGATGAATGGATAAAGAGGATGTGGCATATATATACAATGGAATGTTACTCAAACATAAAAAGAAATTAAATTGAGTTTTTGTAGTGAAGTGGATGGACCTAGAGTCTGTCATACAGAGTGAAGTAAGTCAGAAAGAGCAAAACAAATACCGTATGCTAACACATATATGTGGAATCTAAAAAAAGAAAAAGGTTCTGATGAACCTAGGGGCAGGACAGGAATAAAGACACAGAGGTAGAGTATGGACTTGAGGACACAGGGAGGGGGAAGGGGAAGCTGGGATGAAATGAAAGAGTAGCATTGACATATGTACACTACCAAATGTATAATAGATAGCTAGTGGGAAGCAGCTGCATAGCCCAGAGAGATCAGCTTGGTACTTTGTGACCACCTAGAGAGGTGGGATAGGGACCGTGGGAGTGATGCACAAGAGGGAGGGGATATGAGGATATATGTATACATATAATTGATTCCCTTTGTTATACAGCAGAAACCAGCACAAAATTGTAAAGCAGTTATACAGTAATAAAAATGTTAAGAATAAAAACAAGAGCAGTGAATAGAAAAGACTCACAACTATGGTAGATATTAATCCAACTATATCGATAATCACTTTAAATGTTAATGTTCTGAATTCATTAATTAAAAGATAGAGACTGTCAGAGTTTATTAAGTAAAAGAGAGAGAGGCCCAAATATATTTTGTTTGGAAGAAACCCACTTTAAATATAAAGACACTTTAAAAGTAAAGTGATGGAGAAATAGATGCCATGCTAACACTAATCAAAAGAAAGCTAGAGTAACTATATTAATTTTAGACAAAGCTGCCGGTAAATCTAGGAAACTTATCAGGGATAAAGACAGGCATTACATAATGATAAAGAGATCAAAGCACCAAGGGACATAACAAAACTTCATGTGTATGTGCCTAACACCAGAGCATCAAAATACGTGAGACAAAATCTGTTAGAACTTCAAGGAGAAATAGATAACCCACTATTATACTTGGAGATACTAACACTTATCTATCAGTAATTGATATATTGAACAGGAAGAAAAGCAGTAAGAACGTGGTTGAACTTAATACTGTCAGGTTCAACTGTCGTCTATAGAATACTTCATCAAACAGTATCAGAATACATAGTGTTTTCAAGCTCACATGGAATATTCACCAAGATAGACCATATTCTAGTCATAAAACACAACTTATCAAACTATAAAAGAATAGAAATCACCCAAAATATGCTCTCAGATGAAAATGAAATTAAAGTAGAGATCAATAATGGGAAGATACTGGAACTCCCCCCCCCGAAATCATTGGAGATTAAACAAGATATTTCTAAATAGTATGAATCAAAGAAGGAAGTCTCAAAGAAAAAAATTAAAATATTTGACCTAAGTTAGAAGAAAATATGATTTATCAAAATGTGTGGGCTGCAACCAAAATAGGTCTTAGAAAAAAAATTAAAGCATTGAATGTTATATTAGAAGAAAGATCTAAAACCAATAATGTAAGCTTCCACCTTAGAAAACTACAGAAAAAAGAGCGAAGTAAATCCAAATTAAAAGAAAATACATTTAAAAATTAGAGCAGAAACCAATGAAATTAAAAACAGGAAAGTGATAGAGTCAGTAAAACCTAATTCTGGTCCCTGAAAAAGATCAGTAAAATTGATACAACTCTAACCAAGCTAACTTAAAAAAAGAGAGAGATAGAAGACACAAATTACTAATATTAAAAATGAAAGAGGAGCCATCTCTACTGATCTCTTGGACATTAAAAGGATAATAAAGGAATGTTATGAACAACCATAGGCCTACAAATTTGATAACCTTTTTTCTTCTAAAAGATTTTTCACCAAGCCTGAATCTTTAGAGCAACTGTAGCAATGGCTTTCATAAAGGTAATTCTATGGGAGAACCAAAGAAATTATGCCAGGGTATAAATATATGTGGTTTTATGCATTACTTAGTAAGTAATTCTGGGCAGAACAATCAGTGCATAGTGAAGTCTTCTTTTGATAAACATAAATTTGAGATGTTCTTTGTAAGTATGAATATAGTCATTTCATTTACAGTTTAAAGACATACCCCTGTGTTTGGTCCTGTGAAAGAAACAAAGTTAAGTTCATCTCAATGTGGAGATGGGCTTCTGTTTAAGGAGTAGGTTGGAGGAACACTGAAAAACACAGCCAAGATTTTTCTTAACAAGTAGTGTTATATCTATTCCAGTGCAGAGAGTAAAGTCCTCAATATTTTTTAAGGGAGTTTAACTCAATTTTAGACAGAAAACAGAAATGAGGTCTCATCTGTTTTGTAAAAAGTGAACTATATCTTCAGCTTAGCCATAAAGTCATCTCAGTCAATAACCATTAGAATTTTTAGCTCAATAATACAGCTCTCTGACTTATACCCGAAGAACTGTAAAACACATACCTAGCTAATATAATGAGCTTGTTCTCAAAGTGGAATTATTAAATACAAGCCAATTAACGGTTGAAGTATGTAAACTTACATTTATTCCTTTCGTTTGGAATTATTATTCTGTGCTAGATTTTTCCCCTTTTCTTTCTTTTTTTATTTGTGGTAAAATCCCTTTTGTTTTGTAATAATCAGCCCAGTGGGAAGAAGTGTATTGAACTATGAGTAAAAGAAATCTTGGAATCAGACTAGGCTCTAACCCTAGATCTAAAAATCTACTCAACCTCTTTAAGCAGTAAGTGATACCTACTTCATAGGATTTCCAAAAAGTTAAATATCGTAATAAAATTGTTCAATGCAGTGCTTGATCCAAATAAATACTACTTCTATAATAAAGCTTTTTTAAAAAATCTATATATAATAGAATCTTAATCTTGTTCTGTTCTATTGGGAGTGTCAGTTTTCTAGCTCATCAAATACCATCAAACGGCAAACCTAAAAAGTAAAAAGATAATCAAAATTTTCTTTACTGGAAATTGCTATCTGATAAGTCCAAAGAAATATCAAAGAATCTGAATTTTGAGGTATAAAAATCTTATGAGCATTAGCAGACAGTAGTGTATTGAACATTCATTTCTTATACTGCAGCCAGATCTTCTTCGTAGAGTCAAAACCTAAAGGGAAATAAACAGAATGAGATTTTTCCACAAAATAATGGTGATAAATATGGGCTAGATGTATAAGAAAGTCTGAATGATCTTCAGACTTTATGGAAGTCCATATGTTCAATGCATCATTAAAGAAACTGAAATACATTTGAGATTCAATTTTGAATAAGCTAGTGTACATAAAAATTTGAACAGTGTAAAAGCTGCCCTTTACAAAAAAATTCTGGATCCAGACACATAACTGAAAAAAATGACTTAATTGGCCATAATACTAACAGTCATGGTCACCTATTCTTCAGAACAGTTTTTTTGTTTGTTTGTTTTTAATGATTTTGGATAACAAAGATATTTTTCTTGCACAGGAAAAACCTGATGACCATCTTAATTTGGGCCAACATAATTATTTTGAAGAATTAAACAATTGGCAAAACTGATATAAAATGGTTTTCTTTTTTTTAATTTTTTTTCTGAAGTTATTACAAAATATTGGCTTTATTGGCTATATATATTGGATATATAAATGGTTTTCTTAGCACTTTCCACAACGTATACTCAGAACAAATGTTTAGTAATAGGTCCTAAATTAATATTTATTAAAAAATAAAAAATTTTAAATATTTTGAATCGAAACTACCCTTTAAAACCACTTTCATTCTGAATAATTAATTGGGAACCACATATGTATTTTTAAAGCTGAGTCCCAAGTTTGTGTAGCTTCTTAAATACAAATCAGATTATCAAATTACACTTCCTTTCCTTTCTTAATTCGGTTCCTGGACTTCCTTCCAGCTACTAGCTGAAGCCAGAGCTGAAGTCCCATTGAGAATTTTGTGCACTGCTAGAAATACTATGATTCACTCAGTGGGCAGTTCTGAATTTTTTTTTAAATATCTTTATTGGAGTATAATTGCTTTACAATGTTGTGTTAGTTTCTGCTGTATAATAAAGTGAATCAGGTATATGCATACGTATATCCCCATATCCCCTACCTCTTGTGTCTCCCTCCCACCCTCCCTATCCCACCCCTCTAGGTGGTCACAAAGCACCGAGCTGATCTCCCTGTGTTACGCAGCGGCTTCCTACTAGCTATCTATTTTACATTTGGTAGTCTATATATGTCAATGCTACTCTCACTTCATCCCAGCTTACCCTTACCCTTACCCTTCCCTGTGTCCTCAAGTCCATTCTCTACGTCTGTGTCTTTATTCCTGTCCTGCCCCTAGGTTCATCACAACCTTTTTTTTTTTTTTTTTTTAGTTTCCATATATATTTGTTAGCATATGGTATTAGTGAAGTAAGTCAGAAAGAGAAATTCTGCAGTATTTTTAGAAGGAATATGTCTATAAATCACGTCATGATTATATCAGCTTTGCCTGGGATTGTTTATACAAAGCCCATGGTGGGGTGAAAGGCCTTTCCCCTCTCTTCTTTTTTCTATAAAAAGTGTGTTTTAGGGCTTCCCTGGTGGCGCAGTGGTTGAGAGTCCGCCTGCCGATGCAGGGGACATGGGTTCGTGCCCTGGTCCGGGAAGATCCCACATGCCGCAGAGCGGCTGGGCCCGTGAGCCATGGCCGCTGAGCCTGCACGTCCGGAGCCTGTGCTCTGCAATGGGAGAGGCCACAACAGTGAGATGCCTGCGTACCGCAAAAAAAAAAAAAAAAAAAAAAGTTCCAATGGGGCGGACCCAAAAAAAAAAAAAAAAAAAAAAAGTGTTTTGTGCCACTGGCATTGTCTTATGGTTACTTTTTTTTAAGTGAAAATCAGTATATAGTTGGCCATGTATTTCATGTCTCCCTAAATAACTTCTGCTATTTATAACTTAGAAATGAATTTTCCCCTCACTGACCTCTTGTTTGATTTATAATTGTCATAGCTCTTATATTATCTGCTTGTACCCTTATTTCATATTTGGTACATCTCAACTGCTTTTATTTTATTTTTTTCTCTATCTTAGATTTTGTTTTCTACTTTCATATTCATCTTCTTCAACTCTCTACTCCAAGTATTATTATTAAAACATAGTCTTAAACCTTGGGAGGCAGAGCATAATTTCTTACTCAGCACTTAAATTTTTTCCTATTAAATAGTAATCTATAATTGCTTTATCCACTGGTTATTAAGAAGATAAGCCTTCAGTATTTCAAAATATGCTTGGTATATTGTTTTAAAGACATGATAGACTCATTTTAGCCCATTCATAGTTGTGCTTTAGCCTTTATTTAGATTTTAATTACAATTCCAAACTGTACAGTATCTGTAGCAGACACCCGCAGTGCCCCATCCTCATAATTCAGAACTTCCACTGTTCCCTGGATTTCTCTCAGCTGTCAGTACCTACACCGCTATGCCTGAATTGTTTGTTTTTGTTTCTCTACCTGAAACCACAGATGCCCACTCTTATGTATAAAAGAGGTTGTATTAACACTGCCCCATCCTCAGGAATCCCAAACAAATGACTCTACTGACTATAAATATCCCATTCGAATTCTCCGTAGACAGGAGAATTCCCAGGCATGGGTTTCATCTCTTTCCCCATACAGATATACCCCGCTTTTTGAAAGTTTGCATTACATCACTTGGCTTTTCGGAAACATTTACATTAGTACCTGTTTTCTGCTAACAGAAAGAAATCCAAGGAGGATTTTCGCTTTTACAAAAAGAAGCGAAAAGGGAAAATAGTGTTCAGCGTTGTTTGTTTTGCCGTGAGTCCTTGTAGAGGCAGTGTACAGCCCGAGCAGCAGGGCGGTGCCACCAACCTCCTTCCCTGGGAACTACCCTCAGCATCACAGCGTCAAGCCTGCACAGCTTCAGACTGTGTCTGTGAGCATCTTTGCTTTATCTCAGTGTTTCGCATCCATTAGCAAGAGTGTCCTAAGGTAACGCTTTACATTTCAGCTTATGAAAGTTTTCACAGGAACATTCTACTTTCAAATAAAAGGGGAAACATGTACTTTCCCTGAGATGAAGCCTCAGTTGCTCACTTAATAAATAGTTAAATAGTATACCTTTTATTGGCCTTCTTCCCTACTTTCTACTACCACCCCTACTCCCTGCCAGTTTTTCCTTGCCCTCCTAAATACACTTCTTGCCCTCCAATCCTTGTCTCAGGATCTGCTTCAACATTATTCTTGCAGTTATAGTTCCCTCATCTATAAAGGAGTAAGGATACCTTAATTTTGGGAGAATTAATATACAGATCCTAACTCATAGTACATGCTCTAATATCATTGTATCTGGTTAAAATAAGTGTTATCTTTTGCAGCTGAGTACTCTCTCCAAGATATAATTTTGTTTCTTCTGTATCTCAGTAGGATGAGTTATTTCACACTGGATGGAGAGGGCCATCCCAGTGGTCACCAATGTGACAAAATTCAAGGATTGCCTATGAGGAGTTCACACATTTCTCTGTCATTGATATGGGTGATGCCATCAGCAGTCATACATTTCCGTGCGGTGAGAATAATCTTTTTCTTGCAGTCCTATTTCAATCACTGCAAACACTAAAGAGAAGGATAAAGTTCAATGAAAGGCTATTTAAGAGCCTATCTTTTAATTTTTCCTTTTCTCCCCCATAAAAGAACAATCTACTGTAATCTTTTACACTTTCCACCAACTTCTCTTCACCAGACTATTTACCACTCACCTTGTAAAAATCAATTTATAGGTCTTCTACAAAGCTTGTCATCCTCCTTCACAGCTTTTGGATTACCTTTTTTGTAACCTGCCCTAGCTCACAGTATTTATTCCTATCAGAGCATATCATCTACTGAACTATTAACTCCCTGTTTATCCCATTAGCAAGATCCTAAATCAATTGGACTGGCTTATTTATTATTGCAACTCCAGCACCTAAAACGGTATTTAGCATATACAGACACTAAACTGTTAGATAATAAATTACACTTATCAATAGTGTTGGAAATAAATGTTATCGCAAGATATTGAAGTGGTTTTAATGAAATCTATACAGTTATGGAATATTTGCTATCGCACTGCCTCAAATGAGCATAGTTGATTGCTGGCCTTCTCATGTATCATCCCTACTTTTATGATAATATACAGTTAACCATATTCCTTCGTTTCCTATTTGTGACCAACATTAAACTTGCTGGCGGTTAATATCTGAATACCTTTGACTCTAGATACAAAGAAGGCATTAAGTCATCTCTTGCAGCATAAAAAAAGTAAAAACAACTTAAAGTAATACAATGTTTGAATTTTATTTAATTTCTGCTTAAGTGAAAGCAGGGAAAACTAGATGTCAAAATGCATACTGTTTCCAAAGCATGTGGAACATAAAAATAACATTTAATTATTTCATTTTTTATGTTTATAGTAATCTATCACTTAATTTTTTATGTATTGATCTTCTAAATATTGGGACAGAGTTTATTAGTTTAATAAAGGGTTAAATAATGTGCTTTACTTACTTATTAAATAACTATGTATTACAACAATGCTGCGGGAGAAAAACTTAAATGATCAAATACCACTGAGCACAGGCCAGTGATTGCTTTTGCCTTAAGGCAACAAATTCCAGTTTTAAATGTCAGCTTACACAATTTGTTTTTAATTTTAAATATATGCATTTGTGAAGACAGCTGAGCTGTATTAAGAAATGCTGTACCTGCCACACTGGGAACATTTTATTTTATGGCAAAGAAAGCAAATAAATCAGCAATTTTAATATTTGGAAACAGTATGTTTGAAATAATTTTATTTTAATCATTACTATCTAAAAAGTATCTAGCAAACAGAACAGGGATCCCTTTACATTTAATGGCTAGATAAGCTATTTGTTACTGAATGTTGATTACAGAGGAATTACGTTTGCCACATTTTAAAGTGAATGCTAATCAACATGGAAATGAGCAATTTAACCCTCTTTAAATTAGAAAAAACCCTTGGGACAGTTATTTCATTGTTGTTATCGATGGTCAAATCACTTAAGATGATTCTTTACTGAAGCACATTGCTTTTGTATTTAGAACAGAATGAATGACATTCCTGACTGGCAGAGAATATTTTATTATTTTGTTTGTGTACTGATGTTTTAATTCTTCCGGAAGAGTTGAAACACAAACATCCAGATGGAAACTGTGGATGTGTTAGGTGGGGGTGATGCAAGAGGAAGGGTTGTCGCAATAATGTTCTGCATCATATACTGAACTACCTAAGATTTGAGTAAATTCAGGTAACAGAGTTACCTAAAGCACTGAGATTTTTACCCAAAAGCTTTTCTATCCCAGACCCAAAAAGCAGGGCTACTCTGCTCCTTATTGCTCCTTAGCTCTTTGGGTTCTTGCAGCTATATCTCTGGCTGACAAAGTCTCTTCAGATTCTGATGTTGGCCAGCATCACATTTTTAGGACTGAAAAGAGCAAGAAAATCTGAGAAGTCCATGAGGTCTGCCTTGTCCATCTGTCTCCCAGATCTTGATCTCTACTTATGCGTGGGTTCAAGAACACTAGCCTGCTCATTTACTAAATATTTCATTCAACACATACTTATTATGCACTTACAGTATGGCAGTGACTTTTGGTCCACCCAGTAAGTCCTAGTGAGAAAAGCTAACTCCAACTGATAACTGAAGGAAACTTACATTCTGAGCAATCACAGTACCTTGAGTCCAGAAGGTTCTTCCTTGAATACCAAGTAAAGCAGAAGATGGCTATAACTCATTAAGGTAAATGGTGGAGCATGGAGGAGGGTGTATGAATAGGGAGCTGTAGTTGGTAAACTCTAACCAAGTCATAACTCTCACCCTAAGATAATTGCAAAGATCTAAGTACTAATCAGGTACCTATGAGCCATTCGAAGTGGGTCTGCTAAATTAGTGCTTAGATAGGGAGATCCAGATCTCAGGATAGCACTTCCATGTGTAGTTGTGCTGGTCATGCATCAGAGACCAAAAGGCAACCATCTGCAGTTCACTGTCTTTGTGGACATGTGTGATGACTCCTATAGAATGAGGTCAGATCCTGGAAGTCACCAGCTTATAACTATGATTTAAGCCAAAAGACTGGATAAGATCACCTGGAAGATACTTTTGAGTCAAAAGAGGATCAAGGACCCAGCCTTGAGGAACTCCAACATTTTATGTTTAGGTAAAGCAGGAGAGGTCAGCAGTAATCTTTATATGGAGTGACCAGAGTGGATGAAGGAATCCAGCAGTGTGTTAAAGCGGAGAGTTATTCCATGCAAAGGGAAAGGTCAACAGTGCTAACTACTGAAGAGAGGGAGAGTTGGGATTCAAACCCACTTCTGTCCACCCAAAGCTGTACATGTTCTTGAGAAAAACCCTACTATCCCTCACTAAATGCATATTAAAAAATCCAGTATTTTTGAATCTGGCACTCAGGGATGTCATATATGGTTGGCTAATATTTTAAAGCTTTCTAGGTAGTCTCTGATCACAATGGTATCAAATTAGAAATCAATTATGTTTCAAATAGAAAATTTCACATATTTGGAAATTTTAAAAATTACATCTAAATTTTTGTGAAACCAAGGAAACATCAAATTAATAAATAAAATATTTATTTATAATTGAATAAATATAAAGTAAATGCATTTCCAAACTTCTGGCATGTACTAAGGTAATACTTAAAGGAAAATTTTAGTTTAAGATCTTAATTTAGAGCAGAAATAAGGCTAAAAGATAATAAGCTAGATATCCAACTTAAGATATTGAATTTTTAAAAAAGAGGATAATTTAAAGAAACGAAAAACAAGGAAATATAAAAAGTAAAAATTAATAAAAAGTTCATTAGAGAAGATCAACAGAGCCCAAAGAAGGTTATTTGAATAAACGAATAAAATATATAACTCCCTGGATAATTAATAAAAAAGGCACCCAAAGCACACTAATTTGAAAGACAAAATAGTTATGTTTAGAGATGCTTTTGGTATTACACAGCTAATAAAAGGATATTATGAAAACTCTATACATATAAAACTTAGATACAATGAATAAATTCTTATAAGAATTCAATTCATCCAAACTGATTCCAGAAGGAATAGTCAATCTGAATGGTTTTATCACCATCAAAAAAACCCCGAAACTTTCTTTTTAATCTTCTCGTTGTAGTAATATGAGGTCCACCTAGTTTCAAAGGCAAGTTTTTTTATTCAGATAATTTCAATTTACACCAGTTCTTCCAGACCATATAAAAAAAAAGAAAGACTGACAACAAAAACAAAAGAGTATAAAAAATTAAAAGGGAAATTACAGGCCAAAATTATTCATGAGCAGAAATGCTAAATACATCATTTGCATCTAAATCCGTTTATGAAATAAAAACATATAATCTAAGATGGATTTTTCCCAAGAATTCAAAGTCCATTTTTTCTAGAAAATGAATCAATGTAATTCACCTCTTTATTCCTACAGTAGATGTAGAGGGAAATTTTAACATTCAGTATCATGTCCGGTTAAAAATTCCTAGGAAACTAAAAATAGAAGGGAACTTCCTTAGAATGGTAAATGATTCTTACTAAAATATAATAGATAATACATAACATCATGTTAATGGTATATGTTGAAAGCTCTCAGTTAAAATTAGGAATAAGGAACAAGTAAATTGTTCCTGATATCACAATTTCTATTTAACATTGCATTGATCCAATCTAATGCAGTGAGATAAGACAAAATATAAAGAAAAATTAGAAAGGAAGAAACAATGCTGTCATTATATCTCGATAACATAATTGAACACTGATTATTAGAATTAATAAAATAATTAGTCTTGTTGGTGGATAAATATCAGTATTCAAAAAGAAACTACATGTTATACAACAGTAAAAATCATTTGGAGAATGAAATTGTGTTAAAAGATAGTAATTGGGCTTCCCTGGTGCCGCAGTGGTTGAGAGTCCGCCTGCCGATGCAGGGGATGTGGGTTCGTGCCCCAGTCCGGGAAGATCCCACGTGCCGCGGAGCGGCTGGGCCTGTGAGCCATGGCCACTGGGCCTGCGCATCCGGAGCCTGTGCTCCGCGACAGGAGAGGCCGCAGCAGTGAGAGGCCCGCGTACCGCCAAAAAAAAAAAAAGTAATTGCAATAACATCAAAAATATAAAATACCTAATAATTAAACTAACAAAAAATGAGCAAGCTCTTTGGGAAGAAAAATACATATGAGTTTACTGAAAGATATTAAAAAACACCTAAATAAAAGGAAAGAAACAACATGATCTTAGATATAAAATTTCAGTATTTTATATGTGCCAATACTGTGTTAACTTATGATACCCTTTCTCAAAACAACGACAAAAACAACTCAACAGTATTTTCTGTGGAATGTGGTGAAGTGATTCTATATACAAGAGTGAAAGACCAAAAACAGCCAGGGAACCATTAAAGAAGAAAAATAAGGTGAGGGAATTTCCTTTTAAGCATCCAGTTTTATTAAAAACTATAGTGATTAAGACTGAATGATACTGATGAAGCGATAGGCAAGTAAACAAATGGAATAAAATAACAAGTCCAGAAACCACCTCATTCATGAATGCAAATTTTGTTTATAGCAGAGTGGGCATTGAAAATCAGTGCAAAAAGGAGAGCCTATTAAATAAATATTGGGAAACTTGGTCATCTATTTGAATAATAAAATGAAATTAGATTTCTACACAAATAAATATTAGATGGATTAAAGATTGACATGCATAACTATAGGAAAATATTTTATAATTGTGATGGAGGGAATTTTTAAATCAAATTATAAAAAGTACATAGCCTAAAGGAAGAAATTGATAATTTTAACAGTATAAGACAATTTAAAACAAATTAAAATAAAGACACTTTACAGATAAGCAAAATGCAAGTAGTAATCTAAAAGATATTTCCGCTATTTACAACTGGCAGAAAACTGTGTTTTTTTTAATATAGTGATTTTGTATTTTTTGTTGTTTTGTTTTTTTGTTTAACCTCTTTATTGGAGTATAATTGCTTTACAATGGTGTGTTAGTTTCTGCTTTATAACAAAGTGAATCAGCTATACATATACATATATCCCCATATCTCCTCCCTCTTGCATCTCCATCCTCCCCTCCCTACCCCACCCCTCTAGGTGGTCACAAAGCACCCAGCTGATCTCCCTGTGCTATGTGGCTGCTTCCCGCTAAAATTAATATTCAGGATACGAACAGTAAGAACAGGTGGTTCATGGAAAATGGGTGAAAAACATGAATAGGCATCATGCAGAAGAGGAAATATAAATGTTCCATAAACTTATTTTTAAAATGCCTAAACTTTAATAGTAGTCAGGGAACTTGACATTAAAACCACACCCAATTCCCAAATATAGCCACCAGATTGCAAAAATTAATAATTTGTTCAATATTAATGTTGCGATGAGTATAAACGATAAAAACAACTTTGGTGATTTTAACTAAAAATAATTTAGCATGAGTGTGCTTTGTGACCAAGCAAATCTATTCCCATACATATAGACTAGCTTTTGCTTCAAGGGATATCTATAAGGGTAAATTCTTAACAAAATTGTTTGTAATGGCAAGAAATTGGAAACAACCCAAATAAGCTATCAAAAATAGTTGGCAAAAAGTACTGAGGAGGAGTTATACAGTGAAATGCTATAAAGTGTGGAAAATAAGCATTCTATCACTAGTATATCCAGATGGATGACCCTCATGCATAATATTGACCAAACAAAGCCAACTCATAGGAGAAGGTATACAGTGTAGCTCCATTCACATAAATCTGCCACCCATATGAAGCAATAAAATATTGTCTAGTCTTACATGCCTTGGTGGTAAAATTATAATGAAAGTTAAGTGAATGATTTACCCTCTTGATGAGAGTAGTTACCTCTAGGGGGGTTAGGGGAGCAGTTTTGCTACAACAGACACCTTTATAATGCTGACAGCTGATGATACTTTCTTAAATCTGGTAGTGATTACATAGGTGCTTTTAAAATTATTATTCTCTAAACTGCATATGTTTAATTTTAGTTTACTTTTGATTTATGATACATATCAGAATTATTAGTTTTTAACATAGCATATGCTTATGGAATGTAAAATGCCATCGTGGGCCAGGTGATTGAGTTAGACAGGTTGCTGCTTTTCCTAGTGTGTTAGTACTCTATAAATTGGCTCATTAAAGAACAAAGTTTTGGACATTTTCTTCTCATCAACTGTGCTGAGTTTAATTAAAAACACACACAATAACCTGAGCTAAGAGACTGGATTCTCTCCTGTAGCAGAAGAAATTTCCCTCAATTACACAGTGACATTAAATACTGAAATTAATTCCTAAAGGAAATTATCAAATATCCTTCTATGAATCCTTTTAAAATTTGCTTTGAAATCAGCATATTATATACTTAAAGTTCTGCATGGTCGATGCTAAATAAAATGCTATATTTCACAGTGTAGTGGGAAGAATACTGAAAGAGGAATCACAATTTCAGTTCATGTTGATTTTGTCTCTTATAAACCTAATCTCTGAATCCTAATTTCATCATCCAATGTCCATTACTTGTGTTGTGTAAACAGTTACATGAAATTAAGCTAACAGCAGTGCCCTTTACATATGAAGGAGGTCACTACTCTTTGGCTTTAATCACTGTTTCAATGAAAAGCTCTACCTGTCTTTAAGGTACATTATATAGACTTTGATATCTCATAGTCAACCCATCCAAATTTGCCAACCTTGAATGATACCTCATCAAAATACATCCTGCTCTCCTGAGCTAATGAGTAATGAGCATTTAACCATGTCAGAGAAGCTATGAGTAATAATGTCAGGGTATGATTATTAATTTTGGCTGCATAGTTGTACTGTAACAAAATAATTTAGGAAAAATCAGAGAGGCTGAATAAATAGGCAAGGCAACACGCTTGTAATTGGAGAATGAAATACAGGTGGAGATAATAAGAAAATTTATAGATATAATGAGGTATTATTATCCCATAGCTTAGTCATTTGGATCTTCTTTCCGTCCAAGTCACTCTCTCTGGGTCAGTTATAATGCTTGTATTTATGTTTTCACGTTGATTATCTAGAAATCTTTTTGGAAAATACAACTCTAAGATTTAAGGATCTTTCCCTAATTAATTTGAATTTGAAAGAAGAAAGAAGTTTTAGTACATCTTTTAAAGGAATGAAAACACCTTGTGAATTACAGAAACACACATTCTTCCATTGTCAACTTTGTTGATTATCCTGGACTCTACAAATGAAAAAAAAAACTAAGTAGAGATGGGGCATTTGTCATTTTGGTTTCTTTTATATTTTAATCATTTCTGCTCTCAGAGAAGTTCTGGTCTTTCTTCAGTTATGGGAGTTTCTCTACTACGATTTATTTAATTATGCCTCCTGTCCAAGCTTATTATTTTCATGCTCCGGCAGTTTAGCATAATGATTAAGAACTGCTGTGGGTATGATATCCTCCTCTATCTCTCTGTTAATATATATTAAGCATACATTTTAAAAACTCTATTTGGATTGCTGTTAACTCTTTGGACACACATGCATTTTCCATTGATTAGATTTTCCGTCTCTCTTTCAGGGTTGTTTAATACTTGTGGCTTAGTTGTGCACTTAGCTCTGTAGCCGAGGTGTTCTATATGACTGTCTCCTCTTTTTTGTTCAGAGAGATGTACGTGAGCTTATTTGTGGCTGTTCTCTTTTTTGGTGACTGTAAGAGTGGCATCCCTTGGCAGTTGGTTTTCTGAGACTGGGTACTCACAAACAAGTGCTGTTAGCCATTTGGGATTCATTTGTGCCTCCCTTTTTCTAAACTGCTTCACTTACCATTTCTACCTGGAGAACTTCCCTTCATTGTTGCCAACTTCCCTTCATTGTTGCCAAGAACTTCCCTTCATTGTTGCTAGCTGGCTGCCCCTGTGATACCATAATTAATAACTCTGTTTGTTTCTTCCCAGGCCCCTCCTCTTCACGGGCTCCACACCCTCCTGGTATAGACTATCATGATATTGCTTCTACATTTAACACTGTGGTTTGCTCTGTGGCTCTTTTTCGTTTTGCTTTCTATCTCTCAGGGATTCTCTAGAGTTTCTGGTTTATGTAGAATGACTCCTTTGTTTTTGAGTGGGGTTATGTATTTCTTTATTTTTGTATAAGACAAAATCATGTCATGTCCTCCCATATCCTACCTTTGTATCTGATTTAAGCAATTATTTTATTCTGGTGTATGAGATGTTAAAATTGGATCTAGAATGATAGCTCATTTTTATCTCAAGCGCTATGTCCTATTGTTTTGTAGGGGCTGCCTAAAGTGAGGGCTGAGAAGGATAGTGAGGTCACCTCCAGAGTCAGAAGAAAGACTGCTACAGTTGATGACAGATAGACAAAATGGCAAGGCCGGGGGACACTAGCAGCATCTGACCCTGAATTTATTTTCCAGGATCATAAGATTATAAAAGTCACAGGACAAGTGTATATTTGTGATTTGTGATAAATTATTATAGCAAATAAATGGATGAGTCCAAAAAGGATGTGTTAGGCAGTGGGAACAAAACCAGCAAGAACTAGAGGGGGAAAAGGAAACACTAAAGAGAAGCTTGAAATTTAATTTGTGTAGAGCTGAAGCTCCTGTACGAATGTAGGTGATGGGAGAAAGTTAGGTTGGGCCCTAACTGATTAAGGCCATCCATGCCAAGTTAAAGATTTGGTATTTAAAATAATATGAAAAGATAGAATCCTGTCCTTTCTTGTATTGCTGGAATTTATTGTTTTATTCTATTTGAGCTTACTTTTAAATTCCTTTATAGGGTAATTTGAGAGAATAAAATGATACAATGACAATAATAATTATTCTAAGATAATAGAAACACTTTGTGAAAATTCAGGTTATTTTTCCACTTTAATTAAGAATAGGAGTAACAGGACTAAGGCATCTTCTGTCTGCAGTGTCACCCACCATCTGTTTGTTCCTTGATCCCTGGCAATAGTTCCAGGCAAAGATGGAAACCAGCCCTGGGGTGGATGCAGTCACACTAATTTGCACTAGGGCCTCAGAGTAAGTTCCCATATTGCAGTCCTTTTAGGGCGAGACCTCTGGTCACTCCACTTTACCACAGACATCTCAGCTAATGGAAGAAGTGACAATTTTACGATTCTCTATAGCCATGAGCACAAGTAATTGACGCAAGTATTCTACTATTGTCTGCATTTAGACTTTTTTGTCCTCCCACTATTTGTCAGAGGATTTGAGGTTTACAAATAGATTCTTGAAGATGTCATTCAGGGCTTTCACTGACCTCTGAAACAGGGCCATTTCTATTCCTCTTCTGAGCCACTTGTCTATTTGTCTTTTACAAGCCACCAGAATAGCTGCCCTAACACCCCTGCTGTTGCTATTTCTGATATTACCAGTCTTGCACCAAGGTTGACTTATTTTTACTCTTTTTCCATCGTCAGCTAGGAAAAAAAGAACTGTTCTTCATGATAAAGGTCATATTTACATTTCAGAATTTTGAGTGACTGCACTGCCAGATGTTAACGCATTTTATAAATAATATGGACTCCCAAATTTCTAAGTAGCATTGATTATAAATAAATATACCTCAGTAAGAACTATAGGAGGGCTACATATCAATGATCCTATCCAGTTACAAAAATGTAGATTTAACTTAGAACATTCTTTTCTCTGACATACAAATCTATGTATGTCAAAATGACAAGTACAGTCCAAATAATTCCACAGTTCTTCTTGCATGAATCACCTTCTACAGATGTTATCCTAACACTGATCTCTCTTTTAACTTCAAAGAGAACTAACTTTTCACTCTGAAGAATCAGACTTTGTACTTCATTTGTCACTGTAGCCACACATTATTTCTCATTATGTTTCCTTATTTAATTCTAAAATTATTGCTGTTATGATAAGTAGAGTATATTATAAAAATAATTTTTATAATTTATATTATTAAAAATATTTAGTTCTCCTTTTCAGGAAATAAAGAAAGGTGGAAAATGGCCCCATAAACCTAGTAATACGATTTCAGCTTGTGTGTGTGTGTGTGTGTGTGTGTGTGTGTGTGTGTGTGTTTGGGGGATGTGGACAATGCAGAGAATTTTACTAAAGTTGCATATACTGAGGTGTATCGATATCTTGTAAATCAGTTGGAATAGATATATGCTGCTAAATCGGGCAAATTGCCTATTTGAAAGGGAGTTTTCTCATAATTGAGAAGTTGATTGCTTGGAGTGCTTTGGCCAACTGGTTATTTTATCATTCTTCAGATCTTGATTTAAACGCTGTTTTATATCCTTGCATTACCTCCCTTGATTTTGTTGATATAGATACTTTGTTTCCTCTTATTGTTCCCTCTAGACTATGGAATGCCCCTACTTCTTTTCAAAAATATACTTCCCATTCTGGTGATTGGATTCCCCTCCTCCTCCTCTGTGAACTTACTCCATCCATTGTAATTTTTCTGTTTTGTGTATTTTACCTTCTTTATAGTAGCTATTTGATTTTAGCCAATATTGTCAGGATTCTGGTGGTTGCAAATGACAGATCAAACTAGTGTAATTATCTATGGAAATTTATTGGCTTACAAATTTGAGAAGCCAAAGAAAGACCTAGTCTTACACATGACTGCATCCAGGGACTCAAGTGATAATATCTTTCTTCCATCTCCTCACTCTACTTCTCTCTGTGTTTTGGTTAAACTTGCTTCCACCAAATATGGTCTAGTTCCACATGGGTCCGTATAGACATAGACACTTTATTTCTCCAAGCTAGTACCTTCAGAAAAAGAGAGGACTTTCGGTTGTCCAACATACTCTAGGTTAGAACTACTGCCAGAATCAAACAGAATGGATAGTGGGGAAAGAGTTCTTTTCTAACAGAAGAGTTGTTCTTATTGGGAGAAGGGAGGAAGAAATATACAAGCAACAGAAGTCCTCTAAATATGTTTGTTTCTCAACCCTCCTCTATGACTCCCCATTTAATTATTCCTTAATTTGCAGATGACTCTCTCTTTCTCTCACCATATAAATGCTGCCTACATTTCACATTACTCTTGCTACTCATCTTGCTGAGATGGACCCTTTGACCCAAAAGTCTACTGAAAGTTTTCCTCCTATCTTTATTAAGGACATCATCCTTCCTAAAATTACTGACTGCTTTTCTTTTTTCATAGTACTTGATCACATCAACTTTGGCATTGTTCAAGACTGCTTCTTAGCCAATATAATACATCTCTATCCTGCATAATTTTCTAACTTGCACCTCCTTTTGAATTTATTTCTTTTCCTCCTCTTCTATCTATTCATTAAATAAATCTTCCCCAGGGTGCTCTTATTTTATTCCAACATGCAATCTCCTTTCATGTTTGATTTACTTGTTTGTAGCTTTGATTATCCCTAAATGACAATAAGAACAAATTCATTATCTTTTGCCCAGAACATTATCCTGAAGTGCAAGCCAATCTTTCCAACTGCCTATCAATAGGTACAAGCAAAAAACACAATCTATAAATAAATCAGACTTTCAGTAATCACCCCAAATCTTTCCCTTTTCTTCTGTTTCTGTATGATCGAATGACTTTACCAAATTCTCAATTAAAGCACCTATGAAGATGAGTTAATATTGGCTTCTCTCTTTTTCATCTGCACATGCAAAATGTCAGCAAATCTCATCTGGAGTCTATTTCCTACTTTCCAGTGAAATAGTCTTATCAACAAAACTTCCTTAAACTGTTTTGATAGCTTCCTATTGTGTCAATAGTCTCCAGTCTTCCCCCATTCTAGGCAGCAAGCATAATGCTACCTGATTTATTATTCTACCAGATAAGTCTTTCTTTTAGGAAACTGAAGATTGTTAAAAACTTTCAGTGCCTCTCTTGCTTATAGGGTAAGGTTCAAACTCCTTAACACCAAAATTTTCAATTATTGTCCTTCCTCATTACAGCCCCACAACTGCCCATTCCATATTTCAGCCATTTTTTTTCAGCCAAATATTTGCCATTTTTCCCACATGTTGCGCTCCTTAACACCTCCATCTCTTTGCTCATTCTGTTCCTTCTGCCAGGAAACCCTTCCCCACTGAACTCATACTCATAGGACCAGAAAGTGCTTGGTACATAGTAGATGCTCAAAAATTATGCATTGAACGTATGAATAAATTAATTAGTACTTAATTTATCTTCATTTTCATATTTTCTAAGTTGGGATAAAAATTTATGCCATGAGTACCTCACAGGCAAAATGAAGAAGGTTTTTTCAAAATCGATTAAATTTTATTAATTAAAATGCATGGTTTAATCATGTGGTGATGTGATACCTAATGTGGTAAACCTGTTCCTTAAACACAAATAATACAGGAGCCAAAGAAAACAGTATACAAGAGTATGATTTTTTACTACATTCCACAAAATGACTATTGAGGTTTTGTTACCGACTCAGGTTCAGCCGCTCACTGCTCAGAAGCCAATAATCAAGAGGTAAGTGTCAACAGAAAGGAAAGATGTTTTAATCGGAAAAATCAGCAATCTGAAGGGAAGGTGGACTCATGTCCCAAGGAGACCAACTCCAAAGATTCTGCTCAGCCATGACAGTTTTTAAAGGAGAAAAAGGGGGATGAATCTCAGTGAATCATTGAGGCAGGAGGTTGGATTCTGCATCATTCTCCATTGCATGAAGACTGCTTGACTCTCTCTTCAGATGTTATATTGCCCTCGTGATCTTCCTGCAGGATTGCTAAGGGGGCTGTGGGGCACAGAGCTAGTCATTCTTTAACTACTTCGTTCTTTTAATCTAGGAAAAGAATCAATAGGTTAGGCAAGGCATGGTGTGCGTTCAGGAGAGCAAAAGTCAGGAGTCAGCTTAAATCGCCTAGTGATCTCATTCCTATAATTAGGTCTTTCAAGGTTAGAGGGAAACAGAAATGGGAAAACAGGAAAGGGGCAAAAGAGCTGCTTTCGTTTTGTGACTATCCCTTTATTTTCCTGTCACTTCTTAAAATGATCATTTGAACTTTATTTGTAGCACAGCGACTCTGAGAGTCGTAGAAGAAGAAAATGTATTCTTCTCTCTTTCTCTTTCTTAGATTTATAGGTAAAATATTTTTTGAGTTTTTAAGAAACAGTATACACACCACCCACCATCACAAAATCAAACAAACATTTAATTAACTCTCTCAGAACATTGGAAAGGCCAACTCCAATTCTGTTTATCTACTCCTCAGCTTTTGAAAAACATAGCATTTATACTGCCTTCATGTTTTCTGACAGCGTTTGTGAATCAGAGAAAAACAAATATTATTAAATTGATTTTCAAATGCTTGTGTAGCTTCTGGTTTAAAAAATAAAACAGTTCTTTCTTTTGATTCTAGAAAATGTTTTAACTGATTAAAAGACTATTTCTCAATTTTTATAACAACCCTAAGCACTGTGTCCCTATAAGTAGTTTTGAGGATATTTTACTAAAATCAGAGTTTAAAAGAAAAAGTCAACTTCAAACAACAGACTAAAGCAGTAACCTCATCCTACTCACTACAAAGAGGCAACTTTAGACAATAGGGCCGTCAAAATGGAAACCATGCCAAGTCTAATGAAAGGAAGGCACTAAATTTCTTTTCACTCTTTCAAAGAATACTTTCATCAGGATTTCAAAAGATCTCCTGGATTACAGATAAAAGGCGAGTGCAAGTGGCTAGGTGGGGTTATTGGTTAAATGTTTCATTTTATTACAATTAATTTCCAACTTAAAATTATTTAAAGTGTTCAGGTTCTAACTCAATATTAGAAATTCATCCACTTTTAGCTGGTTTATAAATATTTACCACCAGAAGCTCTCAAACAATTTGCTCAGTTTGATATTTTTCATTTGCAAGGTATAATGTGATTAGGAAATTGACAACTGAAAAAGATAAATGGAATTTAATCTATTATTTCTGGAATATTTTTCATATTCATGAAGCTTCCCTTGTAAATCTCACCTTGATACCAAGCACATATTATAGGCTCAAGTACCTAATGTTTTATCGACATGCAGATACATGGTGGGTGTTTTGAGTGGTAGATTTAAATTTTCCCCAGAACTCCCATTTAATTCTCATTCCTTAGGTCATCAGAATTTCCAACAAGTAAAACATTGAAGAAGAAACAAAACAAAATATGGACATCTTTCTGAAGAATGATAAAAATGACAACATATTTGGGGCAGTTATCTTCTGTATCAATAAGATTACATGCTAATTTCAATAAAAGATCTTCCCTTTTTTCTCAAGTCAGTCACTGCATTCTGCACCTAATAGTCCATATAGGGATCTTCCAGATCTGCATCTTGGTTATAAAGAGCAGTCATACTAAAAGTCCAGTCTTTATGTAACCACCCACTCTGATAGATGGCTATTTCATATCCTCTTCTCTGCACTAAAATCTCCAACACTACCTTTCCAATCGCTATTCTTAGCTTATAACATCTTTCCTATTTAAGTGAGAAAATAGACAAACTTAGAAGAGAAATTTCCCAAACTCCCAGCCACATAACCCACTGCCAGCTTCTGTGATCATTTCTTCTGCCTTCCCTCCAGCTATGAAAAATCTGTACATCCATCCAAAGCCTTCTATCAACTCCTCTATTTGTATTTATTTCCTTCTCAACTACTTATTCAAGTTTTTCTTCCAGGACACTACTCTACCTGACTTCTCCTTCACTTTCACTGACCACTCTTTTT
Organism: Neophocaena asiaeorientalis asiaeorientalis; assembly: GCF_003031525.2. Taxonomy (NCBI): domain Eukaryota; kingdom Metazoa; phylum Chordata; class Mammalia; order Artiodactyla; family Phocoenidae; genus Neophocaena; species Neophocaena asiaeorientalis. The sequence goes on along the minus strand of NW_020174149.1, from coordinate 1,047,616 downwards.
CAGTCTGACTTGTGTATTTCTTCTTATCTCCCAACTTCTAAATGTTGGAATATCATGGGGCTCAAGCCATGGACTTCTCTCTCTTCCACCTTTATGTAGTCCCTTGGTGATTTCTTCTGGTCTCATTGAGATGGAGAATAGAAAACTTCAGAATTTACAGCTATAGAATGAACCTCTCTCCTGATTCCAGATTGTTATGTGGATTAACCGACTAACATCAGCTTTTGGATTTCTAATAGACATCTCAAAATTAAAATGTCCTTAAAAGAGACAAAAAAACTTACTCTTGATCCTTCTCCTCAAAAACCCACTTTTCCTCAAGGCTTTCCTTCTCAGAAAGTGGGAAGTCCAGCCTTTCAGTTTCTCAAGCCAAAAACATTGACTTCTCTTTTTCTCTCTTACTGCATATAAAATCAGGAAAACATGTTGTCACTATAAAAATGTAGCAACTACTTACCACCTTCTTGGCTATTACCCTGGCTTTGTCTGAATAACTATAATAGCCTTTCAACTAGTCCACCTGGTTCTGCTCTTGCCCATTCCTCACTTAGTCTACTCTCAGAAGAATAATAAAATCATTGTTATCATTGGATCAAAACCCTCTATCTCTTTTGCACCTCTCTCAAAGTAGAAGCCAAAGATGACAAAGATTCACCCCTCATACCCCTTTCTTCTAATTCATTGCTCTCTAAGCACTAGCTACTCTGTCCTCGGTGCTCTGGCACTTGTAGTTTTCTCTGCCTGGAATGTTCTTTCCACAGTATCTACACAGCTAATTCCCTGATTTATTTCAGATCTTCAATCCAATTCCATTTATCTCAATAGGGCCTTTTCTGACTGTCTACTAAATTTGCAACCTATCCCTTTGTTATTTCACATCTCTCATTTCCTGCTTTGTTATTTTTTACAATTTTCATTATCTCTTATGCTATATATACATTTTTATGAATTTATTTTTTGTATTCCTCCTACAAGAAAGTAACTGCCATGAGGACAAAGATTATTCTTTGTTCCTGTTGCTAATGTTTCCCCAGCATCTAGAAAGTTTACCTGTACCTATTAGACATTCTAAAAGTGACCTGTTGGCTTTGGGTAAATTACCCAATGTGTAGTTACATAGGTAACCTGTCTACATAAAATACTTTTTGGATATATGTATATCTAGTATATATCAGTTGAGTGTTATATTTGTATAGAATGCAAATTCCCTAAAGCTGTATTGTGTTTTTATGGGGGAGATTTACTAAAATATAAACAATTTTAAATTTACCAAAATTATGCTTTTTAGAGTACAATAGAATTGAAAATTTTGAGATAAAGATATGTTTAAAAAGCTATTTTATGCATGTTTTAAGAGGGAAATTTTAAATACATTGTGACAATCAAAATAAAATCATAAAAATTTAATCCAGGACTTATCGTAGAGTTTGAGGCTCTTTGAAAAGACATTTGACTATAATCATAATACCTCTATAACTGGACATTTGACCATATTTAGATTAATTTTGAAATTTTCTGGTATTAAAATATTTGGAGAACTTATCGTTTTAAAACTTTACTGTGTAAGATGGCAGTGTAGGAAGATGCCAAGTTAGCATCTCCCCACATCTAGGGCACCTGCCAGCTGCTGGTGGGGGATCCTGGCATCCAAGGAGACGGGAGGAGCCCCCAAGTGAACCGGTAGGATGTGGGGGGACTGAGGGGAGAGGAGAAGTGGAGGCCAGATAGGATGCGTGCCCCTGAGGCTGGGAAGATCAGGAGAGGCATGCAGGAGGGACCCTCTGGGAAGAGTGGGAGAGGAGCAGAGGTTGATTGCCCCACCCACTTGAGCCGGGGGATCCTGCTGAGCTCCCAGGCCAGTTCCCTGCCATCCAAGGCCCCCTCTCCCCCCAGGAAGCCTGCTGGGCTCCCAGATGACGTCCCTCACCGTCTGAGACCAGGGGTGGGGGGCACACCTGGGTCCCTTCTGTTCCTTGAACTTAAGCCACACCCCTGCAGGCCCAGGGCTTTTCCAGCCCTGTGGGTCCTAAGCATAAGCCCTGCCCACCACCCAATCCCCTCCCTGGCTTAGGCTCCGCCCTCTACAGCCAAGGCCTTCCCCCTGCCCTTTTTTCTCTTTTCCCTCCTCCTCTTTTTTACTATTGTGGTACTGATGTACATCCCAGTTGTTGATACATCTATATATTTTTTTTATATTCTTTCTAACGTATCTGTTAGCTTCCTAGTCTATTTACTTTGTTACTGTTCTCTTTTTTTTTTTTGCCACACCACATGACTTGTGGGATCTTGATTTATGAACTTGGGGTCGGGCTGAAGCTCCTGTAGTGGGAGCTCCAATTCCAAACCACTGGACTAACGGAGAACCTCAGTCACCAGGGAATATTCATCAGAGTGAGGTCTCACAGAGGTCCTCACCTCAGCACCAAGACACAGCTCTACCCAACAGCCTACGAACTCCAGTGTTGGAAGCCTCAGGCCAAACAACCAGTAAGACAGGAACACAATTCGATTCATAAAAAAAATAGAGCACAAAAATGTGTCACAGATGAAAAAGCAAGATAAAAACCTACAAGGCCAAATAAATGAAGAGGAAATAAGCAATCTACCTGAAAAAGAATTCTGGAGTAGCAATACTCATATCAGACAAAATAGACTTTAAAATAAAGACTGTTACAAGATATAAGGAGGGACACTACATAATGGCCAAAGGATCAATCCAAGAAGATATAAAAATTATAAATGTTTATGCACCCAACATAGGAGCACTTCACTACATAAGGCAAATGCTAACAACCGTGAAAGGAGAAATTGACAGTAGCACAATAATGGTAGGGGACTCTAACACCCCAATTACACCAATGGACAGATCATCCAAACAGAAAATAAATAAGGAAACACAAGCTTTAAATGACACAATGGACCAGATAGATTTAATTGTTCCTTTTAGAACATTGCACCCAAAAGTGGCAGAATACACTTTCTTCTCAAGTACACACAGAACATTCTCCAGGATAGATTACATCTTGGGTCACAAATCAAACGTTGGAAAATTTAAGAAAATTGAAATTGCATCAGGCATCTTTTCTGACCACAATGCTATGAGACTGGAAATCAATTACAGGAAAAAAAACTGTAAAAAACACAAACACATGGAGGCTAAACAGTATGCTACAAAATAACCAGGAGATCATTGAAGAAATAAAAAAATACCTAGAAATAAATGACAATGAAAACACAACGACCCAAAGCCTATAGGATGCAGCAAAAGCAGTTCTAAGAGAGAAGTTTATAGCAATTCAATCTCACCTCAAGAAACAAGAAAAATATCAAATAAACAATCTAACCCTGCACTTAAAACAACTAGAGAAAGAAGAACAAAGAAAACCCAAAGTCAGTAGAAGGAAAGAAATCATAAAGATCAGAGCAGAAATAAATGCAATAGAAATGAAGAAAACAATAGCAAAAATCAATAAAACTAAAAGCTTGTTGTTTGAGATGATTAAAAAATTGATAAACCTTTAGCCAGACTCATCAAGAAAAAATAGGGAGAGGACACAAATCGATAAAATTATAAATGAAAAAAGAGGAAATCACAACTGACACTGCAGAAATACAAAGGATTATAAGAGACTACTACAAAAACTATATGCCAGTAAAATGGACAACCATGAAGAAATGGACAAATTCTTGGAAAGGTACAATTTTCCAAGACTGAACCAATAAGAATTAGAAAATATAAACAGACCTATCACAAGTAATGAGATTGAAACCAAAATTAAAAATCTTCTAACAAACAGAGCTCTAGGACCAGATGGCTTCATAGGCGAATTCTATCAACATTTAGAGAAGAGCTAACACCCATCCTTCTCAAACTCTTCAAAAAATTGCAGAGGGAGAAACACTCCCAAACTCATTCTGTGAAGCCACTGTCACCCTAATACCAAAACCCGAAAAAGATATCACAAAAAAAGAAAATTATAGGCCAATATCACTGATGAACATGGATGCAAAAATCTTGAACTGACTACTGGCAGAGTCCAACAGCACATTAAAAGGATCATACACCGTGATCAGGTGGCATTTATCCCAGGGATGCAAGGATTCTTCAATATATGCAAATCAATCAATGTGATACACCATATTAACTAATTGAAGGAGAAAAACCATATGATCATCTCAATAGATGCAGAAAAATCTTTTGACAAAATTCAACACCCATTTATATAAAAACTCTCCAGAAAATGGGTGTAAAGGGAACCTACCTAAACATAATAAAGCCCATATATGACAAACCCACAGCAAGCATCATACTCAAGGGTGAAAAACTGAAAGCATTTCCACTAATATGAGGAACAAGACAAGGATGTCCACTCTTGCCACTCTTATTCAACATAGTTTTGGAAGTTCTAGCCACAGCAGTCAGAGAAGAGAAAGAAATAAAAGGAATCCAAATCAGAAAAGAAGAAAAGATGTCACTATTTGCAGATGGCGTGATTCTATACATAGAGAATCCTAAAGGTGCTACCAGAAAACTACTAGATCTAATCAATGAATTTGGTAAAGTAGAAGGATACAAAATTAATGCACAGAATTCTCTTGCATTCCTATACACTAATGATGAAAAATCTGAAAGAGAAATTAAGGAAACACTCCCATTTACCATTGCAACAAAAAGAATAAAATACCTAGGAATAAACCTGCCTAAGGAGGCAAAAGAGTTTTTCTCAGAAAACTATAAAACACTGATGAAAGAAATCAAAGATGACATAAACAGATGGAGAAATATACCATGCTCTTGGATTGGAAGAATCAATATTGTGAAAATGACTGTACTACCCAAAGCATTCTACAGATTCAGTGCAATCCCTATTGAACTACCAATGGCATTCTTCACAGAATTAAAACAAAAAATATTACAATTTGTATGGAAACACAAAAGACCTTGAATAGCCAAAGCAATCTTGAGAAAGAAAAACAGAGTTGAAGGGATCAGGCTTCCTGACTTCAAACTATACCACAAAGCTACAGTAATCAAGACAGTATGGTACTGGCACAAAAACAGAAATATAAATCAATGGAACAGGATAGAATGCCCAGAGATAAACCCATGCACATATGGGCACCTAATTTATGACACAGGAGGCAAGAACATACAATGGAGAAAAGACAGCCTGGGAAAACTGGACAGCTACATGTAAAAGAATGAAATTAGAACACTTCCTAACACCATACACAAAAACAAACTCCAAATGGATTAAAGACCTAAATGTAAGGCCAGACACTATAAAACTCTTAGAGGAAAACATGGGAAAAACACTCTTTGACATAAACCACAACAAGATTTTTTGACCCACCTCCTAGAGTAATGGAAATAAAAATAAACAAATGGGACTTAATTAAACTTAAAAGATTTTGCAGAGCAAAGGAAACCTTAAACAAGACAAAAAGACAACCCTCAGAATGGGAGAAAACATTTGCAAATGAAATAACAGACAAAGGATTAATCTCCAGAATATAAAAACAGCTCATGGAGCTCAATATCAAAAAGAAAAACAATCCAGTTAAAAAATGGACGTTCCACCAAGGAAGACATACTGATGGCCAAGAGGCACATGCAAAGATGCTCAACATCCCTAATTATTAGAGAAATGCAAATGAAAGCCAGAATGAGGTATCACCTCATGCCGGTCAGCGTGGCCATTATAAAATAAGTCTAGAAACCATAAATCCTGGAAAGGGTGTGGTGAAAAGGGAACTCTCCTGCACTGTTGGTGGGAAAGTAAATTGATACAACCAGTATGGAAAACAGTATGGAGTTTCCTTAAAAAACTAAAAATAGAACAACCATATACCCAGCAATCCCAGTACTGGACATATACACTGAGAAAACCATAATTCAAAAAGAGACATGTACCACAATGTTCATTGCAGCACTATTTACAATAGTCACAATATGGAAACAGCCTAAATGTCCATCAACAGATGAATGGATAAAGAAGATGTGGTGCTTATATACAATGGAATATTACTCAGCCATGAAAAGAAACGAAATTTTGTTATTTGTACTGAGGTGGATGGACCTCGAGTCTGTCATACAGAGTGAAGTAAGTCAGAAAGAGAAAAATAAATACTATATGCTAACGCATATATATGGAATCTAAAAAAGAATGGTACTGATGTACCTAGTTGCAGGGCAGGAATAAAGATGTAGACGTAGAAGATGGAGTTGTGGACGTGGGGTGGGAGGGGGAAGCTGGGGCAAAGTGAAAGTAGCATTGACATATATACACTACTGAATGTCAAATAGCTAGTGGGAAGCAGCAGCATAGCACAGGATGATCAGCTCGGTGCTTTGTGACGACCTAGAGGGGTGGGATAGGGAGGCTTAAGAGGGAGGGGATATGGGGACATATGTATGCATATGGCTGATTGACTTTGTTGTACAACAGAGACTAACACAGTATTGTGAAGCAATTATACTCCAATAAAGACCTATTAAAAAATAATAATAAACTGTTAGAAACAACTCTATGGAAAAATATTGTATGGTATACTGTTTGCAAGTTGTTTAAAAGAATGAAGGAAATTTGCTGTAAAAATTTCAATTCTTTCCATAGTTCATATATAATCTCTATTTTCTCAATTCATAAACTAATTTTTAAAATAAACTGATTTTCTTTAAAAAAACTTTGTGTATTTGTACTTAATATGAATCTAGGGGTGTTGCAATACCCCTCAGAGTCTTTTTATTTTGCCACGGCTCACAGGCCCAGCCGCTCCGGGGCATGCGGGATCCTCCCGGACCAGGGCACGAACCCGTGTCCCCTGCATCAGCAGGCGGACTCTCAACCACTGCACCACCAGGGAAGCCCCCCTCAGAGTCTTTTTATCACATCAATCTGTTTAACAATGTACATAGCGTTGTCTAAATCATAGAAGTGGTGTTTATAAGTTGCTTGTTCCCTTTTCCTGAAAATTATTATGTCCGTGTTTTAGTGTATATGTTTTTATTTTTGGGTTGTTTATACATCCAAAATTTGCTTGCATAGGCAATAGAAATGTACACTCAAATAATTGAATGTAATTTTTGTTGGTTTTCAAATTTAATTGACTTTTTCAGTTTAGTACTAGTGTGTTATGATCAGCTCGGTGCTTTGTGACGACCTAGAGGGGTGGGATAGGGAGGCTTAAGAGGGAGGGGATATGGGGACATATGTATGCATATGGCTGATTGACTTTGTTGTACAACAGAGACTAACACAGTATTGTGAAGCAATTATACTCCAATAAAGACCTATTAAAAAATAATAATAAACTGTTAGAAACAACTCTATGGAAAAATATTGTATGGTATACTGTTTGCAAGTTGTTTAAAAGAATGAAGGAAATTTGCTGTAAAAATTTCAATTCTTTCCATAGTTCATATATAATCTCTATTTTCTCAATTCATAAACTAATTTTTAAAATAAACTGATTTTCTTTAAAAAAACTTTGTGTATTTGTACTTAATATGAATCTAGGGGTGTTGCAATACCCCTCAGAGTCTTTTTATTTTGCCACGGCTCACAGGCCCAGCCGCTCCGGGGCATGCGGGATCCTCCCGGACCAGGGCACGAACCCGTGTCCCCTGCATCAGCAGGCGGACTCTCAACCACTGCACCACCAGGGAAGCCCCCCTCAGAGTCTTTTTATCACATCAATCTGTTTAACAATGTACATAGCGTTGTCTAAATCATAGAAGTGGTGTTTATAAGTTGCTTGTTCCCTTTTCCTGAAAATTATTATGTCCGTGTTTTAGTGTATATGTTTTTATTTTTGGGTTGTTTATACATCCAAAATTTGCTTGCATAGGCAATAGAAATGTACACTCAAATAATTGAATGTAATTTTTGTTGGTTTTCAAATTTAATTGACTTTTTCAGTTTAGTTCTAGTGTGTGTGTGTGTGTGTGTGTGTGTGTGTGTGTGTGTGTTATTATTCATATCTGACGCTAAGATCTACCAACAAAAACATATAAAAGAATTTTTTCAAGATGCTTACATTTTAATGTCTGTGATATAATAGCTGATCTTTGTTCAATCATTAGTGTCTTGTAGTAAACTTCAAAAATATCATGACCATCTGCACCTTTCACTTCATGATTGATGTTGAGAATTTAGTGGCATAATTATGTCCTGTGGACCTACTCATATATCCTGGTGCTCATGGATTTTTGTTGTAGAATATTTTTCTTTAAGGGATACTTCCTTAAGGTTTACATACCATTATGATAGCTATAAAGGACTGTTTGGCCTGGTATTGAATTTATTATGTAATTTGGTCTGCAAACATTAATAATCTCTTATTTAGCTCCCAGGGGAGGAAGATAAAAACAGCTCTACATTAATTATTTTGTGTGGGAGTCTTACCAACTTCTGCTGAATTGTATTTTCACCAGTATTCTCTCAAATGCTATGATAACATTTTAAATGTCCATAACTAATGCTAAATTACAGTGGATCATCTAAGGAAATAATGTATCTTACATTAACATGAATGTATTTCAACCAGGATAATTTGTGATAATTCATAATACTAGTTTTTTTTTTTTCAAGTTAATACCAGTAAAGGGCACAAGATAATAAAACCAACTAAAATTTCTGGTCCAGATGACGTGACAAGCGTAGATTATGACACAGCTCTCTGCTTCAAACACGTGGCTGAGCCAAGTACAGTATGAACAGAGACAGCAACAACAAATGATAGAGCTGTGTTCCAAATGAAGGAAATATCTCAGTAGATTACAAATAGATCAGAAACACAAAGCATGGCAAAGTCCTGGTAGATTCTGAATCCAAAAGCAAGCAAAAATATTCCCACAATTGCAAAGTAAAGAGCAATAAACATAATGAACTCGGACAGAGTCTAAAACTCTGCTGGAAATATGGCCTTGAGTTAGGCTTCCCCACACTGGAAAGAAAGGAGACAAAATGTATAACTTCAACAGTGACAAACCACCAACTGTGGCTACTGCTTTTAACAAGTTGCCAGCCAGGGAGGGTATCAACCTTATGACTAGGAATTGTGCACGTGCCTGTGATATTAGAAATATCATAATGGGATGGAAAGTCCAGTTGCAACCAGGAGACCTGATTAGCATAGAGCACCCAGGGACAGGTAACTTAAAAAGTGAAAGAAACCAACAGCAACAAAAATAAAGACTTTGCATTCAAAGTAAGCCTCAAGGTAAAAAGCCAAAACAGTGAAGAAATCAAATGATAAGTGTAGTAGGCAGAATAATGGTCACCCAAAATATCAGGTTCTAATCCCTGCAACCTATACTTGCTACATCATTTGGATAAAGGGCCATTACAGATGTGATTAAACTAAGTATCTTGACATTGGAACTTTATCCTGGACTATCAGAGTTGGCCTTAAATGCAATCATATATAACTTTATAAGGGGAGACGGAAAGAAATTTGACCTCACAGAGAAGCGCTTCCTCTCCCGTGTCATTATGGAGACAGAGACTGGAGTAATGCAGCCACAAGCCAAGGAAGGCTGGCAGCCACCAAGGCTGGAAGAAACAAGGAACAGATTCTCCCCTAGGGCCCATGGAGGAAGTTTGGGCCTCTCAACACCTTGATTTCAACCCAGTGAAACTGATTGCAGACTTCTGGTTGCCAGAATTGTGAGATAATATATTTCTGCTGTTTTTAAGCCACCAAGTTTGTGGAAATTTGTTACAACAGTCATAGGAAGCTAACAAAACCAATCAGAGCATGAAATAAAGGGGAACTTATTTTACTGAGACTTTCTATCCCTTTTCTCATGGCTGATGGGAACAATGACCTTGCCAGATTTATACATTCTAAGCAGAAGCCAGAAATCTGTTTTAGATTTTAACTCCAATGTCTTTGAAAATATTTGTGTTTTTCCCTCACATAAGAATGCTGATTTAATAAAGTACAAAATTTGAGATTCAAAATCATTTTCCCTCAGACTATTTATGATACAGCTCCATTGTAGCCTAGTAACCATACTGATAATGATAATTGTGTTTCTTCAAGTTCTGTGTGAAGAGTTTCACGGCACTAGTTTCCCTCGATTATGATGATTCTTGGCAGTGTATAATTTTTGTGTTTGCAAATTCCTGCTGACTGGTCTGAGGATGGTAGTTCAATGGGTCTTATTCTATCTCTGGTAATTATGTAGGAGATCAAGATGTGTCATTGTCTGAGAATTCTGATAATTTTTATTTTGAAGGTGAGGGCTTATGTAATCATAGAAGAGTTACAAGGTCAGGAAATTGAAGATTGAGATAACATTGTTTTCTAATGCCCATATTCAAATTTCACCAATTGGATCAATAATGTCCTTTAGAGCTATTGTTACCTGGGACTAGGATCCAATCCAGGATCAGGCATTACATTTATTTATATCTTTCTTGTCTTCTCTAACCTGAAATACTGCTAATCCATGCTCTATTTGTTTATAGTTCTTTTTTTTTCGGGGGGGTAAAATTTCTATATAGTGAGCTTCACATATTTAATGTTTTGACAAATGAAGGTAATTAGCACTGCTATCAATATACAGGATATTTCCAACATCTCAGTTCTCCTTATAGGTGGAAACATACAGTATGTGATATTTTGTGTTTGGCTTCTTGAGCTCAGAATAATGACTTTGTAATGTGCTCATGTTTTTGCAGAGAGCAGTTGTTCATACTTTGTATTACTATCTCATTATTTGCATATATCACGTGTTTATTCATTTAGCAGTTTGAAGTGGTGGGAAATTGTTGCTTTTTTTTGGATGTTATGATAAAATGGCTTTGAAACATTTTGTACAAGTTCTTTTCAATTTAATTTTGTGTACATATATTTTAATTTCTTTTCAGTAAATACTTAGGGATGAATTGCTATATCATAGGATAAATATAAGTTTACTTTTACAAAAAGCTGGCACAACTCTTTCCAAAGTGGTTGGTTCATTTTATATTCCTACCAGCTATATGTGAGAGTTGCCAGTTCCAGAACAGGTAAAAGTTAAAATTAAAAGTTAAAGTTTAAAAACATATCATGGGAATTCCCTGGTGGCACAGTGGTTAAGAATCTGCCTGCCAATGCAGGGGACATGGGTTCGATCCCCGGTCCAGGAAAATCCCACATGCCGTGGAGGAACTAAGCCCACGAGCCACGACTACTGAGCCTGCGTGCCGCAACTACTGAAGCCCACGTGCCTAGAGCCCGTGATCTGCCACAAGAGAAGCCACCTCAATGAGCAGCCCAAACACCACAAGGAAGAGTAGCCCCAGCTCACTGCAACTAGAGAAAGCCCATGTGCAGCAACAAAGACCCAATGCAGCCCAAAAAAAAAATTAAAAACATATCATGTTTTTAAACCTTCAAAAATGCAAACAAAAATTCCAACAATAACAACAAAACTCAGCTGCTTCATTTTAAGTGCCTTCAGCAATGTACTCATTTTGGGAGTATCTAATTTTCATTGTAGATTAAACACTCTGACCTGACTCACTGCTCTAAAATCTCCAGTGCCTGATAATAAGGTTTAGTTGTATTTTCCCTAAGGGCCTGAGGTTTAACTGCTTCCTCCCATTTAGCTCTTAAAAATAAAATGTATGAGTCTATTTACAATATCTCCTTCTCATTATAAGAACTAAGCTACTTGTTTAATTATACCACTAATGGCCTTAATCAAAGGAAAATATCTTACTGAAACACATTATTTATTTTGGAAATAGTAGTGTCAAGAGTGCAAATAGATCTTTAATTGATGAGTAATATCCCAGCAGTTAATTCTGCTGTCTAAGTATTCCCCTCTGCTAGCCCCTCCTCACACTGCTTCTCATTTTAGGTCAGGACCCCATCATCTCCTGCTTGGTTAGTTTTCTTGGCTCCCATTTTGCCCTCTCCCCTCTGCTACCAACCTCATCTTTCTAAAATGCAGTTATAGCCATATCACACTCCTCTGCTTAGAACACTTCATTACCTTCCTTCTCATATACCACTGTATAGTTCAAAATAATGCTTAACCTCCTTATGTTGACTTAAAAAGCTCTGCAGATCCCAACCTACCTCTCCTATCTCATCTCGTACCTTTCTGTACTATTCACCCCTACTCTGCTTGCAACTATATTCTAGCCTTATAGGTGCACTTCTGTGTATGGAACTTTATGCATGCTCTTTCTTTGATCTGGAAAACTCCACAGTGGTTTTTGCCCTTTACCAGTTAATTAATATTCTTCCATGGTGTACTAGTGACTAAGGGAAGGAGATGGCAACTGTTTTTAATTGGTAATGTATGGGTCTCTGACTGCATAATCCTAGATTCTGAAGATGAAAATATATTGGCATCTAAGGAGAAATGAGTATAGTCCAGAAAGGACATGATTCCTGAGTTGGGAAAGATTATGGAGTATTAAAGTAATAGAAGTCAGCATAGCTGAAGAGCAATAGAATGGGATAACTAGGGTAGGGAAAATGATAAAATATAAAGCTGGAAAGGGACAGAGTGTTTAAATCATTTGTAGTTTCAAAGACTGTTCAAAGGATTTGGATTTTAGTCTTAGATCATTTCTAAACCACTGATAAGGTTTAATCAGGCAAGAGGCTTAATCTAAAGATATTTTAAATGATTTCTCTGTTTGCTTTATGAACAGTGGATAGATGTGAGGGAGATTGAAATTGGCAGGTGAGAGCACAGCTAGAAAATTACTATGATATTTGGAAAGGATATGATGATGGCTTGAGTTGGAGTGGAAGCATTGGATAAAAAAGCTATTAATATAAGCTATAATTTAGAGGTAGAGTCAAATAGACTTACTGATGGATAGGGAGTTGAGGAAAACTGTCTTGCATTTAGGTAGAGAATTCAGAGAATCATATTTCTCAGGTTCTTTCTTTTCTACTTTCTTTTCTGAAGTGATAACAGCTGATAGACAAGAAACGGTAATAGATGCCTTAAGCTTAACACTTACTTTTTTTTGACAACTTTCCACCTTATTAGACTTTAGCTGATCTCTTGTTTATCCAAGTTCATTCATATAAGGCTGCAAGATGTTTATTATTTATATCATCTAATAACGTGTACTGCAATAGATGATCTTGTCAGGACAATGCAGTAGTCTCCTTGCCAAATTCTTACCGCATCTTATTCCCGCTCCCAACCCAACCTGTAAACCCTTTTCAGTACCATCACACTGACTTTCGTCAATAACAATTTCTATTAATTTTCTCTCCTGCTAAACATGGTTTTCATGACCCACAGTGCTCAGGAACAGATTTATCTTTCAGGATTGGTATCTCTTATACATCCCATGTTTCAGCTAAAAACAGTTGCTCAGTGTTCCTTAAACACTCCAGAATTCTACCATCCTCTTGCCTTTACTCTTGTAATCTTCTACAAGACATATTAGAATCCTATCTCTCTAATAAAAGTCTACCGTCATCAGGGCTTGGAATGACAGTAATGCACAGTGGGTAAGAGAATTAGCAAAGAAACATGGGCTAGAATCTGCCTCTGTAAATTATTAGATATGTGGCCTCCAGTGAGCTCTTAGCTTCTCCTAAGGGCGAATTTCCCTTTCTCTCAGATGGGGAAAATAATAGTATCTATTTATAGTCTTGCTGTAAAAATTAAATGGCATAATACATTAATAGATTTTATAACAGTTTGACATAAATTAAGCATTAAATTAATGATTGGTATCAATATCTTTATGAAGGCTCACTTTAAATGCTATAACTGTATACAAAAAAAAGCTCATGACGCTGGTTAGAACTATCAACTTAAATGTGGTGTTATATATTGCAGTTCTTTATACACACACATGCATGCACACACACATGGTCACATATACGTGACCAAAAATAACCTCTTACATTTTCACTATCATAATAATTTGTCCTCCTCTCTTGCATACTTCTTATCACATTCTGCTGTACATTAAGATTATGTATGTACCACTCAATTTCCTGTGCTGAACATTTTCTCCTTCGCCCTGCACCCAGTTCTTACAGGGCTTATTTCCTTTTTTCAAACTTTTACCTGCAACTCCTGCTAAATGAGAGTTAAGCCACAGCTCTCACGCCCTCTGTCAAAGGTTATTGGGATTGGATGGATCCCTGGCCCTTGTTTTGCTGCAAGGTATATTCTTTCCCTTCTTGACGTAGAAATCAGAGTTAGAGAATCTGTCTGTTTCGGCACAGTAAAGCCGGAGCCTGGAGTGGCCATGTTCGGGTCTAATACATTCCAAAATAGAGAAAGGCATGCTGGGAAGAGATAGAAGAATGGCATTTGAGTGCCCAGAGAAGAAGAGATGGAGATCACTCAATCCTCTGTTGACAGATAAAATCATCTCAGTTCAAAGCTTTCTTGTTCCTGGTGTCAGTCCCTTTCGTAGCCTAACCACGCTTCCTGCCAGGTCTCTGAATTGAGATACCTGGTGCCCTTCCATGAAATCATCTCCAGTTTTAATAGATTTCTGTTACTAACAAGAAAATCATCCTTGTTGGAGACCACATCCTTATCTCCTTTCCCTTTGCGTGCCTGTAGCTGTGTGAGCATCTTTTTCTCTCATCCAGAACTCCGAGATCAGTGCCTCACACAGGTCAGCATTAACAACCTGGATAACTCTCAATTGTTTTTACCATTTCTAGATAATCTTGAATTTAATACCATACTGCTCAGAGTACTGAATCAGACTTATTTAAAAGTAAATTGATTTTCTTTGAGGACTTCGGCAGCGTTTTATAAAAATCCTTGAGATTTTCTTTAAGACCCTGGATTGTGGCAAACCTGTATTGGGAATTACTAAATTGGACTGAAGTATATTAAGGAGCATAATTGGCTTTTCTTATTAGTAATTCACATGCATTTTGAAAAAGTAAAGCTATTTCCTGAGTTGGACCCTTACTCCATTAAATAATAATTTTTCTGAAGTTGAATTGTATCCCAGAGGTTTCACTTGTTAACCAAGGAGAAGGCAGATGTTTTCATGTTGTTGGCCCAGAGACATTCTAAGTTTCAGATGCTGAATCCCAAGTGAACATTTCAAAGCTTTCATAGGTGCATGTTTTTAAAACTACAGTTTAAATGGAATGGAAGATATAACTTGTGAAATGTAATTTAAAAGTCTTGGTCCTGTGAGGATGGTAATGTCATGATTCTAAGGGTGAGTAATGATGGGTTGCAAAGTACATAAAGAATCTATCAGAGAAAATAGAGTGTTGAGGTTACCAGCCAGGGCTTAGGGGTCAAGCAGTATGGACTTCATATAATACATTTTATAAAGCTGATTTTTAGTTGTAGAATTCTGAGCAAGTTACTCAGCATCTCTTAGCCTTGATTTTCTCATATTAAAAAAAAAGTGAGATGTGGGTACCAATAGCAGTTACAGAGTCTGGGGGGAAATTAAATCAGGTTATTTTAGTAAAGGGCTTAGAGTAATACCTGACATGTGAAAATCTCATAATTCATGAGAGTGGATGCTGTTCTTGTTTTGTTGTTGTCATTATAGACAGATTTTCATCTGATTTTAATTGTTTCACGGCTCTGTTATGAATTGGTTGGAAAAGACTACAAAACTTCATGAAGGACAAAATTTATATTTATAAAGAAATGATGCATGAACCTTGAAAGGGCAAACACCAAAATGTTAACAGGGATCTTTGCCAATAAATTAGGTTAATGAAGATTTTTAATTCTTTCTACGTGGTGCAAATACATTTTCCAAACTCTCTACTGATCAAAATGGCCTT